>NC_132846.1:69699401-70001276 GCF_048164855.1 Canis lupus baileyi | reverse complement strand
CTTCTTGCCGCTCTTCTTGCCGCCGCCCTTCTTGACGCGGCCGCCGCCCGACGACGACGAGCCGCCGCCGCCGCTCTTGCCGGCCGCCGCCACGGTGACCAGCGTCTGCTCGATGTAGTCGTCGTCGCCGCCGGCCGGCGCGGGCACCGGGATGAGGATCTGGTCCTCGAAGCCGTCCTCGGCGCGCAGCCCGTCCGAGTCGTCGCCGCCCACCACCTCCTCGCGCGTCTGCACCAGGATCACCTCCTGGTGGTGGTGCACCTGGGTCGGGTCGTCGGTGACGAGCGGCTGCAGCGCGATCATGGGCGGGTGGTGGTGGTGGTGGTGGTGGTGGTGGCCCGCGTGCCCGTGGCCGCCCCCGCCGCCGTGGTCGCCGCCGCCGCCGTCCTCGTCGTCGTCGTCCTCCTCCTCCTCCTCGCCCACCACCGTGGTCTCGATGGTCTCCACCGGGATGGTCTCCACCTCGATCTCGTGCAGCTCCACGATCTCGGCCGGCATCTCCGAGCCGTCCGTGGCGATGTAGAGGGTGTCGCCCGAGGCCATGGCTGAGGGCTCCGCCGCCACGGCCGCGGCGGCCTCGGCTCCGGGGCTACGGGCGGGCGGGCGAGGAGGCGGCCGGCCGTGGGGAAGGAAGGCAGAGGGAGGAAGGCGGCGGGCGGGCGGGCGGGCGGGGGGAGAGGGGGCGGGCGGCGGGGGGAAGGGGCGGGCGCGGCGGCGGCGGCGGCGGGCTTCCCCGCCTCCTCGCCTCGGTGCGCCCCGCGCTCGCTCGGCCGCTGCTCGCCCCGGCGCCCCGCCTCGCCGCGCCTCGGCCGCCCGCTCTGGCCGCGCCTCCTCCCGCCCTCCGGGCCGGCGCTCCGCTTCCCCCTTCCTCCTGCGCCTCCGCCTCCTTCCACACAAATACCAACTCCTCACCCCGAGCCCAGATCTCGCCGCCGCCGCCGCCGCCACACTCCGCTCAGCCTCGGCCTCGCGAGACTTCCGCGCTGGCCTCGGCCCGCCCCGCCTCGCTCCCACTCGCCCGCCGGCCCTCTCGCTCCGCCCCCTCCGCCAATCGGCCTGCGCGTTCGCCGCCGCGGCCCCGCCCACTCACCCGGGCTCCTCCCGGACTGGGGTCGCAGGGGCGGCCCCCCGCGCGCGCCGGCCGGCCGTGGCGCGTGACGTCAGCACGCCGCCGCCCTCGCCCTGGCTCTCGCCGCCGCCGCCGCCGCCGCCGCCGCCGCCGCCGCGAGTCGCGCGCCTCCCGCCCTCCGCGGCGGCCCAGCCGCGAGCCCCGCGAGCCCCGCGGCCCGGGCCGCCCTCGGGACAGGGCGTCGCCGCTGCAGCCGCCGCTTCGGGAGCCGGTGAGCGGTGCGCGGCCCCCGGCGCCGCGGGGGAGGGCGGGGCCGGCTGCGCGCGGGGGTCGGCGGGCGGGCGGGAGGGCTGGAGGGCGGCCCGGGCGCCGCGCGGGGGAGCGGGCGGCACGCGGGGCGGCCCCGGCGCCCAATAAAGTCTGCTTTGACGGGACACGCCTGTGCCTCCTGCTTCGCGTCGGGCGGCGTTTGCTCATGGCGCGGGGCTCCGGGCTCCGGGCGGCGGCGGCGGCGGCGAGCGCGCGGGGCGGGCGGACAAAGGCGGGCGCGCCGCGGAGCCGCGGAGCAGCAGGTCCCGGGCCTCGGCCGACGCCCTTCCCTTCCCTTCCCTTCCCGCCCCGCGCCGGGGCTGCCCTCCTGCTGCTGCGGCCCGCGGAGCCCGGGAGCACCGGGCCCCGGCCGCTCGTCGCGTGGCTCGGCTCCTTGCGGCTTCCTAGAATTTCCTCGGGAGCGTCCCTTTCTTCCCTCTGCAGCCAATCAGTGTTGCCCTTGACCACCGTCCTCACCTATTTCTCCCTTCGCGGACGCTCCTCCTCGAGCCCCCCCGGCCCGCGCCGGCCTCACCCCGGGGGCGCCGCGTTGCCCGGCGCCGGCCGCTCCACCTGCCGCGGAGCCCGGGTTCTCCCGCGCGCGCCCCAGCGGCGACCGAGGCCTCCCCGGTCCGAATCTAGCTGCCTTGCGGCGAAGCGGCTTCGCCCTGACTCGTGCTTTGGCCCACCCGACGGGTTGCTTTAAAGCCATAAAGACTCCCCGGTCTTCAAGAAAACCTCGGAAAACCGTGAATCTGGGAAGGTGTCCTCACCGTCGTGCTCGTTTGGCCAGTTTAAGGCCCGTGCGAGTTCCTTGAACTCTTGCAACAGCCGTCCTGCAGTCCACGCCCCGGGAGGATTCTGGCCCGCGATCCATCGATCTTAGGTCCGGCCTGTGAAAAACAGCAGGTGTCTTCGGTTACATGTTAGAGAAAAGTGGGCGCATGCTGATTAAAAAGCGACTTGGTCAACTTAGTTTTTACTTATTTCTAAATGCCGTCATTTGAACTTGACTTTTGAGAATTTTAGTGTAAGGAGTGAAAAATTAGATCGTTTTCTCTCTGAGTTTCAAAACCTGAGTAATTCCCCTTGGAGTGCTGCACCCACACAGTTTGGCAAAGTCGGATCTGTTGAAAGAAGTCATTTCTGGCTTCATAGCTTATAAATTGTGCGTAAATATTTCACAAGCGAAAACCAATTGTGGGAGAATTTTTGTGTGTGGCTTAATTTCCCTTTCCCCACTCTCCAGTAATTGATGGGGAAACCCGACTAAGTAGTTGATACGTCCCCATAGGTAGGAGAGAAATGGGGGGAGTACCTGCTTAAGTAGCCTAGCTTCCAAGTGGTAGATCTATAGACGTTCACCATCAAGTGGAGAAAGCTCGAAGGGGTTTAAGACTTGGGAAGGATGGCAGGTGTGACACCGCATTAAGGTGTTCCTTTTTTTTTTTTCTTTTAAAGATTTTATTTATTTATTCACGAGAGACACAGAAAGAGAGAGGCAGAGGGAGAAGCAGGCTCCCTGTAGGGAGCCCGACGTGGGACTTGATCCCGGGACCCCAGGATCACGCCCTGGGCTAAAGGCGGCACCAAACCACTGAGCCACCTGGGCTGCCCTGTTAAGGTGTTCCTAAGTGGTTTGCCAGCACCTGCTCTACAAATAGGTTTTAAAGATTTATTTTAGAGGGAAGGGCAGAGAGAGCATCTCCAGCAAGCTCCACTCCCGATGTGAAGAGCACGATGCGGGGCTCTATCTCCACCCTGAGATCAGGACCTGAGCCAAAACCAAGAGTCAGTCACTAAACCAATTGAGCCACCCTGACACCCCTCCACAAATAGTTTTTACAATTCCCCCAGAGCAGGGGCGTCTGGGTGGCTCAGTGGGTTAAGTGTCTCACTCTTGATTTCAAGCTCAGGTGGTAAACTCAGGTTGTGAGATCGAGCCCAATATCAGGCTCCTTGAGTGCAGAGCTTGCTTGAGATTGTCTCTCTTGCTCTGCTTCCCCCCCGCCACACACACACACACACACACACACACACACACACACTTGCATTCTCCCTCTCTCCAAAAAAAAACAAAAACAAACAAACAAACAAAACCCAAAAAACAAAATTTGCCCCAGAGCAGGTGACCTGTTAACATAGGCCTTGAGTTTTCTGTGGTGGGAGATGCTTTTGCCTTCAGCTCTGAGGGCTCTTGTGACTAGATGCACAAAGATAGTGTGTTACATTGGCTCTAGCCTGCTTGCACTTGCTACTAAAAGTGACAATCAATTTAAAAGGACAGATTAAATTGCCATTTCAGAGCCATGGGACTTTAGGGATAATTTAACTGTCTTTACTCTTCTGTTTGGCCAGAATGAATTGAGCCAATGAGTTCCTTCTGAATGTCTAGAGTCTCTTTTTGCTTTGACAACCGGACAGGTGATTAATGTCAGTCTACAACTGAGTGCCTTGTACATGGAATGATTGATTGCTTTTTGGTTCATCAAAAAGTGAAGTTCAAAGCACCATGAGAGTAGTTGTGCGTGATAATGCTTGACTCAAACATCTCAAAAGCTCTGACTTTGCATGAGGCTTCCAGTCCTCCACAGAATGTCGTCAACTGCAGAAAAAAACCTCAAATATTGGATGAAGCCTAAAAGTCATACAGAAGTTTTATTGGGGCTAGAGAAGTCAGAGCTTACTAATGGCTGAGGAGATGTGATGACAAATATCCTTTTTTTTTTTTTTTTTTTAAGATTTTATCCATTTATTCATGAGAGAGAGAGAAGCAGGCCCCATGCAGGGAGCCCGGCGCGGGACCCGATCCCCAGTCTCCAGACTCAGGCCCTGGGCTGGAGGCTGTGCTAAACCGCTAAGCCACCTGGGCTGCCCCTGATGACAAATATCCTACAGGGATTGTGCCCTTTGGCCACCTGAGCGGGACAAAGATGCGGACTGTTAGCTACAACTCTTGAAGTCTCCTGCCTCCCTCATTTCCCCAGTGGTTTCTTTCCAGAAACTCCATTAAATACTCAAACTGAGTTTTAAGAGGATGTAGTTTCAGGACACGTGGAGAGGGCAAAGTTCAGGACTGAGAGGAAGAATAAAGGGTGCGAGTTAAAAGATGCTGGTATTTACCATTTTCAAACAGTCTTCTTTGTGGATCATAAGGAGGCTGGCTGTTAAATCTAATTCCGCCTTATGTGTATCTCTGACAGGTTAGGAATGGTTCAGGTAGTGAACTCAGGACGCCAAGTAATTTCCCTTACCACAGGGATGCTGGGGTGGCTCAATTGGTTGTGTGTCTGCCTTTGGCTGAGGTCATGGGGGGTCCGGCTCCCTGCTCAGTGTGGAGTCTGCTTCTCCCTCTCCCTCTCCCTCTCCCTGCCACACTCCCCCTGTGTGTGTTCTCTCTGTCAAACGAATAAAATCTTCCAAAAAAAATTCTCTTACCACAGACTAATGTAGCTTCTTCATGAAATTGCCTTTGGTTAGTTTAATGTGTCGTCCTTGGGAGGTTGCCTTGGTGGGCAGTTAGGCACAGGACAAAGATTGTTAGAGCTGTGGGTATTTTTGCATTTTGCCTGCAGGGAAAGCAGCTGAGAGAGGACCTGCTCAAGGTCACAAGGTCACGTTGCCAGGGCTGCAGGTAGAGCCGGCATCTGCATTGTGTTAGCTCTGTGGGGAGGGGCGGCAAGGTGGGGGTGGGGGTGGGAGGAGGTTGAACGCCATTCTAGTTTAGGTCCATGCTGAGTTTCAAATAAAATATTTGGGAAAATCAGGTTGGAATTTCATGCTCGGGCATCTAACTTAGTTCTACCCAGTTGGTATCAATACAGGTCAAATGAAGGGCACCTTGGGTGACTCCGTTAAGCAATCTGTCTTAGGCTCAGGTCAAGATCCTGAGGTGTTGGATCAAGCCCCAAGTCGCCGGCTTCCTGCTCAGCAGGGAGCCTGCTTCTCCTTCTCCCTGCCCCCTCTACTTGTGCTCCTTCTCTCTCTCTCAAATTAAAAAAAAAAAAAAAAAAAATACAGGTCTAATGAAACATAGGTGTGTACTTGAAGTGGTTCCTGGTTGTGGGGTCTGTGAAATCTGGGCTGTCAGAAGGATGCTCCCTTTCCATCGATGCATATGTTAGATTCGATGCATATATTAGATTCGGAGATTAAGTGTCTGTAAGATATCCTAACTACGTGGCTCTTAAGCTGCTATTTATGTAACATCTTATGTCCTTTACTTTTGTAAGATCTTAAGTAAATTCTTTTTCTGAGGTCAAGTAGGTTATTTCAGTCTGTCGTCTGGTTACCACCCATGACTCTAAGTTGAAGTCTGCAGTCCTAAATTAGCCTCGCTGTTCTCTACTTCTTAGTGCGGTGGGGACAGAACAGCTTACAAGGACTAGGGAGTTAGCTTGGCCTTGCTGAGAGTCAGGGGCATAGCAGCCTCCCCGTTTTCTCCGGAAAGAGGGGTGACCTGGGGAGTTAGGCAGGTCTAGCTGATTATTCCTCTTGCCCAGTGCCCTGGGGACATAGCCGTGAACCAGATGACACACTTGTCTTCATCGAGCCTGCAGTCTGGAGAGGATGGGTCATGAACAGGTGGATCACAGGTACTTGCCATGAATCTGGTTGTGTAAAGTCCTAGGAAGAAGAGAGGCCGGGGATGCTGTCAGGTAAAAGCCTTCCTGGGTAAAGGGCAGCCCGGCCAGGACTCACAGGTTGAGGGAGCCAGAAAGAGCCTGACCCAGCACTTGGCTGCGTACTGGCCTTTTTTTCTTTTATGCTAATTTCTATTTGGAAAAGGAGTAGATAGAGTAAATCAGGTGATGAATGTGTAAATAACGTGGCAATCCCATAACCCTTGTTTTTTGTCTTGGAAACTCCTCAAATTCACGGATTCACCCGCTGAAAGTGCTTCTGGCGTTGGCTACGGTTTTCTCGCCCCATACTTGGTTCCTAACATCATGTCCTACTTTGTTTTGTTGTCTTTTATGAGCCATTCCCCGCTCAGAATTCACACTTGAACTTGGGGATTGATAGCGGAAATCATTTTGGAGTTCCAGGCCTTGCAAGTTAAAGGAGCTATAACACTGGTCAGTGGGAAAGGCAGATTGGAGTCACCAAAGCTTGGGTTTGGGTCCCTGTTGTGCTGTTTATCATCCATGTAACGTCAGCAAAGGCTCGCAACCTCTAAACCCTCCATTTCCTGAGCTGTAAAAGAGGCCTAATGATGCCAGCCTTCGGATGTTATAGGGGAGTGCACAGTCATGGTAAGTAAAATGCCCAGTTTGGGCGTGTGGGGTGCTTGTGCTCTTCAGAACCAGTTATATTTTTTTTCTACCCTTCTCTTTCCTAGGTGAGCCAGCTCCTGCCGCTCACATCTCAGTTTCCGGGCTCGTGCTCTGCATCAGGCACTGCTGGCTTGATGGCTAATGCTTATAGAAATGCTTATAGAGGGGACCCAGCACTCCTGTGGTTTCTTAAAGCAGATGAAAATTCACATATCAGCCAGCCTTTTTTTTTTTTCTTTGAGAGAGAGATTTTCCCTATCAATGGTAAGTATTAAATCTCTATAAGCTAGGTGGATTACTGTCTGTTAAAAGTAGAATAAATAGCTTGCTTTTATGTTTTCCATGTTGATCAGAACTCAGTTTCTCCACATTGGAGCTCCCTTTGGAAGGGTCTATACTGTGATCCAGCTGCTGGTGTCTTACTGCTCACTTTTCTTTTTTTTTTTTTAATATTTATTTATTTATGAGAGAGAGAGAGAGAGAGAGAGAGAGAGAGGCAGAGACACAGGAGGAAGGAGAAGTAGGCTCCATGCCAGGATGTGGGACTTGATCCCGGGACTCCAGGATCGCGCCCTGGGCCAAAGGCAGGCGCTAAACCCCTGAGCCACCCAGGGATCCCCACTGCTCAACTTTTCTTGTGGCACAGGTGCTTTGGCTGGTGGCGGGGTGGGTGGCTAAACCTAAGGAGACTTGGCGGGGGCGTTGTCGTGGGGTTCAGCTGCCATGGAAACAGCAGCCTGAGGTGAGAGTCAGGGAAGAGGAAGGCTGTTGGTCTCTGCCCCATATTCTAGTGAACCAGGTTCTGTTGCAGAGTTGCCATGTGACTTCCTTGGCACACTCTGGTGCATGATTCTTTCCTCCCTTAGGTCACATGCAATTTTGAACTTGGCATTTAAAGGATGATGGAGGTAGGCAGGAAGGACTATCCTATCTAAACCGTGCCATCCTATTACTCCCCGAGGAATGGATTGGGAGCGTCCTTGCGCCGTTTCTGCTCAAATGGCAAGAATGCAGTCATGGGTGGCCTGTATCTTTTCCTAGTTTTCAACCTGAGCCTTCCAAAGGTGGTGTTCGCCCTGAGGTGGTGTGAGGCTGTTGCCATTCTAGATGCCACTCTCCACCATCTTGCCTGCTCCCGTGTTCGTTGAAGAGCTGGCGCTTCATCTACACTCTTCCTCTCGAACCTGGGCCACACCAGCCCTTAGCCGACTTGAGTCACCAGCACTCAGGTCTGTATTTTGTCCTCTGCAACTTCCATCACCTTGTTTCCCCCCTTCAGCTGCTGTATCCCGGTCCTTGTTCCAAAGAGCAGCACTCCATCTGGAGCCTCAAAACCCGATTCCTTGTCCTCTCTGACTCCTACCTTCTCTCCCGTTGACCCTTGGCTTGGGCCTCAGACCTTCAGTTTTCTGATCCCTCCTTTCTTTCCTAGATTGGAAATCAATCCGTGGTTAATCATCAGCATCCTCAGCATCGCATTCTGCTTCTGTCTGACCAAACATCATCCTCGGATTCAACCCACTTTTGTCTCTCTCCTTCTGGAACCCTGGGACTTTCTGGAGGAAAAACTACTCACGTAGGTAGACTTTTGCCATAACTTCTGGTCTCTAGCATCAGCTATGTGTTTAATGTCACTTGACGATTCTCCTTGTTTGTCCTAATGCCACCTCTCCATCGTTTTGTTCAGCAAATTTTCTACTTTCCTCCAAGTCCTTAAGAAATGTGTTTGTGGCCCTCTCTCCCCCTCCCCGTCCAGCCTCCTACTTGAAGAATATTGGAGGGATCTGGATTCATTTGTCCAGACACCAGCTGTCCCTTTGTAGCTGTCTCCCCTGCAGAATAAGCAGCAGGCTCCCTCTGTTCTCTGACCCTGCAGGGCTGCTGACTGAACCCGTGTCCCCCACCTGTGTTCTGCTCCCTGCTCTCTGTCCTCTGGGCCCTTCTACCTTGGCTTGTCTTCGCTCCCTGACAGGCCATCTTTCCCTGGCTCTTTCATTGGATTGTGTCTCTCCTAGTCTTTAAAAAATAAGGCTCGGGTAGCCCGGGTGGCTCAGCCGTTTAGCCCTGCCTTCAGCCCAGGGCGTGACCCTGGAGACTGGGATGGAGTCCCACATGAGTCCCACATTGGGCTCCCTGCATGGAGCCTGCTTCTCCCTTTGCCTGTGTCTCTGCCCCTCTCTCTCTCTCTCTCTGTATTTCTCATGAATAAATAAATAAAAATCTTTTAAAAAAATAAAAAAATAAAAAACAAGGCTGTTGCTTGACCCCATGTCTCCCTCTAGCCATTACCTGTCTCTTGTTCCCATCCAGGCATCCTGAGCCTGTCTTTCCAGCCTTTATTTGGTGTGTGTGGCCCCAGGCCCCGTGTCTCCAGCAGCCTGCCAGTCATTCTGTCAGCCACCAAACAGATGAAGGCTTTCTGATCTCGCCTCCTTGCCTTCTCTTGCACCTGACCTGACGCCAGCTGCTGCTCTGTTCCCGGACTTCCCACCTAGGCTGTCCTCGGCTCTCTGCTTGGGCTCCATCTTCTCGAGTGTGACTTCTTTTCCTTTTGCCACCCTCCTTGTTCCGCATGGCCCCCCAGGTCATTGGGTCCCCACATGTGGCTCCAGCAGCCCCCTGCGTGCTGACAGTTCTTCACTTCTGTGCCTATTCTGGGTTCACCCCAGAGCTCTGTTGCACATCGCCCTGTTCCAGACAGCCCTGCTCCATGGCCCATGGCACCCTAGCCACCCTGCCAGCCTACCTGTGTCTGCATCTGCGCCAGCCCGGTTCCTCCAGCAGTTTCCTCTCCTTAACACCCATTGCTCAAGACCAAATTTGGGAATCCGTCTTAGACTCCTCTCTCCCCCTCATCCCCTCCTAAATATTTTTCAAAACCAACTTTTCTGCATTCCCGCTCCTCTCATCCTTGTGTAGGCTCTGGCTTTCTGTCACCTACGCATTTGCCAACCAGCTGCTCTACCCGCCGCCACCAGCCCCTCCTTCCTCGGGGGTCTCCTGAATTTCTCTCCCGCGCTGATGGGACTACGTCACTTCCCTTTTCAAACTTCTCAGGGGCTCTGGGAGCCTTAAGACTACCAGCCCCTTGGCATGGTGCTCCTACCTGGTGGCCTCTTCTTCCAGCCTTTGAGCCCCCTGCAGACATGCACACTGTGCTAGCTCATACCTTGTTTCCAGACAATTCGTTTTCCTAGGCTTAAAACATCCTTTCCTACCTCCTCCAATTTTGTCTCCCAAAGCTGCTCAGGCGACCACTCTGGGAAGCTTTCGCTGGAAGGGTATTTCCATAGTTACCTTTGTTCTCCCATTATAGTGGAAGTGACCGTTACTAGTTCTGCTTTCCCACAAAATCGTTCAATGTTTGAGGGCAGGGATGGTGTCTGCCTGGCCTCTTGTTCCTGGAGGGAATTGGGGCCAGCCCAGTGCAGGACACGTGGCAGGTCTATCTGAGTGGGAGTCCCTGCTGATGCTGCTCCCTTGTCTTTCTCCACCCTTCTGCATGTAGAATGAAGTCCAGCTGGGTTTTGACAGGCATAGCAAAAAAAAAAGGAGAGACAGACCTGGATTAAATATTTGTTTCACCATTTATTAACTAAGTGACCTTAGTTACATGAGTTTTTTACCCCTGGGGTCAGTTTATCTGTAAATTAGAAACACTAACGTTCAACGTTGTTGCAAAGTTAGATTGAAATCACGTGCATGGGGGCGCCTGGGTGGCTCCGTCGGTGAAGCATCTGCCTTGGGCTCAGGTCATGATCCTGAGGTCCTGGGATTGAGCGCTGTTTCCGGCTGAGCAGGGAGCCTGTTTCTCCTCCTCCCTCTGACCCTCCCCCTGGGCTCATGCTCACTTTCTCAAATAAATAAATAAATAAAATATAAAAAAAAGAAATCATACCCACAGTGCTCCTGGCTGTAGGAGGTGGTAATATGCTTCCTCCTTGTTACTATTTCTCTGCTTCCTCCTGCCTCCACCCCTCCCTCCCCAAACATCCAGCTTCACAAGTTTCATCCCTAGTTTCCCTGCTTTTGGTAGTTCTCCCTGCATAAGGAATGCCTTCCTCAGATCCACCAGCCTCTTCACGCGTCTCCACCCATTTGGCCTCCAGGCATGCCCAGGTAATTCAGTTAGAAATAACCCCTGTAGCATAGGGTGTTCCCTGCAGACTATCCAGTTAGCAGTCTTTTAATTATCTGTAGACAGTTCCTGGGTCGAAGGCCTTCCAGAAAAGGCAGAGATGTTTCTCCTTCAATTTTGTAGCTCTCCTGTGCTTCTGACAACCCAGGGTCTGGTACATCCTAAGTGTTGAGTGAAGGGCTGTTGACTGTGACTGGTGTTGGAAGGAAGAGGAATGCTTCTTTGTGGGGTTAAAATGTTGTCAGCGTCTTAAAGGAATCAAACCCTCTGGGAACTTGGAATTTTAGCTTATTTGCCCATAAGATTTTTTGCATGATGTGAATGTCCACTTGCACGCAAATAAGTGTCTGGAAATTAAACGTAATTCTAGAAAATTCATTTCAAGCACAATGAAAAATCGTTAGTCTGGAAATTAGTTTATAATATGGAGGAAGTAAAGATTCTTCTTTGCTCCGAGCTACAAGAAAGTGGTGTGTATTTCTAACATTTTTCAAAAGCATATTCAAAAAGGAAATTCTTTGAGTAGAAGGTGCTTTGGGAAGATACTTTTTTTTTTTTAACTTTACATTTTTTTTTTCTTTTATTCATAGAGATGCAGAGAGAGAGAGAGAGAGGCGGAGACACAGGCAGAGGGAGAAGCAGGCTCCATGCAGAGAGCCTGACGTGGGACTCGATCTAGGGTCTCCAGATCATGCCCTGGGCTGAAGGTGGCACTAAACCGCTGAGCCACCTGGGCTGCCCTGGGAAGATACTCTTATTCTGACCTGCTCAGAGGAAGCTGATACCATTTTTCGTCCAGCCCTTTTATTTTTTTCTAAGTTTTTATTTATTTAAGTAAACCCTACACCCAACGTGGGGCTCGAACTCCTGATCCTAAGATCAAGAGTCGCACGCTCCACCAACTGAGCTGGCCAGGCGCCCCTCATCCAGCTTTTTTAAAGAGAATGGTGTCACAAGTGAGGTCCTGTCACAACCACCACAACAAAGAGAGAGTCCACATAAAGAGACCATTTCCTGTGGAAATAAATGCCTTATTGATTGATATGTTAATCCAACGGTTAGCAGGTTGGCAGAGCTCTTGGTGTTACCGACTGATAGAGGTGTTTATAGACCTGCTCCCACATATCTCTCACAGCCATTAAGTAGTGATTTCCCTCCGACACAGCTTCTCCCCTTTTTTCCCCAAACCAATGAATTCTAGATGCAAAGCCTCCTCATTGTGAGCATGGAAGCAGTCCAGTTCTAGCTGCAAACGAGGCAGGTGGCCATGGCCTGCAGCGAGCTTCCGGTGTTCCAGGTTGCGAACTAGCCACTGCTTACTCTTCACACACGCTGACTTTTAAATCCCATCTCCCAATGAAGCAGCTTACCTGTTACGTAACAAAACGTGTAAATCTTCACAGGCTGGAGATGGAGAGGTGTCTTGACTGTCCTGCAGCATATTCTCCCCATCAGCTCAGTACCAGCAGCTGGCTCTCAGGTGGCCCTCGTGTAAACTGAGGTCCCACATCAGAAACATCTAGAAATGACCTAGAGGAATAGCCAAATGCATTACTGTGTGTCACAGTATGTTTGTGGAGCAGGATGTGGGGGTCCCTGTGGCGTCCACTTTGTTTATGGCTGATGACTGCCTTTAGCACCCAGTGCTCCCTCCTTATAGAGCCCCAAAATTTTCATGTCATGGGGCAGGGAGAAATCTGATTCCCAAGGAAAGGGCTGAGGAACTGCCTTTGCTTCACAGATAAATCGTGCTTGGCTAAACATCCAGGCCCATCTTGTTTCCTTTAGCCAGTGACTGTTCTGAGAGGCAGTCAGAGGGAATGTGACCCAGTTCTGGCCAATGAAATATTAAGGAGAGTGTGTATTATCGGAGTGGCTTCGCTTCCCAATGAAAAGGTAAAGCTTCCAGAAAAGATAGCCTCTCTTCCTCGTTCCTGCCCCAAAACAACGTGATGACTAGGGCTGTTGCAGCCATTTTAGGACTGCGAGGAAGAGACTTACAGAATTAAGGTCATTGGTTGTAACAGCCCCGTGGAGCTGGGAACTCACGGGTACCACCCAGGCACACACACGAGCCATTGCACAGGTCTGTTCATGAGACTCAGGAGCAGGTTGGACCATCAGTTCCCTCTGAGAACAGGGTGTTGCAATGGAATGGATGGGGATGGCGCATCAGAAGGGGAATCTCGGGGATCCCTGGGTGGCTCAGTGATTTAACACCTGCCTTCAGCTCAGGGCGTGATCCTGGAGTCCCGGAAGGCCTGGAGTCTCGAGTCCCATGTTGGGCTCCCTGCATGGAGCCGGCTTCTCCCTCTGCCTGTGTCTGTCTCTCATGAATGGATGAATAAATCTTTTTTTTTTTTTTTTTTTTTAAAGAAGGGGAACCTCTCTTCTATATGGCTGAAGTGTTTTCTCTTGGCAATCTGATAGCCCATCCATGTGGAACTTTATAAAGCCATTGATTTTTTTGTATGTGTTGGGTTTCAGTTTTGTTAATGGTTTTAATAATATAAAGAAATGCAGGTAAGATAGTCAGAAATGTAATAGAACACTGAGTTATGTAATGTAGTCCCGACTTTCTTTGGAAAAAGGTAGAAAAAATTGGGGAAGTAAGTATGTCAGAACAATGGTTTGCCGCTGGGAACTGGCATTCTGGGCAGTTGCTTTGTTTATGTTTGTGTGTGGTTTTCACATATGGGTTTTTTTTTTTCCCGTTTTAATTTTTTATTGCAGTTAAAAGACAAAGCATAAAATTAACCATCTTAGCCTTTTTTTTTTTTTTTTTTTATAGTAGGCGACACGCCTAGCACAGAGCCCGACTCAGGGCTGAACTCACGACCCCGAGATCAAGACCTGAGCTGAGATCAGAGTTGGATGCCCAACCGACTGAGCCCCCAGGAACACACCACCTTTTCTGTGTTTAAGTCCACAGCACGGGGGCACCAAGCACATTTCACTGTCATGCAGCCACCACCGTCTCCAGTACAGGTCACCTTGCAGAACTGTAAGCCTCCATCCCATCCCCTCAGCCCTGGCTCCCACTGTTCACCGTCCGCCTTGGCGAATGTGACCATTGCAGGTGCCTCACATGTGAGTGCCTCCTGCAGGGTCTTTCCCTTTGTGACCTTCATATCTCACTTAACAGAATGTCCTCCGGGTCCGTCCATGTGGGAGCAGGCATCAGAATTCCCTTTCTCAGGCTGAATTAGTGTGGTATGTACGCATCGCATCTTGCCTGTCCGTTCTTGTCTCAGTGGCTGCTCGGGACTGCTTCAATGTTGTGAATAATGCTGCCACGCACACAGGTGCACAGATAAGCAGGTATTTTGTAGTCAGGAAAAGTAGCAGGGGTGCCTGGCTGGCTCAGTCGGCAGAGCATGCGATTCTTTCTCTGAGGGTTGTGAGTTCGAGCCTCACCTAGGGTCCAGAGCCTACTTCAAAGTGAGAGAGAAGAGTAGCAAATGAAGATCTTGGGGCACCCAGATCATCTGTGTGGAATTTGTACCTCCCCACCTCAGTCCTCATGCTCTATCAGGTCTTCTGAACACTTAGCCAACAGTAGCATTTCCCTGTCAGAAGGGAAAATTAGAATCTGGACACTCTCCCCCCACTTGAAAGCCTGATGGCCGCACAGGGTTAGCCGCGCTCACGTGCTCCACCTGCTTCCTCCGGGAGTCCTTTCTGTCCTTCCCTTGCTGGGCAATGGTGACTCTGGCCCCGACGCTGTCCCCAGAGAGGCTAGTGCTGTGCCTACACCCTCCTTCCCTGTCCTTCCAAGCTGTGTCGGCTGTTTCCCCAGTGAACTGTATGGAAGACAGAACAGCCACAGGCCAGTTCACCAGCTACCTGGGGCTCCCTGTGGTCACCGCCCTGCAGGGTGCCTGGGACTCGGGGACAGGCAGGGCGAGCAGTGCAGGGCACGCTTCACCCAAGCCTCTTAAGGTAGAAGAGGTGCTGTGGGAGCTCGCTCACTTGGTGGGAGGCACAGCACTCGAGGCATAAAAGACTCTCCAGGGGCGCCTGGGTGGCTCAGTGCATTAAGCATTGGACTCTTGGTTTAGGTTTAGATCATGATCTCAGGGTCGTGAGATTGAGTCCCTCGTTGGGCTCCACGCTCAGTGCGGAGTCAGCTTGAGATTCTTTCCCTCTGCCCCCTCCCCCTGCTCTCTCACTCTCTCTCAAATAAACACAATTTTTTTAAAAAGCCCCTTGAACTGATGTAGTCCAACTACTTGAGATACCCAGGCCAGGTGTCCAGGCACGAGGCTGAACTGAAAAAAGCGCCTTTCCTGCCACCTGGCAGCCCCCAGCAGGGCTGGCCTGAGCCAGCTGCGGGGCACTGACCCGTCCTCAAAAGCCTTTGGTGGGCTCTGCTCCCCTCTGCCAGCTGGCTCTCGCTGCCCCTGCAGGCTCTCCTCGGACACCCAGATGTGCCTCCTCTCTGCCTGCCTTCTTGCCTCCGCCAGGTCTTCCTCCCCAGGCTCTGCCTCTGCACACGGGCCCTCACTGCCGCCCCCAGTGCCCCCCAGCACTGCAGCCCCCAGAAGTCCACCCCCTTCTCTGCAGTTGTGGTCCTGGTTCCTGGTGCCTGCCCACCCACCCGTGTGTGTTTATGGTGCTGGCGCAGGGCTCTGGGCTGGTGCGTGTACAGGGCCTCTCTCCCCTCCCCCTGCCATCCCCTCCCTCCTCTCCCTCCTCCCTCTGCCACCCTGTACCCCCATGCTACCTGAGCCAGGAGGAAGGGCCCAGGGATGCATGCTCATCAGTACTGGTGACCTTTGGCACGGCTCTGAGAGCACAGAGAATTGAAGACCAGCCTCTGTGTGGAACTGGAGCAAGTTGGGGAGTAAGGGAGGGCGGGGAGCCGGAAGGAGGTCGGCACCCACCTCTGGGTCACTGGGAGAAGTGCACCAAGGCTGCTCCTGCCAGTTAGGGAGCTGGAAGCTGCTTCCAGAAGCACAGGGTTATCTCTTACACGTACAGTGAACTGAACAGAGTTCTTCCTTGGAGAAGGAGGAACAAACACCCTCCTTGCTTGTCGCTGCCTCTGCAGCTGTGCGCCTGCCATTCCCCGCTTGCTGCACCCCCCTCTCCCTTCTCGCTCCTTCCTTCCCTCCCGCGCCTCCCATGTCCCTCTCTACCTCTGTTGTTGGCCCTGCCCTGTCCCTGTGGTCTGCCTCCCCTGCGGCTCCCCACAGACCCTCTTTCACACGGAGGCCGTGTCTGTACATTCCACACCTGTGTCTGCCAGCCCCGGCGCTCTGTGTTATTAATAGAGCCAGTAGATGACTTAGGGCTTGGAGCTTTTTATTCTCCTAGAAAAATTCCAGCTGGTTATTTTTTTTCAGTCAACGGGTTTTCATTGATTTTCCTCCCCATGGATCAATGATCCTGTACCAAAAAGCTCGCCACCACCCTGAGAAATGCAGGCCTGGGCAGGAGCCCCAGAGCCTCAGAGGTCTGTGTTTGCAAAGCGGAGTCCCGGCCCTTTTGCTCACCCTTACAGCCCACCCCCTGGCACACACCTGAACTGGGCACCCACCTCCTTCCTCCCCGTCCAGTTATCCAGCCGGCGCGCAAGCAGAGTTAGGTCTCCGAGGCGCTTTGCTCTCTCCTAGCCTCACGCTGGGTCCTGCGCCGCTTATGGGAAGGCAGAGACCAGGTCAGGACCATCCCTCACGCTCCCTGGTAGCTGGGGTTCTAGACGACAGTCGGGTTCCTTCCATCAGATGCCCAATTTGGAAGGCGGACGTTAAGGGTAGGCTTTGGGGTATATGGGCAGGTGCCGTGTGCCCATTACAGGCTGAACGGCTGCGTGCGGAACCGGGAGGCAGAGGCCCCTCTCCACACGAGGCTTCCCCAGGACAGGTTTTCTGGGCATCACCAGGAGGGCCTCTGCGCCCCGGGGCCTGGGCAGTCGCTACAGTAGCGCCTGCACTGCTTTCTGATCCCTGCACCTGTGCTGGGATCCCACTCCCCCCACTCCTGTGCTGCACATGCTTGGCTCTGGGCCTGGTGGTGGCCTCCTGGTTCCCCACCTTCTGACCTGAGACCTTTCTGGCAGCTCAGCCTTCCTGGGTCCCTGGCGACAATTCTGTAAGCCATCTCCCGGTGCCAGCCATTGTCCCTTTGAAATATCACCCCTGCAAAGAGCCCACTAAGGGCTGGATGTCTGGGACCCCACTGGAGGCCTGCGTTGCAGCCTAACCCCATTGGAGGGCATGAGGGGGCCAGGCCTTTGTGGGGGAGTTGGTTGTGTGGGTGGAACCCTCCCCGAATGGGTTAGTGCCCTTGTGAGTGAGACCCCAGAGAGCTCCTCTGCTCCTTCAGCTGAAAGAGGGCACCATGCAGCCTCCAGGACCATGAGAACTAGTGTGGTGGGTGAGCCTCCCCCCCCCCCCCCCCGCCCCATGGTTACAGTAGCCCCAGAGGACCATCCACCCCTCCCCGTTTCCAGGTTGGGGTGCCTGTTGGTTCTCCCCATTTGATTGTCAGCTGCTTGAGCACGGGCATTGTGCATTAGTGGTGCCCCTGCAAAGAGCTCACTTAAAGCTTGCTGAGGAAAAGCTGGGGTCAGCTGCCCCCCACCGGCCCCCCATGCCCCAACAGCAGCGTGTCTGGCTGTAGTGGTCACTTGGGAACTGGACTGAGAGTCACAGCCCCTCCGGGAGCCTCTGCCTTCCGATTCCCAATGCAGATGGCCCTCGGCATCACGGAGGGGACAGAGCAAACCAAACCACCGCCACTTGGTACCTGGAATTCAGCCTGTTATCCTTGCAGATGCCTGGGGTTGCTTGAGGCTTTCGAGACCCTGGCCTTGGACCAAATCGCAGATTGGTTTTACAGAGTTCTGATCCCACAAACAGCCCAAACCCATCCTGGAATCCAGGAACTCTGGAGGAAGACCAGGGTCATGGGTGTGTCTCTGTGTCCTGAGGGCAGATTTCTAGGCAGACCACAGAAAGAACTCTGGAATCTAAGTCAGCTTACAAGTTGTAAAACAAGTACAGGCTATTTCTGGAGGGATCACGGGGAGGTGAGGGAGCCGCCTGGATCGACCGGGGAGATCAGTGGAGCGGTCAGCATGAGGAGACTTCCTGGAGGCAGTTCTTCCACCTGGGCGTCTTTCCTGTGTCCAGCTTCAAGACAAGCTCAGAGCGTGTGGTAAAGACGGTGCAGGGCGCCTGGGTGGCTTGAGCATCTGCCTCTGGCCCAGGTCATGATCTCAGGGTCCTGGGATCCAGGCCCGCATCAGGCTCCCTGCTCAGTGGGGAGTCTGCTTCTCCCCCTGCCTCTGCCCCTCCCTGCTGCTTGTGTGTGCTCTCTCAAAAAAATAAATAAAATCTTTAAAAAAAAAAAAAAGGCAAATTAAGTGGGACAGAACGTAGGAAGAGAGCGAGCCAAGCAGCCTGTACCTGTGTTGGCATGAGAGCTTGCGTGGCTGGGGCCCCTGTCTCTGGAGCCTTTCCTTCTGGTTGTGGAAGGAAATGCTGCGGGGGACACTGTGCACCCCGCATCTGGTGGTGCTCTGACCAGGGCTTTGTGTGGAGGCAGGGAGCATTGGCCCGCAGCCCGAGATCTGAATCCTATTTATTTCTGCTGCTAACCCCGTGTGTGTCCTCTGGGTTGAAGTATTTATTTTATGGCATCTACAAGAAGTATCCACCCCCACCCCCATCCCCATCACAACGTGGCCCATTTCTGCTATTTTTTTTTAAGATTTTTATTTATTTATTTATTCATGAGAGACACACACACACAGAGAGAGAGAGAGAGAGAGAGGCAAAGACAGACACAGGCGGAGGGAGAAGCAGGCTCCATGCAGGGAGCCCGACATGGGACTTGATCCTGGGTCTCCAAGATCAGGCCCTGGGCTGAAGGTGGCGCTAAACCGCTGAGCCACCCGGGCGCCCTCTGCTAGTTTTTACGTGGGCTTTCATCTCTTAATTTGCAGTAGCATCCTGGAGCTCAGGGCCCAAGGTGGGGAGCCTGCGGACCAAGGAGCACCCCGCAGCCAGACTGGGGCAGGGGCTCCATCTAACCTGCTTCTGTGGGTGGGGTCACCTGGCTATGGAGGCCGTCCTCATGGGAGATAGCTTTCTCTTGGGAGATTGGTCACTAACCTGGCTGGGTGCCAGTTGCCTCAGTCATCCTGAGGGGCCAGTTAGTGACCAATCTCCCAAGAGAAAGCTATCTCCCATGAGGATGGCCAGGGGCCAGGGGTCACCTGTCTTTCTCCCCGTGCCCAGCCAGTGCACAGGAAATGCAGGAAGTGGTGGTTGATCCAAACAGATATGCGCGACAGTGAGTGGGCAGGCAGTTGCTTTGAAGCCGGGTCCAGGCCAGACCTAACAGGTGTGTGAGCAGGTGCTGTGCTGCAGACAGGTGCTGCTGTTGCCTGCTGTGGTGCGCCCTGGCACCTGGCACGGGGCTCTGCTGGGTAGTGACAGCTGGACCTAGCTGGAGCCCGTTCGGGATGGGGCTCGCAGGTGGGTGCTTAGCAAGCTCAAGTGGCTGGTATAACCACGCTGGGTGCAGCAGACAGGCAGCTGGGTGAAACACTGAGACAAGCAGAACGGTGAGGGTTTGGAGCCGTGGGACATTGTCTCCAGTGCACCTGGGCAGGCGGCCAGAGCCCTGCTGGCTGCATCAACCTCAGGAGCGTTGTTCCCCAGGTCTCTGGATTCAACTTTCATTCTTACTCCAGGAAGGCCTCCAGGGGCCTTGGCTGGGTGCCAGGTGCCTCAGTCATCCTGAGGGCCTGGGTACCATTCCCACCATTTCACGCAGGAAGAAACTAAAACCCAGAGAAGAGAGATGCGTGGGGGGCTCAGTTGGTGAAGCGTCTGCCTTCAGCTCTAGTCATGACCCCAGGTCCTGAGGCCTGGCTCCTTGCCCCTCCCTTGAGCCCTCCCCATGCTCATGCTCTCACTCAAATGAATCTTAAACCCCAAAAAGCAGAGAAGAGTGGCCTTGCCTGATGTCAAGCAGCTAGTAAGTGGCAGAGCCAGACTTCAAACCCCACTGCCGGATGCTGAAGTTTTACTCTCCTGGTTTTCAGTTTTGCAAATAGAGTCGGCAAGGAGTAAATTATGTTTTTTTTTTTATCATTGGGATTATTTTCAGGAGAACAATTACAAGGTCAAAGCATAGGACCATTTTCAGAAATCTTGATGTATTAGTTGTCAAAATTTTCCCCCAAAGAGGGTGCATCAACTTATGTGAGGCCAGCAGCAGTGAAACAGCTTCACTGTTAAATGGAGTCGCTCCTTCTAAACACCGCTTCACCTTAGAAAGGGCCCCTGTCCTGGCCTCAGCCCTCCCTTCTCCCTGCTGGTCAGCCCACCACAGAATTTTGTGATGAGCTCTTTAGGGTTTTAACTAGGATTGCATTGAACTTATGAATCACATGGGGAGAGCCAACTTTTCATAAAGTTAAGTCTTCTAATCTGTGGTCATGGTATATTTTGCCACTTACTGAGGCCTCTAGTTCATAATGGAGTTTTTTTTTTTTAAGATTTTATTTATTTATTCATGAGAGACACACAGAGAGACAGAGACAGTCAGAGGGAGAAGCAGGCTCCTTGCAGGAGCCCGATGTGGGACTCGATCCCAAGTCTCCAGGATCACACCCCAGGCTGAAGGTGATAAACCGCTGTGCCACCTGGGCTGCCTGTTTTGTTTTGTTTTAATTAAGCTCTAGGCCCAATATGGGGCCTGAACTCAAGATCCCAAGATTAAGAGTCACATGGTCGGGGCAGCCCAGGTGGCTCAGTGGTTTAGTGCCGCCTTCAGCCCAGGGTGTGATCCTGGAGACCCAGGATCAAGTCCCATGTCAGGCTCCCTGCATGGAGCCTGCTTCTCCCTCTGCCTGTGTCTCTGCCTCTGTCTCTCTCTCTGTGTCTCTCATGAATAAATAAATAAAATCTTAAAAATAAAATAAAAAAAAGAGTCACATGGTCTTCCCAATGAGCCATCGAGGCGCCCCCACAATGGAGTTTTCATTTTCATTTCTCCAAAGAGATCTTGGACTTCATTAACATGTGTATGTTTGGAAAAAAAAAAAAAAAAAAGAAAGATGCGTGTGTTTGAGGGGTGCCTAAGTGGCTCAGTCAGTTGAGTGTCTGACTCTTGATTTGGGCTCAGGTCATGATCTCAAGGTCCTGGGATGGAGCTCCCGGGCTCAGCAGGGCGCCAGCTTCTGCCTTTCCTTCTGCCCCTCCCCCCATTGATGCAAGCTCTAAAAAAAATAAAATCTTTTTTAAGAAGGTGCCTATGTTTGATGTCCTTGTAAATGGCTTGTTCTTCATTTTCTAATTGTTGTAGCTAGAATATTTTAGATGGAGGGATTTTTTTTTTTTTGCATACTGATTTTTATGCCCAGCAACCTTGCTAAACTGTTGTGTTCTGATAGCTTCTTCGTTAATTCATTGACTTTTCCTGTCATCTGAAAATAATGCCAGTTTTGTTTCTTCCTTTCGAATCTTTATACCTTCTTTTTTCCTTTGCCTTAGAGCCTTGACCAGGACCTCCAGTACCATTTGACCCACGCTGGACGTGGTGACAATGGGCCTCTTTGTCCTGTGTCCGTGCTCACAGGAGAGCCTTCAGCGCCCCAGCATTGCCTGTGATGTGTTGGGGTTTGTAGCTGCCCTTTACCAGGGCGAGGAAGTCCCTTCTGCTCCTAGTTTGCTAAGGGCTCTTCTCATGAATGGGTCTCCAGTTTTATCTGCAACTGTAGAGAGGATGCTAGGACTTCTCCTTTTTTCTCTCAAGTAGTCTGTGATGCTGCCTTTTCCGTTTACCCAAGCAGCCTTGCACTCCTGGGAGAAACCCAACGTGACGGCACTGTATTATCCTTTTTAGGTATTGCCAGGTCCAGTTTGTTACTCATGTAGGACTGTTGCATCTGTGCTCACCAACGATAGTGCCCTGTGCTTCTCTTTCTCACGTTTCCTCTATCAGATTTTGATGTCAAGGTTATGATTGCCTCACAGACTAACTGGGCAGTTCCCTCTTTGTGTTCTGAGTTAACCTAAGGCCCGAGCCCTTTGTTCCCTAAAGGCTGTGAAGGGGCGGCTCGGTGGCTAGGTTGACCGAGTTTCGAACTCTTGATTTCATTTCAGGTCATGATCCCACGGTTGTGAGGTCCAGCTCTGCATTGGGCTCCACGCTCAGTGGCTGGGGAACTGCAAAGCTGCCTTGTCCTCGGCACCTGCCTTTCTCACTCCTTCCCTGGGTGTGGTGGAGAGCCTCCTAGATCTCTTCAGGGCAGCAGGTGATTCATTTTGGAGATGGAAGGAATCTGTCCTGCATTGGGAATAAACTTATGATGCACATTTGGGGGAAAATAAAAAAATCAGTGGGGAGGCTGCTTGAGGTTCTCCCTCTCTCTCTGCCCCTCTCACCCCATTCCCTCTCACTCACTCTCCCTCAAACAAATAAATCTTGAAACACATATGAGGGGATGTCTGGGTGGCTCAGTGGTTGAGCATCTGCCTTTGGCTCAGGTTGTGATCCCGGGGTCATGAGATTGAGTCCCACATCGGGTTCCCCGCAGGGAGCCTGCTTCTCCCTCTGCCTGTGTCTCTGCCTCTCTCTCTTGTGTCTCTCATGAATAAATCAATAAAATCTTAAAAAAAAAAAAATGCCTGTGAGAACCCCAGGTGGGACCGTCTGGGCCTGCTGTCTGCTCTGTGGGAAGGTCAGCTCCTGGTCAGCTTTCTCTTCCAGACATCACAGCCCTTACTTCCCAACCTATCAGACCACATGGACTCCCACCAGACCGTGTGCGATGGTCAGGGTCACGCCCAGGCCTCCCTAGGGAGTCTTCCTGAAGCCCGTCTGTGTCTGAGCTCTCTCCTGCTCCAGAGAGCCCACTGGCCCCCGAGTCCAGGTCTGCAGCAGAACACTCTGGGCCCTGGTCAGTGGCCGCACCACCTCCACACCCCACCCCACTCCCACCCTGCTTCAGCTGCGCCCTGCAGAGCCTGTGGCACACCAGGGCTTCCTCCGTACAGATCGCTACACAGGCTCTCCCACCAGGCCCTTCATGTACCTGATGCATGCCACCTCTTCCAGCGAGTCTGCCTTCCCTTTAGCTCCGGATCCCCTTTCTCCTGTGGCTCTGTGTCTGCCTGTTACCAAAATCACTGCATCCGAGTATTCTGTACTCCAGTGAGTGTTCTGATCGTTCACTTAGTCAGCAGATACGTCCTGGGCACTAGGCACTGTGCTAGGTGCCTACAGTCGATGGGTTCCAGCCACTCTGGAGTTGTCCAGTGAGTGGGAAATAAAATAGCTTGGACTCTATAGGTCAGCATAAAACCCCACAAAATTAAATCACCTAGAATCTCACAGTTCATGTATTAGCACATTTCTTTCTGGCTTTAAAAAATGCTTGTAATAGCATATCTGAGTAGGTAGGTACTAGCTTGTTTTACAGATGAGCAAAGCAAGGCATGAGCACGCAAGCCAAAGGTCACAGGAATGGCTGGGTCAGGACTTTTTTTTTTTTTTTAAGATTTTTATTTATTCATAGAGACACACAGAGACAGAGAGTGGCAGAGACACAGGCAGAGGGAGAAGCAGGCTCCATGCAGGGAGCCCGATGTGGGACTCGATCCCAGGACCCCGGGATCATGCCCTGAGCTGAAGGCAGACGCTCAATTGCTGAGCGTCTCTCTGTGTCTGTCATGATAAATAAAATCTTAAAAATATATATATATAATGGGTAGAGCTGTATGTCCCTGCTGGAGGCCCTAAATTTTCACTTCTCTTACTACATACATCTTACGTTGAGAACACAGAAATGTGCATTCTGTCCCCTAACCTGGTATCACCCCAGGTCTGTTCTACCCTCTGCCTTCACAGCCTGTGCTGGGGACAGACTCCACTGGGGAGTCCGAAGGCCTGAGCTCTTGTGGCCTTGACATCAACTGGCTGTGTGACTTCACACTAGTCACTCGGCCTCTCTGGGCCTCAGTTTCCACATCTGTAACAGCGCTGGGATTCAGTCACACTCCTGTGGGAGTGAAGAACCCTCTGTTTAGGGAGCTGAGCCCCCTGGAACTCTACCTGGTGCAGAACCCAGAGCTCTGCAGCTTTGGGCAGACGGGGGAGAGGGGCTGGGGCTGTGCTGGGCACTCCGTGGGACATCTGGGGACCTCTGCCCCCTTTCCCAATTGGCCTCCTCACCTGTATCCCCAAGAGGTGTAAGAGTAACCCCGAGGATGTGCTCAGAACACCAGGTATGCTATGGCCAGCGTGCCATGCCTGTCCAGGTCTATGCTCCGTGGGCTGGGCGGCCAGTCCTTCGATGGTCCTGTCCCCAGCAGCGTGCCCCTGCTCCCCGCCTGCTGGTTCACACCCCACCCCCGTGACTTGTCCTCTCTCTAGACAAGGCACCTTTGACCTTTGCATGCCATGGGCCCCTGAGGCCACCTGGAGAAGAGTATGGGCTCCTCAGAACAATATTTTTATTTTTATTCAGTTTTTAAGTGCATTAATTAATTAATTTTAGTCCTCTCTACCCCAAACGTGGGGCTCAAACTCACGACCCCGAGGTCAAGAGTTGCATGCCCTTGTTCCTGAGCCAGCCGGTGCTGCCCCAAGACAGTATTTTTAAATAAATAAATGGAGGAAAACCATGACATAGAAAAGCAATTCATAAAAGGTCTAGATAAATGTGCAGTGTGGTAGTGTATTTATTACCACATTAGTGAGCCCCAGGCTGCAAGTCTACCACTCATCATTTTGAAGTAGCAGTGAGTGTAAATGATACGTAGGGATCTCTGCTTCTGTCGCGATGTGATTGGAAACTATCTGGGTTACTGTTGGCGACAAGGTCACTGGTGCAGCTCACACCACTGAGGTTTTGCGGCCCCCATTCCTAACGGGATGGCAAATATTAGACGTGGGTGAAGAGGAGGATGTAAATGTTTTCTGCCCAGTTTCAGAAACCCCAGGCTCCCATCCCTGGGCTCCTTCCCCTCCCAGGGTTCTCGTGGACCCTGGTTGAGAAACCCGACCGGGCAGCATGGTTGTGTAAGAGGAGCTAGGAGAGAAGTGGGTGGGGTGAGGGGCTGAGAGGGAAGGAACAGTTGATGTATGGGTCTCTTTAAGAGGGAGGGACTGGGCAATTTCTGTGCCCCTGGGCCTTTGTATATGCTCTTCTTTCTGCAGGGCGTTCACATCCCTGCTCCATCTGCCACCCTCCATGCCAGCATCTCCTGGGAAGCCTTCCATCTGCTCCCCACTCCCAGCACGTGGTCCTCTTCCCTCTTACCTGCACTGAGTTCAGGTTTGCATGCTGGGCTGAGCCAGGCGAAGCTCTGCTGGGGCTGCTGTATCTCTAGATCTCCAGGGCCCACTCCACACTGGTACTTGGTTGATGCTTGTTGAATAAATTTATGAATGAGTGACTAGATAAGTGGGTAAATGAATAAATGAATAATAAAGTCATGCCTTGCAAGGAACAGCACTCCCTACAGGTCTCACATTTCAGAAAGGACTGCTTGCAGTGATGTGTGGCCTTCCTAATACGCTTCTTTAAAAAAAAGTTACTATTTTTATTTTTTTTAAGATTTTACTTATTCATGAGAGAGAAAGAGGCAGAGACACAGGCAAAGGGAGAAGCAGGCTCCATGCAAGAAGCCCGACGTGGGGGATCCCTGGGTGGCGCAGCGATTTAGCGCCTGCCTTTGGCCCAGGGCACGATCCTGGAGACCCGGGATCGAATCCCACGTTGGGCTCCCTGCATGGAGCCTGCTTCTCCCTCTGCCTATGTCTCTGCCTCTCTCTCTCTCTGTGTGACTATCATAAATAAATAAAAAAAAAAAAAAAAAAAAAAGCCCGACGTGGGACTCGATCCCAGGTCTCCAGGATCAGGCCCTGGGCCAATGAGCTAAAACCAAGAGTCAGACACTCAAAAGGCCACCCAGGTGCCCTAAAAGTTACTTTTTTTAAAAAAAGGCAGATTAAAACAATGCATAACAACAATGGAATATTATTTGGCCATAAAAAGGAATGAAGTACCAATTCACACAATATGGATGAACCGTGAAAATGTGGTGCTCAGTGAAAGAAGCCAGCCACGAAAGGCCACATATTATGGGATTCCATTTATATGAAATGTCCAGAATTAGCAAATCTAAAGAGACAGCAGATTAACAGAGCTAAATCCTCATCTTTCAGCTGCAGTCATTGGATCGTATCTAAAGGCAGCAAATCAGCAGCTGTCAGCATAAGCCTGTCACACGTGTATAGATGAGAGCCAGAAAAAAACATCTAGAAGAGCACAAATGGCTGCTTCTGAGGGAGGACCCGGGCTGTGCAGAGCTGGGGGCAGGGGACTGCTACTTGTCATTATAAGCCTTGTAGTTCCATCCGTCCCTTAAAAGCATGTGCCTGTTACTAATTTTATTGGAGATAAAAGCTAAGGGGGATCCCTAGGTGGCTCAGCAGTTTAGCACCTGCCTTTGGCTCAGGGCGTGATCCTGGGGTCCTGGAATCAAGTCCCATGTTGGGCTCCTTGCGTGGAGCCTGCTTCTCCCTCTACTGTGTCTCTGCCTCTCTCTGTGTGTCTCTCATGAATATATAAAATAGAAAAAAAGAAAGAAAGAAAGAAAGAAAGAAAGAAAGAAAGAAAGAAAGAAAGAAAGAAAGAAAGAAAGAAAGAAAAAAGAAAAGAAAGAAGAAAAGAAAGAAAGAAGAAAAGAAAGAAAGAAGAAAAGAAAGAAAGAAGAAAAGAAAAGAAAGAAAAGAAACGAAAAGAGAAGAAAAGGAAAAAGAGAAAGAAAGAAGAAAAGAAAAAGAAGAGAGGAAAAAGATGGAGGGTCAGAGGCGCGAAGTAACTTGCCCGATGTCACACAGGATTCAGAGCTGAGCCCGTCTGAGTTCAGGCTCGAGGTGGAGGTGGATCCTGAAGCCCCACTGGCCTGATGCCGGGCGTGGGTGGTAGGCCATCTGTGTGGCCTCTGAGGAAGCAGGTTATTTTCACTCTCACATGTTGAAGTGAGAGGCCGTTCATGTCAACAAGCTTTTTTTTTTTTTTTTTAAGATTTTATTGATTTATTCATGAGAGAGAGAGAGAGAGAGAGGCAGAGACACAGGCAGAGGGAGAAGCAGGCTCCATGCAGGGAGCCCGACATGGGACTCAATCCGGAGTCTCCAGGATCACACCCTGGGCTGGAGGCGGCACTAAGCCGCTGAGCCACCTGGGCTGCCCCTCCACAAGCTGTTTGAAACTGAAAGGCCTTTGACCCTGCAGGCTATGTCCTGGGGATTCCATGTCCACCACAGCCCCAGCTCAATGCCAGCAGATCAGGGTGCTCCCGAAGTAGACTGTACTGTTCTGCAAGCCCTCTGATAAGCTGTTCTCTGAGGGCAGCCACAAATGTGTCAGGCAGAAGGGCTGGGTTTGAATTCAGGTCTCAGCATCTGCATGTCCTCAGGACAGTGGTGAGGCCAATGCTGAGCAAGGTTTGGTCTGGAAAGTAGACTCAGGTCCTGACAGTGTGATGGGTCAGGACTAGGTAGACAGGCCCAGGAGGGAGCAGCATGTGCAAAGGCCCAGGGGTCTTGGTCTGGGAGTCAATATGGGTCAGTGTAGCTGGAGAAGGGGTTGCAGTAGTAGGCTTTGAAGGACTTTCAAGGTGCCATCCTGTCACTGGACCGTAGTGGAGGCTTCTGGCCACCCTGAGTACACACCTGTGCATGCCTCCCCAAGTCCCTTTCCCTTTCCTTTTTTTTTTTTTTTTTTAAGATTTATTTATTCATGAGAGACACACAGAGAGAGATAGAGAGAGGCAGAGACACAGGCAGAGGGAGAAGTAGGCTCCATGCAGGGAGCCCAAAGTGGGACACAATCCCCGTCTCCAGGATCACGCCCCAGGCTGTAGGCAGCACTAAACTGCTGAGCCACCAGGGCTGCCCTCCTTTCCCTTTCTAATCTGCCCCAAGCCCTGACCTTCCCTTAGAGGGGGGTCTGCCCATCAGAGACCCAAGGCCCAGGCTGCCAGCATGGGGTCTGGCCCTCGGATGATGCCCTGGGGTCATAGTTCCTTAGCCATCAGTTCCTTGGTTCATATCCACACGGGGGGGGGGGGGGGGGGGGTGTAAGTGCCTACCGTGTACCAGGCTCTCTGCTTGGGGAGATAGAGATGAAAGATCATGGGGTGTATACAAGCAGGCCAGCAGCCCAGGGTAAGGTGGCCAGGGCTGGGCAAAAGGAAGATGCCCAGGCTCTGCGCAAGCCCCCAGTGCAACCTTACTTAACCCTACGCCGGCAGGGTCTGGAGGGTCAGCCAGAGCAAGCCAGGAGCAGCGGGAGGAGGAGCAGCGGGAAGGGCAGGCTGAGCAGAGGTCACAGGCCAGGGTAGAGGCCTGGGGCTGGAGGGAGCAGGTGGCCAAAGGCCGGGGGAGCTGGCGGGAAATTCGAGGCCACAGGCGTCACCGCAGGGCCGAGATCCGAAGGGCCTGGGGCCTGGCAAGGATTGGGCCTTTATCCCCAGAGAGCTCGGAGGGCCGCTGGGTGGGGAAGGAGCGGGGAGCCGCGGCTCCGGGGCGCTGGGGGCGCTGGGGGCGCTGGGGCCCGGGATCCCGCGAGGCCGGAGCGGGCGCGGCTCGCCCTCCCCACCGCCCACCGCCCTCCGCCCACCGCCCTGGGCCGAGCCTTCGGCCCTGCCGCCCCGCCCACAGCCTGCGGCGAGGCCCCGCCCCCCTCTCTGGTTGGTCGGGGCGGGGACACCTGAGGCCGAGCGACCAATCGCCGCGCTGGGCTCCGGAGCCCCGCCCTCCCCGGCCCCCGCCCCGAGCGCGCGCCCAGCCGCTCACCGAAGCGCCGGCAGGGGGCGGCACAGGGCGGGCCAGGCGGCCGGGGCGCACCGGCTCCGACCCCAAGGCCGGTCGGAGGTTAGCAGTTCCCGAGTCGTCCCCTTGGCCAGGTGACCGGTTCCTACGGAACTTCCCGTGACGTGTTCTCCAGGCCGCCCCGCGGGCCGCGTCCCACGCGGTCTCCGTCCCACGCCGCCCTGCCGAGCCTCGGCTCCCGGCCTCCGCGGGGCGGGGGGGCCTGCCCGGGCCGTTGCAATTACAAGTCCCTTCCCCCTCGCCCCTGCAACGCCCCTTCCGCCCTGCGAGACCCCGGCCTGCAGGCCGCCTCCTCCGGGAAGCCTTCCCTGCAGCCCCTGCAACGCCCCTTCCGCTCTGCGAGACCCCGGCCTGCAGGCCGCCTCCTCCGGGAAGCCTTCCCTGCAGCCCCTGCAACGCCCCTTCCGCTCTGCGAGATCCCGGCCTGCAGGCCGCCTCCTCCGGGAAGCCTTCCCTGCAGCCCCTGCAGCCCCTGCAACGCCCCTCCCGCTCTGCGAGACCCCGGCCTGCAGGCCGCCTCCTCCGGGAGGCCTTCCCTGCAGCCCCGGGCGACGACTCCCCGCCATTCCCGGGGCTCCGCGCTACTCTCCCGGCCTGGAAGCGTCGTTATTTGGGGATGTTTCTCCCGGAGGGCACGGGGGCACGGCGACTTCGGGGCCATCTGTCGTCACCTACAACTGACCCGAGGGAGGTGCAGATGGGGCGTCCCGTGTGAAGTGCGGGGGGCTGGGAGGCAGGGAAGCCCCCACCAGGGCGGGGCCGGACGGGGGCGGAGTGTGGGCCGGACCCTTCGCTGGAGACTCGACCCAGGGGTCACCCGGCACCCAGTGCTCAGCGCGCGGAAACGGCAGCTTAGCGCCAGGAGTCAGGAAGGCGCTAGGGGAGCGCGGGCGGAGCCTCGGGAGAGGGACGAGGGGCGCGCAGGCCCTGCGGCGGGGCGCTCACCCCGGGACCCTACTGCTTTGGCTTGCCGGGGCCTCCTCCCCTCTCCCCTCTAGAAAGGCAGCTCTAAAGGCGCCACAGGTGCTGCCCCTAAAAAGTTTACCCCGTTATCCGTCTCTTTACCATGTTTGTATTTATTTTTTTTCCTATTCTGTTTTTGTTTGCTTTTTTTAAGTAATTTCTACACCCAAGTGGGGCTGGAACTCACAACCTGGAGATCAAGAGCCCCATGTCCACCAACTGAGCCAGCCAGGCGCCCCTTATTCCGTTCTTTTTTTTCACTAGATGAACTACTGATTGATTGATTGATTGATTGATTTAAAAGATTTTATTTATTTATTCAGGAGAGAGACAGAGAGAGAGAGGCAGAGACACAGGCAGAGGGAGAAGCAGGCTCCATGCAGGGAGACTCGATCCCGGGTCTCCAGGATCACACCCTGGGCTGAAGGCAGGTGCTCAACCGCTGAGCCACCCAGGAATCCCCTGACATAGTATTTAAAAAAAAAAATTTTTTTTAAGATATTATTTACTTATTTGTGAGAGAGAGCGGAAGAGCACCAGCAGTGGGGAGGGGCAGAGGGAGAGGGAGAACCAGATTCCTCACTGGATCATGACCTGAGCTGAAGGCAGATGCTTTTTTTTTTTTTTTAAGATTTTATTTATTGGGGGCAGCCCTGGTGGCTCAGCGGTTTAGTGCCTGCCTTCAGCCCAGGGTGTGATCCTGGAGTTCCAGGATCGAGTCCCACGTCGGGCTCCTTGCATAGAGCCTGTTTCTCCCTCTGCCTGTGTCTCATTTCTCTCTCTCTCTCTCTCCCTCTCTCTCTGTCTCTCATGAATAAATATATAAAACGTAAAAAAAATTTTTTTATTGGGGCAGCCCGGGTGTCTCAACGGTTTAGCACTGCCTTTGGCACAGGGCGTGATCCTGGAGTCCTGGGATCCAGTCCCGCATCGGGCTCCCTTTGTGGAGCCTGCTTCTCCCTGATGCTGAACCACTGAGCCACCCAAGCATCTCTGAAGGCAGAGGCTTAACGGACTTTGCCACCTGGATGCACCAGCTATTTAGAAAATTTTTATGAATTGTTTCTACCGGATTTATTTTTATTTTTATTTATTTTATTTTTTTTAAAGATTTTATTTATTTATTCATGAGAGACAGAGAGAGAGAGAGAGAGCGACAGAGGGAGAAGCAGGCTCCATGCAGGGAGCCCGACGTGGGACTCAATCCCGGGTCTCCAGGATCAGGCCCTGGGCTGAAGGCAGCGCTAAACCGCTGAGCCACCCGGGCTGCCCTATTTTTAATTTTTTTTTTTTTAATTTTTATTTATTTGTGATAGTCACAGAGAGAGAGAGAGAGAGGCAGAGACACAGGCAGAGGGAGAAGCAGGCTCCATGCATCGGGAGCCCGACGTGGGATTCGATCCCGGGTCTCCAGGATCGCGCCCTGGGCCAAAGGCAGGCGCTAAACCGCTGCGCCACCCAGGGATCCCTATTTTTAATTTTTTTAAAGATTGTATTTATTCATGAGAGACACACACAGAGGCAGAGACATAGGAAGAGGGAGGAGAAGCAGGCTCTATTCAGGGAACCGGATGTGGGACTCGATCCCAGGATTCTAGGATCATGCCCTGAGCCAAAGGCAGATGGTCAACCACTGAGCCACTCAGGCGTCCCTACTGGATTTATTTTATTTGGATTATTTCTACTGTTATTTTTCTTTTCTAAATCATAATTTTACACTTTTATCTTTACTGTTTCCATCCTGTTTTGTGTGTGTGTGTGTGCTTACTTCTATCTTGAGTTAGGTACTTAGTTCATTAATTTTCATTCATTCTTGTTAATGTAAGTATTCAGAGCTATGAATTTGCCTCTGAGTACTGCTTTAGCTGTTTACCTTAGGTCCTGATATGCAGTGTTTCAGTTATGGTTGTTTTCTAGATATCCTGAAATTTCAACTTGATATCCTTTCTTACTCAAGAGAAACTTAAGAGTTTTAAAATGTAGGGACACCTGGGTGGCTCAGCAATTGAGCATCTGCCGTTGGTTCAGGTGGTGATCCCAGGTCCCAGGATCGAGTCCTGCATCAGGCTCCCCGTGGAGAGCTTCTCCCTCTGCCTGTGTCTCTGCCTCTCTTATCTGTCTCATGAATAAATAATTTTTTTAAAAAAAGAGTTAAAATGTACAGGTAATAAGGTTCTTTTGGTTTTGTTTTGCCTTGTAATTTGGTTATTAATTTCTGGCCTGATTTACATTGTAATTGGAGAATGCTTTATGTTCTAGATCTGCTTTTTGGAATATATTGTTTTTTTTTTTTAATGATTTGACATATGGTTGATCTTTGTGAATACTTAGATGTCCAGTTACAAAGGAGTAGTCTGTTTTTAGGGTAGAGAGCTTGATATAAATTAGTTAAATCTAGTTCAATAATTATGTTTTTAAGTCTTCTCTAATCTTAATTTTTTAAAGATTTTATTTATTCATGAGAGACACATAGAGAGAGAGGCAAAGACATAGGCAGAGGGAGAAGCAGGCTCCATGCAGGGAGCCCGACGTGGGACTCGATCCCAGGACCCCGGGATCATGCCTTGAGCCCAAGGCAGATGCTCAACTGCTGAGCCACCCAGGTGTCTCTTATTTAATTTTTTTGTACACATATCTGTGAAAGATGTATTAAAACTTCTACCATATGCTCTCTCTCTCTCAAATAAAATCTTTTTTTTTAAGATTTTTATTTAAAAAAATAAATTAAAAAAATAAAAAATAAAGATTTTATTTATTTATTCATGAGAGACATGAATTCTTCTCCCTCTCTCTGTGCCCCTCCCCTGCTTGTGTGCTCTCTCTGTCTCTCTCAAATCACTAAAATCTTTTTTAAAAATACTTCCTACTGGGCAGCCCGGGTGCCTCAGCAGTTTAGCGCCGCCTGCAGCCCAGGGTGTGATCCTGGAGACCTGGGATCGAGTCCCACGTCAGGCTCCCTGCATGGAGCCTGCTTCTCCCTCTGCCTGTGTCTCTGCCTCTCTCTCTGTGTGTATCTCTAATGAATAAATAAATTTAAAAAATCTTAAAAAAATACTTCCTACTATTGTGCTTTTTACTCTTCCTCCTTGTATTCCTTTCGTTGTTTGAATGCAGCTACCATATTATTTGATGCACACATATTAATGTTTGCTCTTTAGCACATAGGAGATATGTTCTATTATCGTTGTGACTTGCATTTGTCATCATTACAAAGTGTTCCTCTTGATCTCAACCAATATCTTACCTTGAACTTGGCTACTGCTTGCTGCTGTGGGCATTGCCCCTTGCGCCATCCTTTTATTTTCATTCTCTGAGTCTTCTTGTTTGGGGCGTGTCTTTTGCCTCCAGCTTACTGCTGAATGTGAACCATCTGACAGGCATTTCCTTTTACAGATGAGTTAACTCATGTGCACATATCAATGTGACAAATCTATCCCAGTCTCAAGTCATCTGATCTTATGCTTTCTATTTTTGTAGGTTATAAAATATTTGCTTAATTTGGGTGCGAGTGGGGTTTTTTGATACTTTGGAAATTTTGTAGCTCTGTACTTGTGGTTACCTTTATAAATAATTTTATATATAACACACTTCATCCTTTATTTCTCTAAAGATTATCTATTGACTCCCAACAATGAGTAATGATGACACTATTATGTTTTTTCTCCCTCCTTCCCTCCACCATCCTTGTCACAATATAATTTTAAGTGGAAACAAATGTCACATATACCTACATACATCCTTGCGTCTAAGGTGTCATTGATTTTAAGATGCTCCACTGATGTAGTAACAGCTTCTCGAAGGAGAATGAAAGTCTGTCCCATGGTAACGGAGGGCTAGCGGTGGCCGTGCTTGAGATGGAATTCAGGGGCATCTTGGTCTTCTTCTCTCTGAGCCCTATGTCCCCATGTCCCTGCCTAGGCACCCTGACAGATGCTTGTCCTCCTACCACCACTTGGAGGAGGCATCTGGTGTCCTTGCCAAGGACCAGAGCCATGCGTGTCTCATCAGCAGCCACCTGTGTCGAGGGGCTGGGCTGCGTCCTGCTAGATTTCAGGCGGCCCAAGGCTCTGTGCTTAGGTACATGATGTCAGATGCTCCTCTTTTCTGAATCTGGGCATAGCTGGCTGACACTAGCTCCATGATTGATACCATCTTATCAGAGCATTCTGGAGGCTTCTCAGGACCCCATAATTCCCAGAAGAACCCAGCATTCTCTGGTCCCGGCCGGTGGCGTGCCAGTCACACCCACCCTGCTGAGCTTCCTCTAGCTCCTGTCCTCACCACACCTTGTACTCACCCCTCTCCAGGCCTTTCCGTCTGTGTTTCTTCCGCCCAGGCTGCTGTCCCCCCTCCAGTTGCCAGAAGCATTAGTCCCTCCTTCTCTGGCTCCTCACAGCCAGCCCATGGGAGCTGGCCCTGGTGCTCCCTGGATGCTCAGGCTCCATCCTCTGACCTCTCTGCCTCTCCTCCCAGAGCTGGGGTGGCCACAGAACTTTCTGGGAAGAGGTTTGGAATCAGGACAGGCTTCCATGAAGAACGCAGTCTCCATGGTTGTAAAATGGGGACATGGGCACATTTCAACCTCCGAGCTTCTACCAAGGGCAACTACTATTTTGACTTTTGCCACTACGGATTAATTTTGCCTGGTTTTTGGACTTTATTTATTTATTAAAGATTTTATTTATTTTTTCATGAGAGACACACAGAGAGGAGCAGAGACAGGGCAGAGGGAGAAACAGGCTCCCTAAGGGGAGCCCGAATCAGGACTGGATCCCAGGACCCTGGGGTCACGCCCTGGGCCAAAGGCAAACACTCAACCACTGATCCACCTTGGACTTTATTTGCATGGAATCACGCAGTGTGTGCTCTCTCAGTTCTCGCTCCTTTGACTCAACACTATTATATGTTATTTATCTATCTGTTGTTGTAATGATAATAATAGTATGGCAGGTGGTTAGTTCATAGAGACTTGGTTAAGGGAACTTGACCCATTCAGCTTTTTTTTTTTTGTATACTAGAATGTGACCTGAACCAACTCCATTGTTGAGAAAGGCACTGGAGGTGGAAATCTGAACATCAGAGCACACCAAGGAGCTCATTTTACAGGTCACTGGCATCTGTGGTTTGGCTTGGCTGTGTATAAATGCCCCTGGCAGCAACCTGAGGTCACCTTGGGCTGGTGGCTGTGATCCTCCCATAGGGTCACACTAGGCCCTGCCCCTCCTTTCCCCCGGCCCTGCAGGGAGAAGTGCTTGCCCCTTGCCTAGGCTTGGTGTCTCTGCCTGTCAGGTGGACTCCTGCCCTGGTCTAGAGTGGGCACCCAGGAAATGAGACGCGCAAGACGTCCCTGGGTTTGGTCTTGAAGAGAGACAACATTCCCTAATCCTTCTCCAAAGCCCCCAGGTAGAAATCTCTGGGCTGATGGCAGCCCAGAGGCTCCTGGGGGTGGATTCCCAATAGCCCCAGTGCCAATCACTCCTGTGCACCGGGCACTTCTGGAGGGACAGGCCATGATTGAACTTCCCAGCACCTACTCCACAGCTGGGAAACCAAGCCTCCGAGTGCAAGCTGAGTCTTTATTTGGTGGGTGGGTGAGGAATGCACTCAGTCTGCACCTATTAGATACCTACTGTGTGCCCTGTATTGGGACTGACAACCTAGAGGTAAGGCGGTCTGTCCAGGCTAAGGACAGCCATGCTCAGGAGAGGTGTCTGGGAAAGCTTCACCAAGTAAGTGGCCTTTGAAATGTGAGTGGGACTCCTGCCAGGCCCAATAAGGACATTCCAGGCAGAGGAACTGCCCAAGCAAAGGCATACCAGCGTGAAAGGCACCGGGCCTCATTGATGAGCAGAGCATTCAGAAGGGAGGGTTGGTTGAAGCTGCAGAGACCCTGCTTGGAGGTGGTGCTGGTGAATGCTGAGACTCTTTTTGGGGCAGGTGCAGGACCTCAGCTCTAGGCTCTCCCCTCCACCCTCTGGGTGACCCCGTGCTGGCCCACTAAATCCTCCTCTGTGGCAGATGGATGAATAGGGGGTGGGGTGCTGAGTCAATGAGTAGGGTTTAAAAACAGGCAGGGGGGGATCCCTGGGTGGCTCAGCGGTTTAGCGCCTGCCTTTGGCCCAGGGCGTGATCCTGGAGACCCAGGATCAAGTCCCACGTCGGGCTCCCTGCGTGGAGCCTGCTTCTCCCTCTGCCTCTCTCTCTCTTTCTCTCTCTCTCTTTCTCTCTCATGAATAAATAAATAAAATCTTTAAAAAAAATAAAATAAAAAAATAAATAAATTAGGCAGGGCCAGGTCAGCAGGTAGGGTTCAATAAGCCAGGACCCTGGGCCCATGAGGTGATAAAGTCAGCACAAGGATTAGTCCCAGGCATGCTGTCTAGCCTTGCCTCCTGGAGCAGGCCATTCCTGCACTCTACTCTCCAGGGGAGCCAATATCTGGTGGGACCAACAAGAGGCTTGGCAGCCCCTGGTTCCATCTGTGACCAACAGGCTAAGCGTACTGGTCTCTCAAGATCTCCCTTGCGGTCCCCCATTTGCCTTTGCTCTCTGCCGAGATGGAAGTGTCACAGATCCAGCCCCTGCCAAGGTGGCCCCAGGAGGAGAGGAGGCCCCAGGAGACCCAAGAAGAAATGTTTAAGGAGGAGTCATTCTTGGATGGATTTCTTTTTCTTTCTTTTTTTTTTTTTTTTAAGATTGTATTTATTTATTCAGGAGAGACACACAGAGAGAGGCAGAGACGCAGGCAGAGGGAGAAGCAGTCTCCTCGCAGGGAGCCCGATGCAGAACTTGAACCCGGACCCTGGAACCATGCCCTGAGCCAAAGGCAGAGGGTCAACCGCTGAGCCACCCAGGCGTCCCTTGGATGGATTTCTTTTACAGGACTTTTAAAAGTCCTCTCTTGTGGCCGCGTCTCTTCCATGCCTCCCGTGACCTCCCAAGCCTCTTGCCATGGCCCTTCCCCAGCCAGGAGCACAGCAAGCGGCTCCTTCCCACCGCCAGGCCTTTCCTCTGCTGGGAATCTCTTTCCTCTCGGTCAGGAACCCTCTCTCCTCCCTGTCCTTGAACCTGAACCCAGGAGCCCACCCACACCTTCAGGACTCACCTGTCCCCAACCCCAGACCGTGGCACTGCCTTAACCACCAGCTTTCCTCCCTTCCAGCACCACCCCCTCGCGCGAGTGCACAGAGCCCTGACTGTGTCCCAGGATGGAGGGGGAGTGGGGGGAGCGTGGGGGGCTGTTATCCTTCCCCTCCCCAGATAGGGGACCTGTGGACCCGTGGCAAAGAGTTTATTTATTTATTTATTTATTTATTTATTTATTTATTTATTTTAAGAGTTTAAAATAAGAATTCCAAAAGCCAGTTTCTCTGCGCTTCCTTTTGCCCAGTGCTGAGACACTCTCGGCCTCTGTGGTCCTCCCCTGTGGGAGAGTGGGAGGTGGGCTCCTGGACAAGGGTGATGATGCGGTTCCCACCAGCTGCAGGCACATTCTTGCCCCAGGAGAGCCCCCAGGGCAGGAAGGGGATTGGGTTCCTGGGTGGCACCTTGCTCCTGGGCCTGAGGGTGGTGCTGAACTGTGACTTGCTGACTTACCCGCCTGAAGGCGGTGCAAAGGCCCTGGGGCCATCGGGAGTGCTGGCGGACCTCCTGCCAGTAGGGGACACGGAGCTGTGAGTGGGCAGGGGCGAGTCTCAGGGATGCTACTGGCCCTGAGGGGTCCGCTAGTTCTAAACATTAATTAACTATCTTTTATTCTTTTAAATGACCTGTGCTTGTAAAACAGAGCAGAGGCGTTGAAACAACAGCCCTGGTCCCCTGCCTCCGGCTTGGGAGTTTCCTTCCAGGTTTTTTCCAGAGCAGTTGCTCTGACACAAGGCACGTTCACACACAGAGGCTGCCATGCTCACAGGGGTACACGTGGGCATGCACACGCACGGGAACACGAAGAGGTCGGAATAGTCCGCGCTGTGGGCGTATCTGTGCAGACACATCCAGAGCCGAACCCACAGGCGCAGTTTCTTTTTGCAGGTTTTCCGGCCCTCCTCCTGCAGCACCATCGACACGCATTCCTCATTCCTCGTTTCCAGCGCATCCTTCCCGCGGCGGGTGGGGCGAGGCCGAGGTTGCAAGGTGCAAGGTGCAAGGTGGCCGATGACACACTGCCAGAGCTGTTTGGGTGGCGGTGACGGGGTGCCCTGCGTGCAGGCTTCGGGATTCAGAAAGATGCCACGGGCATGAGGGCAACAGGGAGGGTGACCCTAAGCCGGATAGAGTCCATCAGTGGGGCCCAGCGATTGACAGACTTCCACTGTATGCACCTTGGGTGGCGGGAGGTGACCATGGTCCTGCCTCCCCGCCAGCCTTTGAACCATCAGCCTCCTCTGTCCAGGGACCAGCTCCAGGCCCTGGCTTGGAAAGTGTTTGGGTGGCGCCAGCACACCCCACCCACGATCTGAGCTCCCGAGTGGGTCTCTGCAGACTGTGGGTTCCAGGAGCTGACCCTGGGGAGGGTGAATCCCGACGAGACACAGGCAGGTGGCAGGGAGGAGGCAGGAGGGCAATGAGTGTGCAGTGTGCCAACCCCAGGGGGGCTGCCCCAGTGCCTAACTGCCTGCCACGCTGTCACACCTGGGCCTGGACTGGAGTCCCAGCCCTGGAGACCAAGAACGTTCTAGAACTTTGATTTGGAAGCCTCAGCTCTGTGGAAATCAGTATCCTGGAGGAGTGCACACAAGCCAGACAGGCCCGGGCCGGAGCTGTGCCTCGGCTTCTAGCTGAGCCCGGTTCCTCCACTGTGCGATGGGAGAGTGAGCGTTCCCCGATTAGAGAAGGGCAAGAACTGTCACTGCTGACCCCGGGTGGCCTGGGCAGGGATCTACAAGGGCCCGACTCCTTGGGGCCTGGAGCTGGCTCCTGCCAGAGGGGCTGACGCCGCATGCAACGTCCACACCCATTAAGTTTGTTTGTTTGTGGTGAGCAGCTGAAATCCCCCTCCCCTCCCCAAAACAGGGCCGACTTCTCCAACCGGTTTTTATTTTGTCCTAAAGCCACATGTCTGAAAAATGACTTAGTCAAAGAGGTGCCATGAATTAAATCTCGGGGCCTGGCTCTCGGCCGGCTCCCAGAGCCCGATGGAGGGGACCTCGGGTGATCGGGGCAGCTCTCTGGGCAGCTGGTGACTTCCTACAGGCCCCCCCCCCCCCCCCCCCCCCCGTGCGCTCCCGGGGCCTCCGCAGCCACTGCTCCCCGCGGACCACTGCCCAGGACTGTGGGCCCAGTGCCAGGCGCAGAGGCGGCGCCCGGTGCCTAGGGACACGAGGCCAAGATAAGCCTCCTGCTCTGCCTGGCAGATCAGGAAACTTCTGGGAGGAGGCGGCACTTGGCCTGGGCATGAGAGATTGGAGACAGAGATGAGGCAGGAGGGCGGGATAAGAGATTTGGGGACACGGGGAGGGGTGTGGGTGTGCACTCAGCTGTGTGTGTGCCCGCATGCAGGGGGGCAGGCCGGGGGTCTGCAGAGGGAGAGGCTCAGGGGGGTGCCGGGCCCCCCTGCTCCACCGCCTTCCTGGCCACAGCCTTGCTGGTGAGGTCTATGGCCAGGTGATGTCTTTCCTGTTTCTTCTTGAGGACTTTTGGGGATTTTTCTGTTCCCTGGGTGCTCAGAAATTTCTGTACAGTGTTTCTAGGTGGTGATGTCCAACTTTTTGGTTATTGTTTTACTTTTGTCTTCACTTTTGAATTAAAGTGTAACATATAAAATACACATCTTAACAGTACAGCTCAATGGAGTTTTTACCTTCCTCTACACTGGGGTAATCGCTGCCAGGTCCAGGTATACACCGCTCACTGCCAGCCTCTCTCTGCTCCCCTGCTCTCTTTTATCTCCAGAAGAAATCAGTTTTTTTTGTTTTTGTTTTTTTTTTTAGTGAAATCACAGTTCTGACCTCTAGTACCACTGACCAGTTTAACTATTCTTGAACTCCTTATAAATGGAGACATGTAGGGGACACCTGGGTGGCTCAGTGGTTGAGCATCTGCCTTTGGCTCTGCTCATGATCTCGGGGTCCTGGGATCGAGTTCCGCATCGGGGGCCCTGCAAGGGAGCTTCTTCTCCCTCTGCCTATGTCTCTGCTTCTCTCTGTGTGTCTCCTGTGAATAAATAGGTAAGAAATCTTTAAAAATAAAAATAAATGGAGGCATGTAGTGGTATGCTTTTATCTACTTTTTAAAAAAATAAACATTTAAATTTTAGAACAGTTTTAGATTTACACAGTTACTAGGAAGATGGTACAGAAAATTCTTGTATACTCCATTCTTGCTTCCTATTTTATTTATTTTTAAAATTTTTTAAGTCATCTCTACGTCCAACATAGGGCTTGAACTCATGATTTGGAATTTAAGAGCTGTAGGCTCTACCCACTGAGCCATCCAGGAGCCCCTCCCCTCCCTTTTAATTAACATCTCATGCTAATGATATGGTATGGTAGGTTTGTTACAACTAATGAACAAGTCTTTATGTATCGTTACTAACTAGAATCCATACTTCATTTAGATTTCCTCAGTTGTTTTTTTTTTTTTTTTTAACATCCTTTTTCTGTCCCAAGACCTTGTCTAGGACACCACATTGCATTCATTCATCATATCTCCTTAGGCATCTTTTGGCTGTGACACGTTCTCAGCCACTCCTTGCTTTTGATGACCTTGATAGTTTCACGTAGTACTGGCCAGGTATTTGGTCTCGTATGCCTGAATTGGGATTTGTTTGGTGTCTTTCTCGGGGCTGGATTGGAGTCATGGGTTTGGGGGAGGAAGACCACAGAGGTGAAGTGCCCTACTCATCACATGATTTCATCATCTCAAGGGTGTATCCCATCCACCTGACACATCACTGTTCCTGTTGACTTTGGTCACCTGGCCGGGGTATGTTGGTCAGATTTCTCCATTGTAAAGTGACTCTTTTCCCAGGTTCCACACTTTGGAAGTCACTGGGCAGCCCACACTTGAGGAGTGGGGAGTTGTATGTACCCCACCTCCTTGAAGTGCTACGTCAAAAGGACACAGGAGCCATCTGAAAGAGCTCCTAATGGCCAAAGCTAGCACAGTATGAGCAACAAATAATAAAGCAGCATTGGATTGTAGACCAAAGTGGGACGCCCGGGTGGCTCAGTGGTTGAGCGTCTGCCTTTGGCTGAGGTCATGATCCCGGGGTCCTGCGATCGAGTCCCACATCGAGATCCCCACAGGGAACCTGCTTCTCCCTCTGCTTGTGTCTCTGTCTCTCTGTATGTCTCTCATGAATAAATAATAAAATCTTTAAAAAATTATAACCCGGGGATCCCTGGGTGGCGCAGCAGTTTAGCGCCTGCCTTTGGCCCAGGGCGCGATCCTGGAGACCCGGGATCAAATCCCACGTCGGGCTCCCGGTGCGTGGAGCCTGCTCTCCCTCTGCCTGTGTCTCTGCCTCTCTCTCTCTCTGTGTGTGACTATCATAAATTAAAAAAATAAAATAAAAATAAATAAAAAAAATTGTAACCCAAAGTATTAAATACATCTCATGATCCATACTGATACCAATAAATAACTGAGTAACTAAATGGAGAAGAGAGATCTTCCATGCAGAAGAATTCTGAATAATTTTTTATTTTTTATTTTTTATTTTTTTTATTTTTTTTTTAATTTTTTTTTTTAATTTATTTATGATAGTCACACACAGTGAGAGAGAGAGGCAGAGACACAGGCAGAGGGAGAAGCAGGCTCCATGCACCGGGAGCCCGACGTGGGATTCGATCCCGGATCTCCAGGATCGCGCCCTGGGCCAAAGGCAGGCGCCAAACCGCTGTGCCACCCAGGGATCCCATTTTTTAAAAAGATTTTATTTATTCACGATAGACATAGAGAGAGGCAGAGACACAGGCAGGCTCTATGCAGGGAGCCTGACTTGGGACCTGATCCCGGGACTGCAGGATCAGGCCCTGGGCCAAAGGCAGGCGCCACACCGCTGAACCACCCAGGGATCCCTGGAATTCTGAATAATTTATGTAGATACCCCACCTTCAAGGTGTGTGTGCACACGCGCGTGTGTGTTCTGAGCACTTAATTTCTGGCACTGCAGATGCTCCAGGCTCATCTCGTATATCTTCCTTTGGTCCTAGAATCTGCCATTTCTCCAAGGAGCCCTGGTTCCTTTTGCTGGAGAAGGGTGTTAAAAATCAAGATCACAGGGCACCTGGGTGACTCAGTCAGTTAAGTGTCTGCCATCGGCTCAGGTGCTGATCCCAGAGTCCTGCATCAGGCTCCCTGCTCAGCGGGGAGGCTGCTTCTCCCTCTTTCTCTGCCCCTCCTCTGCTTGTGCTCTCTCTCTCTCTCAAATAATTAAAAAAAAAAAAAAGTCGAGATCACATGTGATGAAAGCTACTGGGATGTCCTTGCTTCTGGGTGCTGTCAGCTGACAAAGCAAGGAAATATATGGATATATTCTAACCTCTGTGTATTCACATCTGTAATTATTTCTACAAGTAACCATCTGTATCTAAGTTAAACTAAACATACATTTATTTTTTTATTATTTTTAAAATTTATATTTATTTATTTATTTGAAGAGAGAGAGAGAGAGAGAGAGAAGGAACAAGTAGGCAGGGTGGCAGGCAGAGGGAGAGGGCGAAGAAGCCTCCCCGCTAAGCAGAGAGCCCCATGTGGGGCTTGATCCCAGGACCCTGGGATCATGACCTGAGCTGAAGGCAGACGCTTAACAAACTGAGCCACCCAGGCACCCCCTTTCCTGGGATTCCTGACTCGCAAATGGTTTTATAAAATGGTGTGTACGTCACGGTTTGCTCTGTGATATCAAGTTCTATGAGTTTTGACAAACGTCTTCTAGCACTGTCTCAGGATCCTACACTGTGATTTTACCTCCCTAAAAATTCCCTTGTGCTGCTCCTGTTCAACCCTCATCACCCCCAGCAGCCCTGGCGACCTCTGTCCTATTTATTGTCTCTGTAGTTTTACCTTTTTCAGAATGTTATATAATGGGAATCATAGTCTATAGTGTTTCCAGACTGGCTTCTTGCCCTTAGCAGTTTGCTTTAAGGATTCCTTCATGTCGCTAGTTACTTGTTAGCTCATTTCCTTTTTTTTAAAGTTTATTTTTTAGTAATCTCTACACCCAACATGGGGTTCCAACCCATGACCCAGAGATCAAGAGTTGCATGCTCCTCCCACCAAGCCAATCAGGTGCCCCTCCCTCATTTCCTTTTATCTCTGATTGATATTTCCTTGTCTGGATGGACCAGAGTTTGTTTATCCATTCTCCTATCGAAGGGCACCTCAGTTGCTTCAGGTTTTAGGTAACTGGAAATAAAGCTGCTGTAAACTTTCACATGCAGGTTTTCACATCGGTTAGGTAAACACGGAGCGCAACTGCTGGATTGCATGTAAGATCATGTTTAATTTTGTAAGAAGTCACCACACTTGGGGCACCTGGGTGGTGTGGTTGGTTAAGCATCCGACTCTTGGTTTCAGCTCAGGTCATAATCTCAGGGTCATGACATCGAGCCCTATGTCAGGTTCTGCACTTATTGTAGAGTTGGCTTGGGACACTATCTCCCTCTTCCTCTGATCCCTACCCTCTCAAATAAATAAATAAATTTTTTAATTTAAAAAAAAAAAGAATCTGTCACAGTCTTCCAAAGGGGCTGCGCCATTCTGCATCCCCATCGACGATGAATGGGAGTCCCTGTAGCTTCACATCCTCTGCAGAACTTGGTGTTGTCAGTGTTGTGAATTTTATCCATTCTCGTAAGTGTGTTGTAATATATCACTATTGCTCTAATTTGCATTTCCCTAATGACAAATGATCCTGAGCATCTTTTCATGTGCCCATCATCACCTGTATGTCCTGAGGGGAGGTGTCTGTTCAGGTCTTTTGCGCATTTGTTGATTGAGTTATTTGTTTTCTACTTATAAAATTTGTTTATATATTTTGGATTCAAGTCCTTCATCAGACTTGTGTTTTGTGAATATCTTCTCCCAGTCTGTGGCTTATCTTCATGTTCTTATGACATTATCTTTCACAGAACCAAAATTATATATGTATTTATTTTTTTAAAGATTTATTTATTTATTTATGATAGACAGATTGAGAGGCAGAGACACAGGAGGGAGAAGCAGGCTCCATGCAGGGAGCCTGATGTGGGACTCGATCCCGGGACTCCAGGATCACACCCTGGGCCAAAGGCAGGCACTAAACCGCTGAGACACCCAGGGATCCCAAAAGTTATACATTTAATAAAATTGAAACTATATATATTTTTTCTCTTTCATGGGTTGTACCATTGGTGTTATATTTAAATTCTCAACACCAAACCCAACGTTATGTAGGTTTTTCTATGTGTTCCTTAGGAAGTTTTGTCATTTTGCATTTTATATTTATGTCTGAGATCCATTTTGAGTAAAAATTTTTTAAGATCTAGGGCAGCTCTGGGTGGCTCAGAGGTTTAGCGCTGCCTTCAGCTCAGGGCATGATCCTGGAGACCTGGGATCGAGTCCCGCATCGGGCTCCCCACATGGAGCCTGCTTCTCCCTCTGCCTGTGTCTCTGCCTCTCTCTCTCTCTCCTCTCCTCTGTGTTTCTCATGAATAAATAAATAAAATATTTTAAAAATTTTAAGATCTTATTTTTAAGTAATCTCTACAACCAATGTGAGGCTGGAACCTACAACCCTGAGATCAAGAGTCGCTCGGTCCACCTGAGCCAGCCAGGTGCCCCAATTTTGATTAAGTTTTAAGTGTAAGGGCAGCCCCGGTGGCACAGCGGTTTAGTGCTGCCTGCAGCCTGGGGTGTGATCCTGGAGACCAGGGATCGAGTCCCACATCAGGCTTCCTGCATGGAGCCTGCTTCTCTCTCTGCCTGTGTCTCTGCCTCTGTGTCTGTGTGTGTGTGTGTGTGTGTGTGTGTGTGTGTGTGTGTCTCTATGAATAAATAAACAAAATCTTTTAAAAAAAAGTTTTAAGTGTGAGGTCTGGTCTGGGTTCATTTTTTTCTTGTGCATATGGACGTCCAATGGTTCCAGCACCACTTTCTGAGGAGACTCTCCTTTCTCCACTGAATTGCTCTGTTGTCAAAGATCAGTTGGCTTCATGAGTGTGAGTCTATTTCTGGCTTTCTACTCTGTTCCAATGATCTATGTGTCTGTTCTTTCACCAGGGACACATTGTCTTATAGTTAAGTCTAGAAATCTAGTCTGTCCTCCAACTTTGTTATTCCTTCCTACTGTGGTGCATGGGCTCTGGATTGATAAACCTGCGTGTGAAGGCAAACTTCCAAGCTCATCATTATTTCTAGGAACTGGCCGTGGGAACAGCAATCTCTTCATGGTCAACAAGATAGCACAACATGAGAATTACAGAGAAGAAAAAGGCATGATGAATACAGTTGGCACTCTGATGCTTTGACATCATGTTAAGGAATCTCTGCGGCGATGATAAGGGGATTTGTGGAGAGTAGGGTGTAAGTTTTCCTGAAAAGCACAGAAAAAAATTATATAAGAATAGAAAAGAGTGACACAAGTAGAAATATTAGGGGCCCTTCTGGGCTGGCCAAACCTAAGTTTCTCATTTATATGGCCCCGACCAAGGAGTTGATCTGAAATTCCCAGGGTTTCTAACAATATCTTGGTGGGGTTGTAGATTGTTAAAAGTGTGCATATATATAGTTGTTTGTTTGTTTTGTTTTCTTTCAATAATACTACCTTGGTGTGTGTTGGGGGGTCAAGCTGGCAGGTCTAGGTTACACTATTGGGAATATGAACTGTTGGTTTAGTAAAGTCTGTGTGAAGAGTCGTGGTGTTGTGCGTAACCAGGGGAAGCGCAGTTGTAGTCATGGTGGGAACCTCAAGGCTTCGTGGAAAGCTGGCGGGGTTAGTAGGGAAAGGCACTGGGAGTGGGCAGTCCTCTCCCCAAGGGGGTCACAGGGTTCACTGGTATGAGGCAGGTGCCCCTGGGGGAAAGCAATACCTCCATTAATTGTTGAGTGGCCCAGATAGTAGTGACCTTGGTTAGATCTCCCTTTGGGCGTGGAGTGTTGACACATACGTGTAGGTGTGTATGTTTCCACAGAGAGCAAGGAGTCAACCAGGATCCTGGCTAAGCAGACAGCAAACTCGGAAACATAGTAGGACCCCTAATCCCAAAGGAAGAAAAGCAGTCAGGGTCTGTGTCCACTTCGTGCCTTAGCAGAGGCAGTCTGTGGGAGTTGCTGGGGCAGAGGTGTGTGTTGGAGTGAACTTGTCCCAGGGGTCTCCAGCAGCCAGCTCCCGGGCCATGGAGATGTCATCTGAAATGGGGGCCCGGGTGTGCTTTCCAAACAGATCCCCACTCAGGGAGATGTGGGTGCCATTCTTGTGGCTCCATGGTGTTGTGACAAGGCTGAGCTGGGGCTCCAGCGTGAGCCTATAGGCAGGGCCTCTGATCTGGCCGATGACTCCGAGTCCTTTGCTACAGTTGTTGGTTTGGTTGGAGATGGCAAAGTGGCGAAGTCTTTGGGTTGTAGGGCTTGTATTAGGCAAACTCGATGCCTGGTTGAAACAATGGCTCACTTGGAGCGTTGGGGCCTTCGCTTAGGAAGCAACGAAATCTTCCAGACAGACAGGTACTGAGATCGGTAGTCGACAGAATGGTGTGTGGTTGCACTTGACAGGTTTTGTGTGTATTTCGTGTGTGTGTGTGTGTGTGTGTGTGTGTGTGTAAGTTTAGCTTTGGATGGACCCTCTAGCAGATGAGCAGCTGCCTGGCCCAGGGGACGATCTCTGATTAACAGGTCCTAGGAGAATAGGTGCCCTCCCTCTGGCCTCCAGTCCTTTGGGAGGGGGGCAAGATTGGAAATTTATAAAGATGGGGGAGACATTATCAGAGGCCTACATATAGTATATAATAAGTCTTTATGACCATGGAGGGGAGACAAATCCCCCTTTAAGTGTAGGAAAGGGAGTGTAGGACATTTTTAAACTTGACATTGAGTTTTGAGTTAGCCAAGGATTTGTTTTTTTTTTTTAAACTTTTATTTCTTTTTTATTTATTTATGATAGTCACACAGAGAGAGAGAGAGGCAGAGACACAGGCAGAGGGAGAAGCAGGCTCCATGCACCGGGAGCCCGACGTGGGATTCGATCCCGGGTCTCCAGGATCGCGCCCTGGGTCAAAGGCAGGTGCCAAACCGCTGCGCCACCCAGGGATCCCTAGCCAAGGATTTGAATGAAGAGATATTAAGGCCTGAGGCAAGACTGTTTGGGGTTCATTTGCTGGAGCAGAATTTGAAAAGATTTTTGAGGAAACCATTATGTCTCTGAGCTAAATCTCTCTGACGCCCATCAGGGACATAAGAGTTCGAGTGAGTCCCTTTTCTAGGAGCCCAGTACTGTGTATCTTGAGAAGTGAAATGTGTCCCTGGTTACTACCAGTCCTGTCTGTAGCTCCAGAGGGGTAGGAGTGGGCTGGCCAGGCCTTGCTTTGTGGCCTTAGGATATGGGGAGACAGTTTTGGGCTATCTCTTGGACAAGAGATTCGAATTCTTTACCCTCAGTCAATGGCCCACGTACAGATGGGGCCAGTTGTTGCCCAGGGGGCCAGTGCCACGATGACTGTGTTGACCATTGAGTCCTGACCTTTGCCAGGACATCCTAAGAGGTGAAGAGCAGCAATGTTCCAACGAGTACTGTCATGGCTATGATTGTTGCCTGTCCAAGTCACACAGTCAACAAGCTCTCACTGAGAGCTGATGTTCATTCAGTTCGTGGGGGGCTCCTGGTTAGCCAGGGGGCCTGGGAGAGGGGGACCTCCCTCCCCGCTGGCAGGAGCACAGGGCTTCTGGCCAGGGACTGGGGACAGGGGAAGCCAGGTGGTTTATGCCAGAGGGCCCAGGCTTGGCTCCTTCCTGTTGTAGGGGGGCCTCGTCAGCTGTGCTGAGCTTGTGGGATACAATTTCCATGACCCAAGCAAAGGGGCAGCTGCATTTGGAGGGCCTCAGGCTCAGAGTCCCGTGAGTACCTCTATCTGCAGGAAAGCCCAATATGTAGCCAGCAATGTTTTTTTGAAAGATTTTATTTATTTATTCATGAGAGACAGAGAGAGAGAGAGAGAGAGAGGGAGAAGCACCTCCATGCAGGGAGCCCTACGTGGGACTCGATCCCGGGTCTCCAGAATCCGGCCCTGGGCTGAAGGTGGCGTTAAACCGCTGAGCCAACCGGGCTGCCCAGCAATTTTGGTTTTAATGGTGTTTAGCATGAGGCCAAAAGAGGCAGTTTCTTGCATCAGAGGCCAAAAGAGGCAGTTTCTTGCCCCTTGGGCAGCTCATGGCCATCCTGGGTGGTTGGAGAGCCCGGGGTGGGGGGTGGGGGTGGGGGTGGGGGCAGGAGAGGAGGTTGCCGGCCTCCAGGGTGAAGGAGTGAGGCCCTGCAGGGAGGGCCTGCTGACTTCATTGGCTCGGATCTTAGAGCCTTTCATTAGAGGGGGGCCTCCGAGGCTGGAGGCTGGGGAGGCTGGGCCGACTGGAAGGAGCAGCCTGAGTTGGATTTCGGCAGAATTTGTCCGTGCGGAGCCCGCCGCCAGGTGCTGGATTCGTAAGCCCTGGGGCAAAGTGTGTCGGGTGACTCTCGCCAGAGGGAGCCGCCATCCACGTGACGTCCCAGCTGTGCTCCTGGAGGAGGGTCGGGTCTTGTCTGCGTGGCTGGCGGGCGGAGGCAAGGCTGTTGAGGCCACACGTAGCCTGGAAAAGGTGTGTGTCCCTTCAGGGGTGAAGGTGGACAGGCTGAGGGGCCACTGAACGTATTAGCCAAACTCTACAGGCGTTGGTTGGGTGGAGTTAATTTTAGCAATATTGGGTATTGGGTGGGGGCTGGGTGCCCATGGCCAGCTCCTCCCCTCTCCCTCCCTTTCACCCTCTCCTTCCCCTCCCCCTCCTCCTTCTCTCTCTCCCCTTCATCTTCTCGCTCCTTCCCCTCCTCCCCCTCCTTCTTCCTGTCCTTCCCCTCCCCCTCCTCCCTCTCTCTCCCCTTCATCCTCTCCCTCCTTCCCCTCCTCTCCTTCACCCTCTCCTTCCCCTCCCCCTCCTCCCCTCTCTCTCCCTTTAACCCTCTCCCTCCTCCCTCCCTCCAAGTTCTCTGTGGATGTGATCCCTCCTACCCCACTAGATCAGAGGAGGAGTGGGGCTTTAGCAGACAGCACAGCTACGGCCTTTGGCCTTTGCCGCAGGACCTGTGCGGATGCCAAGGTGCCCAAGGGGGGTGCCCTTCACTCTCAGTGTGTGGTTCCAAATTCATGGGTACCTCTAAGGAGTGCTCCCCACCTGCTCCCCTGGACAGGCTGATAGGTAGGGAACTCCGCACCTCAGTTTGCCCACCCCCTGTCAGCGCTGCGGGCTCAGGTGCCGCCCCGGCCCTGGGGGGAGGCAAGGGATACCTGTCCCTCGGAGGATCCCCTCCTAAACTAGGACCTGAAGAAAAGGGGTGCCCGGAGCGTCGTCCTGGAATCTTGGCACGTAAGGGCTCTGGTCAGAACCTAGGGAGGACCCGGCCTCCGAATTCTAGGGTGGGATCTGTGACCACGGGGTGGCGGTGGGGGCAGCGGCCCCAGCAGGTGGCCCGGGCCGCTCGCGGCTGGTGCGGGCAGTAGGTGGGCCCGGGCAGGCGGCCTCCTGCTCCCTGGGCTCCTTGCTTACGATGTTGGTGTGATACTGTTCGGGTGGGTGAGGCCGCAGCTCGGGAGGCGGCTGCCACGGGCGAGATGCTTTGCTCCGTACAGTTCCCAGGAGCAGGGGGGACACGCCTGCTGTCACCTGTCACCCCACTGGCCAGGCGGAAGGTTGGGGGGGCGGTGAGGAGGGGAGGCGGGGAAAGCCTGGGCAGGGTAGACAGGTTAGGACCGGCCACGGATCATCTCTTTCAGCTGCCTGTCCCCAGTCCTCGGCTCCCTGGCTGAGGGGGACCCTGCCCCCCCTGTGAGCCGCGGCTGTGGGTTGGCTGTGGGTTGGCGGGTGCGCAGGAAGGCTCCCGGGCTCCGCACTTACTGTCGCTAGGGACTGGTTAGCCCTGCGACGGGCGGTCTCTTCAGGCTCGGGGGTGACAAAGCGTCAGAAATACAGAGATTGGGGTGCTGGCTGGCTCTGTCGGTGGAGCGTGCGACTCTTGATCTTGGGGTCGTGAGTTTGAGCCCCACACCGTGGGTAGTGATAACTTAAAAAAAAAAAGAAAAAGGAATAGCAAGTCGGAAGGCCTGAATAGTACCCCGGGTTGGGGTCCGTGGAGCATTTCCTGCTCCACTGCTGCACAGCAGCCCAGGGCGCTCGCTGCCGCGGGTGTCTGTCCGTCCATCCTGCTGTGCGGGGCGGCTGGCCTGGTCTCCAGGAAGGGGCTTCGACCAATAAGGCGGTTATGAACATCCTTACACACGTCTTTGGTGGATGTCTAGTTTCATCTCTTTGAGCCGAGCGCCCCGCCGTGAAATTCCTGGATCACAAGGCCGGTGTAGGGACGCCCAGGGCTCAGCGGCGTCTCTGCGTTCAGCCCAAGGAGTGATCCTGGAGACCCGGGATCGAGTCCCACATCGGGCTCCCTGCACCAAGCCTGCTTCTCCCTCTGCCTGTGTCTCTGCCCCTCTCTCTCTGTGTGTCTCTCATGAATAAATAAATAATCTTAAAAAAAAAAAACAAAACAAGGCGGGTGTATGTGGTGCTTTAAGGAGATGGCCCCGCACCCAAAGTGGTGGAACCAAGCTTCAGTCTTGTTGGCCCCTTAAGCCTTTTCAGGCTGAAGGCTCATGTCTGTCTTCTGATCTGGAGAATCCCTTTATTCCTTGTTTGATGGGATTCATCCATTCTTTCATTCAGTAAATTAGTAGCTATTGAGGGCATCTCTGTCCCGGGCATTAGAGACATCAGGGGCGAACCCACGAGAACAAGAGGCTCTAAAGAAAGAAACAGACAATGATCAAGTATGTAAGTACATGCTATAAAGATTTATTTCAGATAGGGATACTCATCCTTACATATAATTAAATTATAATTATAATTTCGGTGACAGATGACTTCTGTGAAGACACTAAGGCTGCAGAGAACAAGAGCCCCTCCCCTCTGGTAACTGACGGTTTGTTGCCTGTACCCGGGAGCCTGCTTCTGTTTTGTTTTGTTTTTCAGATCCCACATGTAAGCAAAATTGTGCCATATGTCTCTTTCTCTTCACTTAGCATAATACCCCCTAGGTCCGTCCATGTTGTTGCAAATGGCAAGATCTCATTCTTTCTTATGACTGAGTAATATGCCACAGTGTCTGTGTGTGTGTGTGTGTGTGTGTGTGTGTGTGTGTGTGTAAACCTCTTCTTTACCCATTATCAGTCAATGGACACCGAGGTTGTTTCCACATCTTGGCTATTGTAATTAATGCTGCAATGAACATGAGATGCATATCTCTTCAAATTGGTATTTTCTTGGGCACCTGGGTGGCACAGTTTGTTAAGCATCCAACTCTTGGTTTTAGCTCAGGTCATGATCTCAGGGTCGTGAGATCAAACCCCATGTATGGCTCGCACTGAGCAAGGAGTCTGCTTGAGATTCTTGCCATACCCCGCCCCCCGCCCCACCACCGATCCCTCAAGCATGCTCTTTCTTAAAATAAATAAATAAGTAAGTAAATAAATAAATAAATATATTTTTTTCTTTTCTTTAGATAAATTCCAGAAATGGGATTACTGGATCATAGGGTGGCTCTGTTTTTAACATTTTGAGGAACCTCCGTACTGTTTTGCAGAGGGGCTGCACCAGCTGTATTCCCATCAGCAGTGTGCGAGGAGGGTTTCCCTTTCTCTATATCCTCACCATCGCTTGTTACTTCTGGTTTTTTTGTACTAGCCATGGTGACAGGCGTGAGGTGATCTCTCATTGTGGTTTTCATTTGTATTTCTCTGATAATGCATCTTTTCGTGTCCTGTTGGCCATTGGCATGTCTTCCTTGGAAAAATGTCTGTTCAGGTCCTCTGCCCATTATTAAATCAGGTATTTTGTTTTAATATTAAGTTGTGTAAGTTCTTCATATATTTTGTACATTGACCCCTTATCAGATGTATTACTTGCAAACCATCTTCTTCCACTAAGTAGATTGCCTTTTTGTTTTGTTGATTTTTTTCTTTTTTTTAAAAATATTTTACTTATTCATGAGAGAGACAGAGAGAGAGAGAGAGGCAGAGACAACACAGGCAGAGGGAGAAGTAGGCTCCACGAAGGGAACCCTACGTGGGACTCGATCCCGGGTCCCCAGGATCAGCCCCTGGGCTGAAGGCACCGCTAAACCGCTGAGCCACTCTGGCTGCCCTGTTGATTATTTTCTTCACCAGACAGAAGTTTCTTAGTTTGATACAATCCCATTAGTTTATTTTACCTTTTGCCTTTTGCTGCCCTTGGCTGGAGACTGGTCCCCCTCCAATACTGCTAAGACTGGTATCAAAGGGCTTCTTGCCTATGTTTTATTATAGAAAATATATTTTTTTAAGATTTTATTTTATTTATTCGTGAGGACACAGAGAGAGAGGCAGAGACACAGGCAGAGGGAGCCTGGTGTGGGACTCCATCCCAGGACCCTGGGATCACAGCTGAGCCAAAGGTAGATGCTCAACCACTGAGTCACCCAGGCGTCCCTAGCTAATTTTTTTCCAGGATATTTATTTATTTAAAAGAGAGAGTGAGTGTGTGAGAGAGAGGGAGAGCATGAGTGGGAGGGGGAGGGAGAAGGAGGCTGCCTGTTGACCAGGGAGCCCAACATGGGGCTCGATCCAAGGACCCCAGAATCATGACCTAAGCTGACAGTAGATGCTTAACTGACTGGGCCACCTGGGTGCTCTGAGAAGATTTTTTTTTAAGATTTTATTTATTTATTCATGAGAGACAGAGAGACAGAGAGAGAGAGAGGCAGAGACACAGGCAGAGGGAGAAGCAGGCTCCATGCAGGGAGCCTGATGCGGGACTCGATCCCTGGTCTCTAGGATCATGCTCTGGGCTGAAGGCGGCGCTAAACTGCTGAGCCACCCAGGCTGCCCAGATTTTTTTTTTTTTTTTTTTTAAACAGGTAACTTTTACCTGCCCATCTCTGGTTTATTTATTTATGTACTTTGCAAGTGAAATAGCAATAGCCTTTTGTGGCTCTTGAAATGAAAGAGTCATTCTCATTTCTCAACCCACTTCTGCCTTTCCAGTAGCTCCTTTTCCTAGGTGGGAAGTTCTTCCCTTTCTTGGGGTGGGTGCCCTCTTTTCCCTTCAGTGACTCCCTCCTGTGTGGGCTGACTGTGAGTCACGGGCTGTGAGCCTCCCCTGGCTTCAGGCAGGGTCGGGAGGGGCTGTACGGAATGCATTCTGGCCTGTTCTCCGCAAACATGCATGGCAAAGAGGGCTTTGTGCTGGGGAACAGCGAGTACTACAGTTAAGACTTCGTGGGTGTAGGTACCCCCGCTCCTCACAGGCAGTGGAAGACACCTGGGTCTGCAGTCAGGGTCCCTCGTGTAAGTCAGTGAACTCCCCACCCGGGCTGCTCCTCCTCCCAGGAGAAATGGGAACAGGGAAGATTATGGAGGAGTCACAGAAGTTTGGTTATATATACAATGTATGATAAAGATTTTTGAAGAAGAAATTTCATTTCAAAAAGGAACTTTTGGGCAGCCAGGGTGGCTCAGGGGTTTAGCACCGTCTTCGGCCTGGGGCATGATCCTGGAGATCCCAGATCAAGTCCCACGTGGGGCTCCCTGCCTGGAGCCTGCTTCTCCCTCTGCCTGTGTCTCTGCCTCTCTCTCTCTCTCTCTCTCTCTGTCTCTCACGAATGAATAAATAAATAAATCTTTAAAAAAAAGTTCCTTTTTTTTTAAAAAAAGATTTTATTTATTTATTCATAGAGACACAGAAAGAGAGAGGCAGAGACACAGGCAGAGGGAGAAGCAGGCTCCATGCAGGGATCCCGATGCAGGGCTTGATCCCAGATCCTGGAATCATGACCTAAGTCGAAGGCGGCGCCCAACCGCTGAGCCACCTGGCATCCCAAAAAGGAACTTTTTAAAAAAGATTTTATTTATTTATTTGAGACAGACAGAGATAGAGAGAGAGCATGAACAGGTAACAGGGGCAAAGGGAGGAGCAGGCTCCCCACTGAGCAGGGAGCCAGATGTAGGGCTTGATCCCAGGACTCTGGGAACATGATCTGAGCTGCAGGTAGATGCTTAACTGACTGAGCCACCCAGGTGGCCCTTAAAAATGAACGTTATGATTTCTAGAAATATTGGGAAGATAGTATCAAGAATAACTTCCACACCCAACATTGTTTAAGATCTTATAGTAGTATGGTGCGTTTGTTACAATTAGTGGAATCACAGTTGATATTATTATAACTGAAGTCTATATTTTATTCAGGTTCTCTAAGTTTTTACCTAATGCCCCTTTTCTGGTCCAGAATCCCACCCAGGACACCACCTTACAGACAAATAAGTATTCTCTGTCATTGCCAAAACCAGGGGCATGGTGGGGAGGCTATATCACCTGTGCTATGATCAAGTCCATCATCTGGAAGTCAGTTTCTGTGTTTCCGGCTGGCCTCAGGGATGTGGGAATTACTTGGCCGGGGTGCTGGATTGGGAGTCACTGGGCTAGATTCATCTGGGCAGGTTGAGTCCTGGGATAGATGTAGGAAAAGAAGGTTGAGTCTTGGGGTGGTTGAGTCTTGGGGTAGATGTAGGAAAGAAGGTTGAGTCTTGGGGTGGTTGAGTCTTGGGGTAGATGTATGAATGAAGGTTGAGTCTTGGGGTAGAGGTACAAAGGAAGTTTTCTGACCCTGTCCTGGGGTGGAGGGGGCTGGTGGGAGTGATGGTACCCCAGAAGGCAGAGCTGGGACCCAGATCTCACTGAGTGTGACATGGGGGTTAACACACGGACTTTGGGCTTTTCAAGTCAAAGATCAGGGGCTTGTCCCTGTGTTGCTGCTTATTCTTGTGTTCTTAGGCGAGGCCCTCATGAGCTCCGAGCCTTGGTTTACTCATCTGTAAAGTGCCAGCTGGTGGGAGGTCCTTTTGGCTGAGAATAGAACAGGTTGCCCTGGGGAGCAGTGAGTTCTCTGTTTTTGAGGATGTGCAAGCTGGGCCAGGTGACCCCGTTGGGTGCTGCGAGGGGTGGTGGCACCACTAGGCTCTGAGGGTCTTCGTGTTGGACTGGGAATCCAACGTCTGTGCGGGCCCATATTCCTACCCCTAAGCAGGGCAGGTGGCTGGCTGCCGAGGGATGCCCACGCACGGTTGCTTTCCTTTCCAGCTCAGGTCGGGGCTGCCTTTGGGCCTGGGCGAGGGGAGGCCTGCCAGGTGTACCACACCCCTGGGCCATGCACTTCCAGGAGACTGGAGGGAGACGCACCATCGTTACCTCCCTGCCTGCGGTACCTTTGGCTGCCAGGCCGGTCTGCTCCCCGGGCGGCTCCCAGCACAGGCCAGCTCCGGTCCTCAGGAAAACCAGCCACACCCTACAATACAAGGCTCCGGAGGAGTGAGAGGAAGAAGAGAGGGATCCCTGAACAGGTGAAAATGAGGAGCCTGGTCTCCCTGTGCCCCCAAACCCTGGACCCTCTATTTTAACAAAGTCATTGTTCTTCGAGCGCTTGCATCTGCTCCTCCCTGCACGGCCAGCACGCTCCCCCTTGGCTGGCTGCCGACTCCTACTCATCCTTCAAGGCCCAGTGCAGAAGGCTCCCCTGCTGGACCTACCTACCCCTGCCTGTGTCATGGCACGTCTCACCCTGAGTCATAATAGGCCTCTTCCGTGTCTGTGTCCCTGTGTCCCTCCATTTTCCTGAAGGTAGGGGCGGGGCTGACTCACCTCCATTTGGTTGCCACAGACACAGCGTCTGCCCGTGGCGCTGTCGTGGCGTGAGAGGGCCGGGTGGGGGACGGCTGGGGGAAGGGAGCGTCGCTGTGAACCTCTCCGAGCGCCTTCCGCTCACTGGCACTGTCGCCAGCACTGCACCTCCAGCGCCCCGACCTCCCCCGCCAGCGGGCGCTAACCCGGCAGGTCCCCCGAGGCAGGGGCGGCGGGTCTGGGCCGCGGAGAGCACGGGCGCTCCGCCGGGAAACCGGGCCAGCCCGGCGGGGTTGCGGGGCGGCCCCGCTCGGCCTGGGGGCCGGGGACTCCCGCGGGCCCCTGGGTAATAGTCCCATTTGCAGCCGAGGTGACCGAGGCTAGGGAGCCGCCGCCGCCCGCCCAGGTCCCGGCCGCGCCGGGGTCCCCGCGGGCCTCCCGGGGGGCGCCTGGCCCCGCCCACAAGAGGCCCCGCCCACAAGAGGCCCCGCCCCGAGCCGCAAACTGGTCTCCGCATCTGGCCCCGCCCACCGAGGCCCCGCCCACCGAGGCCCCGCCCCGAGCCGCGAACTGGTCCCCGCGGGTCTCCCCGCACCTGGCCCCGCCCACCGAGGCCCCGCCCACCGAGGCCCCGCCCACCGAGGCCCCGCCCCGCCCCGCGAACTGGTCCCCGCGCCGCGCGGGCGGGCAGACAGGTGGAGCGGAGCCGAGCAGCGCGCCGCGCTCCCACCTGCGCTCCGACCTGCGCTCCGACCTGCGCTCCGGGCCGCACCATGGGCAACAGCGCGGGCCGCGCGGACTTCGAGTGGGTCTACACCGACCAGCCGCACACGCAGCGGCGCAAAGAGATGCTCGGTGAGCGCGGCCCGGCCCCTGCCGCGGGTGGGAACAGCCCCGCGGGGCCGGGAGGTGCGGGCCAGCGCGGCCCCGGTGCCCCGCGGGCGCTCCTCGGCCCCTGCCTCAGGGCGGGTGGGAGCGCCCCTCCTCCTCCCCCCGCCCCGGGGACCCGGCCCGCCCGCGCGGGTCTGACACTCCTCCGGCGCCTCTGCCTCGGCCCGGGGTCCAGGGGTCCAGGGGTCCAGGGGTCCAGGGGTCCAGCATCCGAGGACCCGAGCCCGGATCGCGCGCCTCGGGAGCACGTCTCAGCTGCTGCATCCCCGCGCCGGGACGGGAGCCAGTCGTGGGGCAGGGACGGGCGCGAGCTCGGGGCGCGGGGACGTGGCGGGGCAGGGTGTCCCCGGGGGCCCTCCGTGTGCGGGATGCGCTCGAAGGCAGGGCTCGCGGGGCGCCAGGGGCCGCTGAGCTCGGCCGGTCCGGGAGTTTTCGGGCAGGAGGAGCGCCTGGAGGGAAGCAAATGCGAAACGAGCAATATACTTAAAAAACAAAACAAACAAACAAAAACCCAAAAAAACAAACAACGAAGATATGCCAAAGGATCCCATTTGTCCGTACCGTCCTGTATTTTAACGGCCACCCCTCGCTGTCATTTAGTGTCCTGCGAAGTCATTTTTACCTACGTGGTGGCTGTCATTCAAGCCAGTGGCTCCTTTTAGACCTGGGATGTCCAGTCCCTTTGCTGGGGACGAGGGTAAAAGGGCTGGCGCCTCCAGAACGGTTTTTACTAGATGCCACCAAATCGCCCCGCAGCACCAGGCAGGCTTCCAGCAGGGCGGGCTCGCTACCCTCCCTCCTGAGAAATGGCCAGGCTATGATTTCCACACACCCTCACCTACACCTGGGGTTGGCAAACCTTTGGATCAGATTGACTAGGTGTCATGTACTATTCATTGTGTTTAATTTGCAGGTTTTGGATGATGGTTTCCAATGTTTAATTGGCCACTTTAATATTTCCTTTTTTTTCTCTTGGGTTGGTCTCTGGTTTGTTGATTGTTAGAGCTCTTTGTACAGGAGGCGTGTAACTCTTTGTCTTACGTGTTGCAAATATTTTCCCCCTTTATACCTTGTCCTTTGCTATCATAAAAGCTTTTTTTTTTACAGAAGCTTTTTTTTTTAAGATTTTATTTATTTATACATGAGAGACACACAGAGAGAGGCAGAGACACAGGCAGAGGGAGAAGCGGGCTCCCTGCGGGGAGCCCCATGTGGGGACTCGACCCTGGGATCACGCCCTGACCCAAAGGCAGACACTCAACTGCTGAGCCACCCAGGCGTGTCCCTGGAAGTTTTTTTTTTTAAAGATTTTATTTATTTATTCATGAGAGACACAGAGAGAGAGGCAGAGACACAGGCAGAAGGAGAAGCAGGCTCCCTGCGAGGAGCCCAATGCGGGACTGGATCCCAGGACCCCCGGATCACACCCTGGGCCGAAGACAGATGCTCAACCACTGAGCCACCCAGGGGCCCCGGAAGCTATTGTTTTTAAAGCATTCAAATAGATTGGCTTTTCTCTTTAGTTTTCCCTTTGGTGTCTTCCTGCCCCACTCCAAGACCGGGGAAATGTCCATCTTATTTTAAAGCTTTCAGACACCAGATGCAGTGAATGGTTAGTGCATGACTCTTCTCCACTGTGGTGCCTCCCTGGCTGGAGACCCCTGGGTGGGTTTGTGACTTCTGTGGTTTTCTGTCGTGAGGTGAACAATAACCCAGCACTGTTGTGGTCTGACCCGTGACAGTATCCTCTCCTACACCTGTGAACTTCTTGGGGTGGCTCAAAGGGGTCTTAGTGATCATCTGGTCCTGCTTCTCCCTAGAGGGCAGGTGTCTTGGCTGCTTTCCTCAGTGGGACTGAGGCAGGGCTCCATTCCTTCCCCTCCCCTGACTGTCCCCTACCTTGCTCTTACAGGACTCACTGGGCACCTGGCCCCAGGTGGAGAAGGTAGGGAGACTTCTCCTGGCCCACAGAGCTCCTGCAGGGGTCCAGACCCTCTGGGCTGCAGACTCACTTTCTGAATCTGCAAAATGGGCACAATCATCCTGTCTGGCAGAGAGGGTGCAACATGAAAAGGAGATCTTGGATGTTAAAAGGTGCTCAGTGCCGGTACCCGGCACCCCAGGACACGGAGAAAGATCTTTCTCTGAAGAAAGGAGACACGGGCCCTGAAACCAATAAAAGAAGCTTCCTGGACAGGGTGGCAGGGAAGGCTAGAAAACGTGGGGGAGAGGAGGTGATGTGGGCCAGGTTGGGGACGCACCATGATTCGGGGGCTGGCCCTCCAGGGAGCTGTGCTCATTCCCAGTTTCCACTGGGTGCTGTGGATTCCTCTGTACACGTCTGGTTTTGAACTCTTGAGCTTGGAGTGTGCCATTTTCCCTTGCTCCCCAGCATTTGACAGCTCCTGCCCTGCCTGGATGTCCTTCCTGCTCTGCCCGGCTGGCTCTTTGTTTTTGAATATTATTTTATTGAAGTGTAATTGACATACGATATTATGGTAGTAAGTTTCAGGTGCAAGTGGAGTCACCAGTGGTCACCACACAGTCACTACGGTTTCGTTGACTACCGTCCCCTTGTGTTCATAACGTTCCCATCACCCACTTTCTAACCGGAAGTTTGTATTTCTTGATCCCCTTCACCCAGCCCTGCGTGCCCCTGCCCCTGCCCCCAGGCAACCACCACCAGTCTGTACTTTGAGTCTGGATTTGGCTCGGTTTTGTCTTTTAGATTCTACCTGTAAGTGGAATCATGCAGGATTTGTCTGTGTCTGTCTGACTTACTTCACTTAGTGCAATATTCTCAGGGTCCATCCACCTTGTTACAAAATGTCACTTTCTTTTATGGCTGCGTAGTTTTTTTTTTTTAAGATTTTATTTATTTATTCATGAGAGACACAGGGAGAGAGAGAGAGAGAGAGAGAGAGAGAGAGAGGCAGAGACAGAGACACAAGCAGCCTCCGTGCAGGGAGCCCAACGTGGGACTCCACCCTAGGTCTCCAGGATCACACCCCGGGCCGAAGGCAGCGCTAAACCGCTGGGCCACCCGGGCTGCCCTGAGCAGTTCTTTTTTTTTTTTTAAAGATTTTATTTATTTATTCATAGAGACACAGAGAGAGAGGCAGAGGCACAGGCAGAGGGAGAAGCAGGCTCCATGCAGGGAGCCTGACGCGGGACTCGATCCCAGGTCTCCGGGATCAGACCCCAGGCTGCAGGCAGCGCTAAACCGCTGTGCCACCAGGGCTGCCCTTTTTTTTTTTTTTTTTAATATTTTATTTATTTATTCATGATAGACAGAGAGAGAGAGAGAGAGAGAGGCAGAGACACAGGCAAAGGGAGGAGCAGTCTCCACACAGGGAGCCTGACGCGGGACTCGATCCCGGAACTTCAGGATCTGCCCTGGACCAAAGGCAGGCGCCAAACCACTGAGGCACCCAGGGATCCCCACCTGGGCAGTTTTTGATCATACATGTGCCACCTCTTCTTCATCCACTCATCCGTCAGTGGACACTTAGGTTGCTCCCATATCTTGGCCCTTGTACATAATGCTGCAGTGAACAGGGGGGTGCACCTATCTTTGCGAATCAGTGCTTTCGTTTTCTTTTTTTATGTTTATTTTTATTTTTTTGCTTTTGTTTTCTTTGAATAAATCCCGTGGGGTGGAATTGCTGGGTCATGGTAGGGTAGTTTTAGTTTTTTAAGGAACCTCCATACTGTTTTCCAGAGTGGCTGTACCAGCTTACATTCCCACCAACAGTGCATGAGAGTTCCGCTTTCTCCACATCCTCGCCAACACCTGTTTCTTGTGTTGATTTTAACCATTCCGACAGGTGCAAGGTGATAATCACATTGTAGTTTTGGTTTGTATTTCCATGATGATGAGTGATGTTGAGCATCTTTTCATGTGCCAGTTGGTCATTTGTATGTCTTCTATGGAAAAATGCCTGTTCAGGTTTTAACCAAATTTTTGTTGGTTTGCTATGGAGTTCATGAGTTTTTTAATAGACTTTGGATACTAACCCTTCATAGGGTATGTGATTTGTAGATTGCTTCACCCATTCCATGGGCTGCCTTTTTGTTTTGTTGATGGTTTCCTTCGCTGTGCAAAAGTTTTTTAGCCTGATACAGCCCCATCTGTTTTATTTTTGTTTATGTTGCCTTTACTTTTGGTGTGAAATCCAGAAAAATCATTGCCAAGACCGATGTCAAGGAAAATCTTCAATCCATTTTGCGTGTATTTTTGTGCCTGGTGTAAGAAAGCGGTCCAGTCTCATTCTTCTGCATGTGGCTGTCCAGTTTTCCCAGCACCATTTACTAAAGAGACAGTCTTTTTTCCATTGCATATTCCTGCCTCCTTTGTTGTAAATCAATTGACCATATGCGTGTGGGTTTATTTCTGGGTTCTGTATTCTGTTCCATTCATCTCTGTGTTTATTTGTACGCAAACTTACACTGTTTTGATTACTGCAGCTTTTTTTTTTTTTTAAGAATTTATTTATTTATTCATGAGACACACAGAGAAAGGCAGAGACACAGGCAGAGGGAGAAGCAGGCTCCCTGTGGGGAGCCTGATTCAGACCCCAGGATCCCGACCTAAGCTGAAGGCAGACACTCAACCACTGAGCCAAGCAGGCTCCCTGATTACTGCAGCTTCGTAGTATAGTTTGAAATCCAGGAGCCGTGATACATTTTTTTTTTCCCTCAAGATTGCTTTGGCTATTCATGGTCTTTTATGGTTCCACAGACATTTTAGAATTATTTGTTCTAGTTCTGTGAAAAATGCCATTGACATTTTGTTAGGGCTCTCTCTCCCATTTCCTGCAGGAAGGCACCCTGGCCGCCCTCCTGGACTTTGGCCTCCACTGGGTGAGGGCATTCCTCTGGGACTTCCTTCCATGGCTCCAACCCATCAAAGTTCTTATCTCTCTGGGGCTGGTTGCAGGGGTCTAGAGCTCGGCTGTGGAGCTCATCTCCTAGCAAGTGCCTTAATGCTCACTCATTAGCCGTGTGACACTGGGCAGGTCAATCATCAGATGAGCAAATTGAGGCTTGGTTGAGTTAAAAGGGGTTATTATTCCTTACAGAGTTGTGTGGATTAAATGAGGTGATGTTAAGTGCTTAGCCTCTCACACAATAAATGTTACAATAAACGTGAGCTACGATGATAAATATTACCTCTAGCAGGTAGTCCCGAGTTCTCCCCAAGGACAGGGAATGCCTCTCCGCCTCTCCGGCTGCTTGTGCTTGAGGATGTGCTCAGGGCCCCACCTAGGTGGCTGCTGGAGCTCCTGCCAAGCCTCTGGGGGCCAGTGGATGCTCAATAAAGATCCTAATCTGGGAGGAAGTCAGAACCCAGGAAGCCCTTGCACAGGGCTGGCTGCAGTTGCTCTGGGGGCAGAACCAAAGTCCATCTCCAGCTCCTGCCTAAATGGAGACGTGCTCCCCAGGGCCCAGGGTCCCGAGTAAATGGAGACCCACGCAAACCCCTAAGAGCCGTGTCTGCCAGGCCGAGGCTGAGCCTCCCTGTCCTTTGAAGGCAAGAGCTACGAGGACTGTGATCCCATGGCAGGGCAGGGCAGGGCCCAAGCCAGGCGTGGCAGTGGAAAGAAGCAGGCTTTGGGTTTGTCTTTAAAAACAAATAGCTTTGTGATTTTTTTTCCCCCTTATGAAAACAGGGCACACACATGGTAAAACAAAACAAAACACACAAAAATTCAAATAATCAAAGGAAAACAAAAGAGGAAACAAGGAAGTAAGACTCTTGGCAATTGTTGGATTATTTGCTTAGGAAAGGCCCCTGCTGGGGCTTTCTCAGGGGCAAGCGGTCAAATCCAGAACCGAACTGGCTGAGGCTCTCAGGGGGATTTGTGAACTCGCCCCACCCAGCCACAGGGATGCTGGCCCCAGGGGAGCAGGCAGGCTGGGGCCTTTCTCTCTGTGCCCCTGGTCCCTGCCACCACTGGTTCGTGGCCTCCTCCCTGCCGGGCAGGCTGCACCAGTGCGGGCTTGTGTCCACCCGACTCTGACAATCCACAGGAGGAAGAGAGCCGCCTCCCTCGCCTCCTGACCCCGGGAGCATGACCTCCCCTTGAGCCACTAATCTCTGGCTGGAGCTGTGAGTCCTATGGCTGGTCAGAGGACGGGGGGCTGCGGTGGGCAAGCCTCCCAGTGTCACGTGGTCAGGGCACAGAGGAGTGGCTCTCCAAGAAAAGGAAGGGGTGCCGTGACCCTGAGTGTGTGGGGAGGGATGGCTGTACGGTGCCCAGTGGCACAGACCGCAGGTGATCACTGAGGGGTTACTCCTGGACCCTCTTTGACCTGCTTGTGTCCCCTTCTGCTGAAATCCTCCAAAGGCTTCCCTTTCTAAAAAAAAAAAAAAAAAATCTCACCTCTGCCCTGACCTCTGGGGCACCCCCATCTCTGGCCCCCACCCTTTCTCCCCACCTTTTGTTCTCTAGCCACTTTGTGAAAGGCACCCCATCTGCCCAGTCCCCTCTACATGGCTTTTGCAAATGCTGTTCCCTCTGCTGGAATTCTTTTCCCCTATTCTTCAGGTACCAACTCTACGTATCCTCCAGGTTCTGCCTAAATGTCCTTTTAGGAACACTCTCTAACAACACACACCCGGTATAATGCTGCTACTCTCTGGAGGGAACAGCCCCCCCTCCAATTTGCAAACTGGCATTTGGCAATTTCTGCAAATCTACCGTGGCCGATTTCAAGCTACCAACATGCATCGCCGAGCACGGATTTGGGAAGGGAGGAGTGCGGGCGGGTGGCCTGCCGTGCTCCCCGCCAGCTCCCAGCTCCAGGGTCCTCCCTCACCCCCCTGCAGGGTGCTTTTGCTTCCTAGCCCTGGCCTCTGTGCACCTGCGGGCACCTGTGGGGTGACTGCGTTTGGTCTCCCATGTCCCATCCAGCACGCGCCCCTTGCCCCCCAGCTCGACTCTGAGCCTCCTGAGGGCGGGGGCTCTCACCTCGTGCCGCGGCTCCCCTGGCCCGCGCTCCCCAGACTGGCCGGCGACAGGTGCACGCGCCTTTGGCGCGGCTTGTGCAAAGGCTGCCAGGAGGCCGGGCTCCCTCGTCCAGCACCCTAGCACCCAGCACCCCAGCACCCCAGACCCCTCAGCCCCGGCCTTCCCATGGGGCTCCTCCTCGCCAGCCAGGGAGCGGAGTCAACCCCACCGAACCCGCATTTCCAAGCTGGTGGGTGAGGCTGAGGATGCTTCCTCGATCTCCGGGTGACCTGTCCCCTCCTGCCCGGGCTCCTCCTCCCAGCCCAGCAGCCCTGGCTCGGACCCTGGCTCGGACCCTGGCTCGCGCCCTTGCCCCGCCCCTGTCCCCCCCAACCCTCCCCCGCCTGGTGAGGTGCTCCCGGGTCCCCCAGAGGGCCTCCTGCCCTCCCGCGTGTGGCCTTGGTGCAACCCGAGTCCCTGTCCCTGCACGCGGTGCCTGCGCAGCTGCAGCTCTGCAGCCCGCCTCCCCCCCCCCCCCCCCCCCCCCGCTTGGTTAATTTGTACCAGCTTTTATGAGGCATGATTTACATGCCCTAAAGTCCCTCATCTGGAAGGCACGGGCCAGTGATTAGGGGGAAGCCATAATGCAGTTCTGGAGTATCTTCATCGCCCGGAAGACCCCTGTGAACACATGCAGTCACCCCAACCCCGCCGCCCGGGTTCTCACACCCAGACCCCCCATCCTTCGGGTTTCGGCTCTGATGTTGCAGACGTGTGTCTCTCTCCTGGGCCGCCGGCGGGCGGGGGGAGGTGGGGGGAGACACGCTGTGTTGGCACCCCAGGAGGGGACCCCCCCCCCCCCGCCGTGCAGCCTGGGAACCCCTCCCTCCTCTGCGACTGGGGCCTGGCTGCCAGAGGTTCTCAGCAAATATTTGTCGCTGAACAAAAAGCAGGTTTAGTGAGAGGTGGTGAGGAGGCGGGTAGAGTGGCTTCCGACGGCACTTTGGGCCACTTTCCAAGTGTTCTGCCTCGAACTGGGTACCCCCCACCCCCCCCCCGCCCCCGTGCCTCCCACTGACCAGTCGGGGTTAGGCAAAGGAAGCAGGTGGGGGGTGGGGGCGCTGCGCAAGGGAAGGCCGCTGAGCTGGGCAGGGCTGCAAGCAAGCCCTTTAGGAAGGAGGGGATTAAGAGGCTTTAGGTGCCTTTGTTGGGAGAGTCGTCAGTTTACTCAACAGTGGGTGAGGAATGTGAGGGAAGGAGCCCAGGATGCAGGTGGGCAGCTGCTGTGTGCGATGGAATGTTCTGGATGGGAGCACACAGGTGATGAGCAGCAATGACAAGGACCTCCCCATAGCTATCTAGGCTGTCACACGATGGCATTTGGCCTCTTTGGAGAGGTGGTAGGAGGATGCAGTCCCAGCTGGTGCCAGGCCCGGGGGCACGGAAGGGTCCAGCGTGTTGGTGGAAAGAAGCCCCGTGTGGTCCCGGGGCCCCCAGCCAGAGTCCCGCGGTTGGCAGGGGAGGGCAGAAGGCCTGCCTCTGGGACGAGCAGCCCGGTGCTCGGCCTTGGGGCCCCCTTGGCTGCCTGTGGGAGGCAAGGGCCCAGCAGCCTCCCCGGCCAGCTGCCTGCTTCGGCCTTCCCTCCCCCTGGCGGCTGTCAGAGTTTGGGGATGCCCCGGTATCCATGGGGAGTCTGTTCCCAGGACGGGGGTGCGGGCACTGGGGGTCCAGGGCCCACCGTCCTGCTCTGCGCCCTGCCTCCTATGAGCAGGTCTGTCGTGGGTGGATCCCCGTGATGCATGGAAGTGAACAGCTCTGCGAGCCCAGCCTCCCCACGCCCGGGGCCCCGGGGCACCTCCACCTGCCCACAGCCCGAGGGCCCTCAGAACCAACACCTTCCAGGGAGAGGACGAGAAGCGGGCCCAGAGAGGGCCGGGACGTGCCCGAGGGCACCCCGCAGCGGGGCTGGGCGGGGCTGCGAGCAGGGCTCCGGTCCGGACCCAGGATTTTCTCTGGGTGCCTTGCCCTGGTGACCCCCTGGCTCGGCCGGGAGCGGCTCCCCTGGGGCCTGTAGAGCGCTTTCCGGGCTCTGGGCGGGTGTGTGTGTGTGTGTGTGTGTGTGTGTGTGTGTGTGTGTCTCACCTCGTGGTAGCAATCACCCTCCCGGGCAGGGTGGCGACAGCTGAGTGACAGCGTGTCAGACCCACGCGGAGCGCCCACGGCCTGCGCAGCCCTCACCGGGCCTGGCGCCGGGTTCCCGAGGTTGGCCTCGCCCTGCTGCCGCGGGCTCCTCCCGGGCCTCCCCGGACCTCAGACCCTCCTTGCGCGGCGGGCCTGGGCAGCGCCACGTCCACCGATGGCTGGTGGTGGCAGTGCATTGCCACGGCCGGGGGGACGCTTGCACGGCTCTGTCTCTGGTCCCAGGTGGCCGTCCTGCTGGGCTCTTCGCTGCGTGTCCTGGCCCAGCTACTGCGTCCCTGAGCCGGGGGCCTGAAGCGGCCCGGCACCCCCAGCATCAGCCGGGGACCCCGCAGCGGGGCCGGGCTTGGGTGTCCAGCCGCGGCTGGGGCTCCTCGGGGGGCTCCCGGGGAGTGTGTGGTCCTCTCCCTCCTCTTCGGGGATCCCCGTCTCTGGGGCCCAGAGAAGCCGGGCCGGGAGCCGTGGGTTTGTCGGGTCAGCACCCCGTTGCCCGCCCCAGGGCCCCTGGCCCAGCATCTCTGTCCTGTCCTCTGCCATCCCTGGTGCCTTCCTCTTTCCCGTCTTACCACTGCCCTCCCCCGTGCCCGCACTCAGCCTGCCCCCCACCTCCTGCCCCCCGCTGCCCCCTGGCACTGGCTGTGCTGGAACCGCCCCTGTCAGGCCCTCATGACCTTGCCAAGTCCAGTGGGGCCCCTGCCTGGTCTTCCTGTCCCTGACCCTCCTGGGCCCCAGCAGCTAGACACCTCGAGCCCTCGGCTGCTGTTCCCTGTCCCTGCTGTGCCTAGTGGCCTCCGCTTCTGGACTGAGTGGCCGGCGGTCCCCAGAGCATCTCCCCTGGGACGTCCCCCAGGCCTCCCCCCTCCCCTGGAACCAAGAAGCTCTGGAACTGAAAAGTTAGACATTTATTGTTTTCCTTGAGTGGGGATTGACTTTTCTCCCAGTGGGCAGGCCCAGAGTGGCTCCTCTCCTAAGACGGGGCGTCCCTGGGGAGTTTGGGAACAAGATGGGATGAGGCCTGCCCCCATACCCCCTCCCAGGTAGGGCCACACAGTGCCCGTCCCTGCTCCCAGGCTCTGGTCCCTGAAGGCCCGGGGTGTTCGGTGAGGCCTGCCAGCCGTGCCACCTCCGGAATCTGCGGGGCTCCCAGCTCCTGGGCACCATCTCTGGGCCCTTCTAGTGTCCTGCCCCTCATCCGCTTTCAGCCAAGGGCCCTGGGCTCTGCCTCCTGCCCCCCCCCCCCCGCCGCCCCCAGGCCACTGGGCCCTCCCCCCTGCTCCGTGGCCCAAGAAGTGCCACACGCAGCGTGGAGGTGAGCTGGGGCGAATGTGCTTGGTCACTGGGAGCCATCCCCCCTGCGCCGCCTGCAGTCCGGCTTGGACATGGGCCCCGTTTTTCACTGCTGCCAGCAGGATGGCTGGGCCCAGTGACCCTCGCGGCCTGTGCTCGCAGGTCAAAGCAGGCCGGGCCAGATGGGCCTCACGGGTAGCACCCAGCGCCCCGAAGATCAGGAGTAGGAGGTCCTCACCCCTCCCGGCTAACCAGGAGTAAAACAGCTCGCAGGGCCCAGAGCCATGGTCTCAGCCTCGCCGAAGCCCAGAGGGGCAGGCGGGACCGTCATCCCCATCTCTCAAGGTGGAGACAAGGGTGGGAGGCCGTGTGGCCACCCGAGCTGGGAAACTGTTAGGAAAAGGAAGAAGGTGCAGCCGGGGTGGGGCCTCGGCTGGGGGGTCCCCCTTTGCTCTCCACAGGTAGGACTTACTATCTTGGGTTGACAGATGGGACTCCTGGGGCCCATCATCCAAGGTCATAGCTTCCTCCGAGGCACACGGGGGTGGCCTGTTTGCATCCCAGAGCTGGGGTCCCACTGCCTCAGAGCTTGCCTGGCTGCTCACCTGTTGCAGGTGTGGCCTGCCCCGCCCTCCCGCCCCAGCCATGGCCTCCTTCCAAGGGGAAGCATGGGAACCAGCCCTGCAGAAGCGGGTGACCTCCAGCTCCCCGGGTCTTCCTCTAGGTGTGCCTCGGCAGGTGAGGGCCAGGCTCCTGGGTGCCCCAGGGGAAGGCTGAAGCCCAGGGGCTGCCCCTGATGAGAGGGAGGCTGGTGGACCCATGGTCCCAACTGTGACCTGTGGTCCCAACTTGACACCCAGGTGCGCAAAGGTCAGGGGGCCCGTGCACACGGTTTCCCTGGCCCTGGGCTGTGGGTGAGCGCATTCCTGATGTGCAAGGTGGCCAGCGCTTCCTTGTCGCCTTGGCCATCGTGAAGTCATTCTTCTGCTCCACTTCACCCGGGCTGCTGGATTCCCACCTCCCCGGCCCCCCAGGTCCCCGCTGGAAGCACCTCTCTTCCCAGGCAATACGGGCCTACTTTCTGAAGTGTCCCCTCTCACTCAGACCCCCGTTTTGGGGAAGGAACAAGATGGGATGAGGCCTGCCCCCATACCCCCTCCCAAGTGGGGCCCACACGGTGCCCGTCCCTGCTCCCAGGCTCTGGTCCTTTTGTCTCTTGCCCCACCTGGTGGGATGACACTAGGTAGGTGCCGTGCTGGTGGGCCGTGGGGGCCCTTGGGGACAGGGCGGGCTGTGAGTGGCCCTGGGCCCTGGGCCGGGTACTGGAGTCCTCACAGTTCCCGCATCCCCTGCTCAGCTGCCCTGAGTGTCCTTGGGCTGTGGGGACAGACGGCCATAAACTGGGGGGCTTCGAACCACACACACATATCTTCTTACAGTTCTGGAGGTGGAAGTGTGACTTGGGGTTTCACTGGGGCTGAAGTCAGGGTGTTGCAGGGCCATGCTCCTGGGCTTGGGGGAGGATTTTTTGTTTTTGAAGATTTTATTTATTCATAAATAAAAGACGCACAGAGAGACACACAGAGAGAGGCAGAGATGCAGGCAGAGGGAGAAGCAGGCTCCCTGCGGGGAGCCTGATGTGGGACTTGATCCTGGGACCCTGGGATCACGACCTGAGCCGAAGGCAGATGCTCAACCACTGAGCCACCCAGGGGTCCTGGAGGATCTGTTTCCAGGCCTTTCCAGCTTTGCAGGCACCTGCAGTCCTGGGCTTGTGGCCCCTCCTCCACCTCCACCTCCACCTCCACCTCCACCTCCACCTTCTGGGGCCCCAGGGCCCCCTCTCCTGCCCGTGGTTCACCGTGACACCGGGCCACCTGGATAATCTAGGCCATCCTCCCGGCGTGAGGTCAGCCGCGAGCACCCCGGCTGCCCTGTGCGGCCTTGGTTCCCACTGCCTCAGAGCCTCCTTGGTTATGGGGTTGGGACGTGCACGTCTTTGGGGGCACCGTTATCCGGCCCGCCCCCTGCCGTATCTCTCCCCACTCTGTGAACAGGCTCTCCTGGCTCCACGTGGCACCCCGAGTGTTCCAGGCCTCCCACGGTGGGAGGTGACTGTGCGGCAGCCAGGTCCCGTCCCGTGATGCGGGCACCCCGCCAGCGGCCACTGTGCAACATGGCAGGCCCGGGGGCGAGCCGATCGCCTGGTGCTGTCCCCTTGCTGTCCCCGGGGCCTGTTGACACAGCTGCCGCGTCCCGGGTCCTGCCTCTTCTCGCCGTCATCCCGCAGCCGCCGCCGGCCTGTCCCGGGCCTTGCCTGTCGGGCCTGCCGGTGACCCTGGCCGTGGTTTGGACGCCGAGGCTCGCGGCTGAGCTGACCGGGGGTTTACTTAGACTTTTCTCTTTTGTTTTTGACTTTTTTCTTAACTGTGGTAAAATACACAACATACAGCTCACACTGGGACTGCGTGAAGTGTCCGATTTGATGGCATTCACAGCGTCGCGCACTGCGGCTATTTTTCTTAAAAAAATTTTTTTTTTAAGTTTTTATGTATTGGGGTGGCCAGGTGGCTCAGTTGGTTGAGCATCTGCCCTCGGCTCAGGGCGTGATCCTGGGGTCCTGGGATGGAGCCCTGCATTGGGGTCCCTGCTCTGCAGGGATCCTATTTCTCCCCTTCCCTCTGCCTGCAGCTTCCCCTGCTCGTGCTCCCTCTCTGTCAAATAAATAAAATCTTTAAAAAAATTTTATTTATTTATTTATTCATGAGACACAGAGACAGGCAGAGACACAGGCAGAGGGAGAAGCAGGCTCCCTGCAGGGAGCCTGATGAAGGACTCGATCCCAGGACCCCAAGATCACGACCTGAACTGGAGGCAGATGTTTGACCGACTGAGCCACCTGGGCGCCCCTGTTTGTGGCTGTTTCTAAAACCTTCTCAGGGCTCCAAATAGACCCGTTCCCAGCCCCCCCCCGCTGACCCCTCTTTTCCATCTCTGTGAACCCCCTGCTCCCCACACCTCATCCAGCGCCGTCCTACACCGCGTGGCCTTCGCTGCTGGCTTCTTTCACTTGGTGTCGTGTCTTCAAGGCCCATCCGTGTGTAGCCTGTGTCAGCACCTCCTTCCTTCTAAACAAATGGTTTCTGGGAGCCGGTCGTTTACTTGAGAGTCGGTTTCAGGCAGCAGGAGTAGGGTGTCGGCATTGTGAAACAGGGACGGTGGAAAATTCAATGTAGAAATGTTTTTTATTGAGGTGTAATTATATAGAACGTGGTCTTAGTTTCGGGTGCATGACTCGGTCTGTATTGCAACATGATCGCCGCCGTAATTCTACTGAGCGTCCATCACCGTACATAGTTATAAAAACTTCTGTTCTTGAGTTCTTGGATGAGAAAACTTTTTTTTTTAAAGATTTTATTTATTTATTCATGAGAGATACACACAGAGAGGCAGAGACACAGGCAGAGGAGAAGCAGGCTCCATGCGGGGAGCCTGATGTGGGACTTGATCCCAGGACCCTGGGATCATGACCTGAGCCCAAGGCCACCCAGGTGCCCTGGATGAAAAACTTTTTTTTTTTTAAGGATTTTATTATTTTATTTACTCATGAGAGACACAGGGTGAGCGAGAGAGAGGCAGAAGGAGAAGCAGGCTCCATGCAGGGAGCCCGACACGGGACTCGATCCCGGGTCTCCAGGACTGGCCCTGGGCTGCAGGCGGCGCTAAACTGCTGTGCCACCGGGGCTGCCCGGATGAAAAACTTCTTGATGAGAACTTTTAAGATCTACTTTTTAATTTTTTTTAAAGCTTTATTTATTCATGAGAGACACAGAGAGAGAAAGAGAGGCAGAGACACAGGCAGAGGGAGAAGCAGGCTCCATGCAGGTAGCCCGACGTGGGACTCGATCCCGGGTCCCCAGGATCAGGCCTTGGGCTGAAGGTGGCGCTAAACTGCTGAGCCACCGGGGCTGCCCAAGATCTACTTTTTAAAAAAAAAGTTTATTTACTTAGAGCAAGAGAGCGAGTGTGCATGCACAAGAGTGGGGGGATGGGCAGAGGAAGAGAGAACATCAAGCAGACGCCCCACTGAACGTGGAGCCCAACGTGAGGCTCGATCTCACGACCCGAGATCGTGACCTGAGCTGAAACCAAGAGTCACTCAACCAGCTGAGCCACCGCGTGTCCCCAACATAGTATTCGTAACTGTAGTCATCGTGCTGTACGTTACCCCCCGGGACTTCATTATGTTTTGGCTGGAAGTTTTGTTCTTTTTTGTGGTTGAATCCGATTCTGTTGTGTGGACAGAGCACGTTTCGGTTATCTGGTCACCTGTGGATGGACACTGGGGTTGGTTTCAGCTTTTGGCCGCTGCAAACAACCTGACGAACCCTGGGGTACAAGGATCTGTGTGTGTCCCCGATGTAAAGTCCTTTGGGTGCACACCTAGAGGTGAAGTTGCTGGGGCGTATGGGATTCTACATCTAACCTTTCGAGGAGCGGCCAAGTGGTCTCCCGCTTGGTCTCTCTCCTGCATCCCCGCCCGCCGCGTCCAGAGGGCTCCAGTGTCTCCGGAGCCTCGCCCACACTTGCTGCTGATGTTGAACCTGTCCATCCTGGTGGGGTGAAGCGGCATCTCATTTGTGGCTTTAGCTTGCATTTCCCTGGTGACTAATGATGTTGGCATCTTTTCACGTGCTTCGTGGCCAGTTGCACGTCTTGGGACACACGTCTATTCAAGTCCTCTGCCCATTTACTTGGGTTGTTCATCGTCTTTGTTGTCGAGTCGTAGGGAATCTCTGTGTATTCTGGATGTTAAACCCGCACCCGCCCAGGGTGAGGACTTGAACCCGCTCTGAGCTGCTCCTCCCAGGCCCCTGTGCTCCCCGGTGAGTGGGGCTGAGGACTGTCCCCCGGGCCGTGGCTTCCTTGGTTCTCTGCTCGTGCTGTGACCACCGTCCTGGTGGGGTCCCTGGCCGAGCCGCAGGGAGAGGGCCTCCGGGACCCAAGGGCCCGGGTGGCTTTGTCAGCTTGGAGGCCCGGGGGCTGGCGCTGTCCCAGGCCGGAGGTGGCCCCTGTGTGCAGGAGGAGGGCAGCTGCCGGGGGAGCCCCGGTCCTGTCCGCCGGCCTGGCTGCTGGGGATTCCGACCCCACGTCCGCCACCCGCAGGCTGTCCTTAGGGCCGTGGAGAGCCGCTGCTCGCTGGGGCAGAGCCCCAACCACCGGGGCTGCCAGATGAGGCGAAGGCTTGGGGGCCCTGGTGGGGGATTCTGCTGGCTTCCGGGCAGAGGCGGCCCGCGGTTCTGGGACTTGAGAGCCCCAGCTCGCCGCGGCATCTCCAGCAGACGTGGGCTCTGCCGTCCCGGAGCTAGGATCCTTCATGGGGACAGGTACTCCGCGGAGCACATGGCACCCCTGCCATCACACACCGGGACACCGACCAACCCCAAGATGGGCTTGTGCGGTGGCAGCTCAGGCAGGAGGATTTTGAGCCTGAGTCTCCCTTCCAGACTCCCGTTGCCCCTGTTGTGTGTTTCTCCTTGCATACTCCCAGGGACAGTCGGCTCACTACCTCTGAAGCAGCCTGTTCCATTGCCGGCTGGCTCTGACAAAGTTTTGTGGGCTGGGAGGAGGGCGGAGGGCCCTGGCTGTGGGGACCTTGGGCAGCTGAGCCGAGCTGTCACATCCTTCCCTTCTGAGCACAAAGGGGAAGTGACTTCCTGGGTCAGCTGGAGGAAAGGGCCGGGCAGGATCTGCCCTTGGCCTGGCCGGTTCCGGGCCCTGTCAGTGGAGGGTGGAGGCTGCCCGAGGCTGCCCGGCCGCTCTGTGGGCGGGAGCGGGGAAGACGCTGGCGACCAGCACTGGCTTTCCCGAGGGTGCCCGGGTAAGCCCCGGGGACGTGGGCCCGGTTTCCAGGTCTGTGCCTCACGCACGGCTCTGCCTCTGAGGGCCTGGGAACCGGGGGGCAGGTGCCGCCCTGAGCGCGTGAGCACCCCTGGCCCGTCCATCCCCAGCCCTGGACACAGCACCGGACTCCTGACCCCCCTCCCACCGAGCTTTCTGGACGGCACCGCCGTCCTGGCCAGGGGCACCCCCGTACCCCACTCTTGTGCTCTCCCTGCGGGGTCTGGCCTGGCTGCTTTCTGGCCGGAAGGCCCTCCCCTGCTTGGCCCACCCCCACCATCATTGTCTTTTTCTTTCCTGTGGAATAAAGTACAGAAAAGTACAAAAGATCCTGTAACGAGCACCCCCCACCCCCCAAAATAAACGCATTCAACATTTTATCGAGCTTCCTTAGGGCTGGGCTAGGAGCGGGAACCCTGGCGACAGAGCCGGGCCCCCCGCCGCCCCCCCCCCCCCCCCCCCCCGGCCCCAGGGCGCTTACCCTGCGGTCTAGGCCGCTGCTGGGCTTCGGGCCTTAGTGTCTGTGACCCGCGGTGACACCCGCTCTTTCTTCAGGTGGGTGGCGAGGACCGCCTCCCGCCCCCCCTTTCCGGGGGCAAGGCTGTCCCTAGGCCCCCGGGGCCCTGGTGTCACGGCGGGGCTCGGGGGCTGGTGCGGGGCGCGGGGGCGCGGGGGCGCGGGGGGCCCGGCCTCACGGTCTGTCCTCGTGCCCCGCAGCCAAGTACCCGGCCATCAAGGCGCTGATGCGGCCCGACCCGCGGCTCAAGTGGACGGTGCTGGCGCTCGTGCTGGCGCAGCTGCTGGCCTGCCGCCTGGCGCGGGAGCTGCCGTGGCGCTGGCTGCTCTTCTGGGCCTACGCCTTCGGCGGCTGCGTCAACCACTCGCTGACGCTGGCCATCCACGACATCTCGCACAACGCCGCCTTCGGGTCGGGCCGCGCGGCGCACAACCGCTGGCTCGCCGTGTTCGCCAACCTGCCGGTGGGCCTGCCCTACGCCGCCTCCTTCAAGAAGTACCACGTGGACCACCACCGCTACCTGGGCGGCGACGGGCTGGACGTGGACGTGCCCACGCGCCTGGAGGGCCGGCTCTTCTGCACGCCGGCGCGCAAGCTGCTCTGGCTGGCGCTGCAGCCGCTCTTCTACTCGCTGCGGCCGCTCTGCGTGCACCCCAAGGCCCTGACCCGCATGGAGGTGCTCAACGCGCTGGTGCAGCTGGCCGCCGACGCCGCCCTCTTCGCCCTGTGGGGGCTCAAGCCCGTGGCCTACCTGCTGGCCAGCTCCCTGCTCGGCCTGGGCCTGCACCCCATCTCCGGGCACTTCGTGGCCGAGCACTACATGTTCCTCAAGGGCCACGAGACCTACTCCTACTACGGGCCCCTCAACTGGATCACCTTCAACGTGGGCTACCACGTGGAGCACCACGACTTTCCCAGCATCCCCGGCTGCAACCTGCCCCAGGTAGGCGGCGCCCGGGCGCGGGGCCACCCCCAGCCCAGCGGCCTCGCCCCCTCAGCCGCGGTCCCGCCGCGAGCGCCCGGCTGCAGGGGGAGGCGGGGGCAGCGGGGCGGGCAGGGGCTCGCGGCCGCTTTATGGTCAAGGGCACCTGGTGGACCGAGAACCAGTCGGAACCCAGCTGCGACATTAACGCTCTGCGGGCTGACGTCCTTGGGCAAACCGCTTGCCCTCTCTGTGCCTCGGCTTCCCCCTCCTTAAGCTGGGGTGGCACAGCCTTGGGGCTTGCGAAGGGCCTCCCCTCCCCGGCTCCTGCCTCCCCTGTCCCTGCTCATCTCGTCACTGCCCCGTGACCCTCGAGGGCCCCCTCATGGCACAGAGAGGACAGGGTGGGCCTCGCCCTATGTGACCAAGGGGCTTGGCCTGAGCTGCCCCCCACCCTGGGGAATTTCTGAAGGTGGGAGGAGGGAGGGGGGAGGAAGAGAAGAGGAGGAGGAGGAGCTCTGGCCGGTGCTGGTGGGTTAGAACGAGCGGAGGGGACCCCAGGCACGGGCTGGCTGGAGGGGGCATGGGGGGGGGGTGTCGGAGTGTGCGTGCCTGCCGTGTGTGCAGGTGTGAGTGCTCGAGTGCACACCTGTGTGCAGATGCTTGCATGGGTGCCTGAGTGTGCCGGTGCTGGTTGCTGGCCCGTGTCCAGCCCTGGCCGTGCAGCCCCCGCGCCGTCCCCTGCCCAAGCTGCTGAGGTCCTGCGGGGTGCCGGCGCCTTCTCAGCCCCACCGCGGCCCAGCCCCCCATTATCCACACTTCACAGAGCTCAGACAGGGGGCGTCCCTGCCTCAGGAAGTAGCAGAGCCAGAGTCTGGACCCCAGGCCACGGAAACTCCTGTCGTTAGCTGGGAGCCTGTCCTGACCTCCCCCAGGCTGTCACAGGCTCCCCGCCCCCGCCCCCGCCCCCGCAGGTGGGCTGGTCACCTGCTATAAAGCGGCTGTCCTGGGCCTTCCCTGGGGGGAGAGAAGGGCGTCCCCAGCAGTCAGGTTGTATCCGTGCAGGCGCTGAGGCTGGGAGTGCTTCCCGGAGGAGGTGGGCTGGGCGTGTGGGTGCAGAGGCTGCAGGAGGCTGGGGGTGTGTGTGTGTGACACACATTCGGGGAAATGGGAAGCACCGGGCCTGGGAGGAGGGCGGCGGGGTGGGGCCTGGTGGGATCTGAGGCCAGAGGGGCTGGGGCGCAGGAGAGGGTGTGGGACGCTGCGTGACCAGCTCGGGCGGGCCCGTGGCTCAGCAGAACCCACGCCGGGCTGGGGCTCAGGAGTCCTCGGGTGCTCCCCCAGGATTCCCTCGGGGGAATGCAGGTCGGCCCACGGGGGGCTCCTGGATCAGACACTTGCACGGGCTCCAGAGGGGGAGGGTGCACTTTTAACCGCTCACCCCTGCGTGGGGCAGGGGGGCTCACAGCCTGTCGGGTGTCGCAGGCCAGCAGCCCCTCCACGTCGGGCAGCACCCAGCTGGACGTGGGAGCCCCGGGGGTGACGGGGTGTGTGTGCCTGTGTGCATGCTCACGTGCATGTGCGTGGGTGGGGGGCGGCGCGTGCCCGGGCCGCGGCCTCTGACCCTGCTCGCCCTCCCTGCAGGTGCGGAAGATTGCACCTGAGTACTACGACCACCTGCCCCAGCACCACTCGTGGGTGAAGGTGCTCTGGGATTTTGTGTTCGAGGACTCCCTGGGGCCCTACGCCAGGGTGAAGCGGGTTTGCAAGCTGGCCGAGGACGGACTGTGAGCCCCTGGTGCCCCGAGTGGACGGACCCCGCGGATCCCCGGCGGCCGGCTGCCCCGCCTCGCTCCTCTGCCGCCACCGAGCTGCTCATCACTGCCCACCCCACCCCCAGCCTAGGGCCCAGAACTGGTTTGGCCGCATTTGGTTCCCACACCCTGGCTGTGCCTGGTCTCCCAGAGCCCAGGACCACATCTGGCCTGGAGAGGCCTGGTCTGCACCTGCGAGGTCGACCCCCGGCCCGGCCCCCCTTTTCTGGGGCTCGGGGAGAGAGGCCTGGCCCTGGCCTGGGTGCTCTGTGCCCACAGTCTCCACGGAGCTGATTTTGCTGCTGTTCCCACGCCCTAAATTCAGTTCAGTGTTTGTTTCCACACCCGCAGATCAGATCATGCTTCCCAGCGGCGGTCAAGGCTCCAGCCTGGCCTCAGAAGGGGGCCCTGACTCCCCCCGACCCCGCAGGCCTCGGGGCCCTCCATGGCCACACCAGGTGGCCCTGAAGCCCCTCCTTAGCAGCCTTCCCTCTTCTCCGGCCTGGCCGAGTGCTGCAGACACTGCCCCCCTCAGCCGCACCCCTGCTCCTGCTCCACCTTGAGGCCTTGGCCTGAGGGGAGCCCTCCCGGAGCCCCGGAGGATTCAGGTTGGACAGGATGGATCTGTCTCCCTGGCCAGCTCCTCCAGGACTTGAAGAAATCTTCAGGGACAGGTGCCGCAGGCCAGATGGATGGAGGGTAGACAGGTTGGCTGGACAGACAGGTGACTGCCTGAGTGAACTATAGCTCGGGGGAGGCAGGCTGGTGTCCTTGGTGAGGACCCTGTCCTGACGGGTGGGGGCACAGCTGAGACCTTGGGAAGTCTTGTCAGCCCCTTGGCCCCAGGGGGCTGGCGGCAGGAGCAGGAGGGGCACCTGGCCCGACCACGGTAGATGTGGCCCTGAGGCTGGGGTGCATCCCCTGGACAGGTGCAGAGGGGCTGTGCTAGCGGCCGAGGAGAGGGAGGGCTGGAGGCAGGCCTGTGGCAGCCCCGGAGACCCGGCAGGTGCTGAGCAAGGACTTCCTGCCCAGGACTGGGAGTGGCCTCCTGTGGTGCCAGGCACCCCCATCCCCAGGGCCTGTGGGGTGAGGGAAGTGTGGCTTGGCCTGGGCAGGCCCCCCACCCCCACGCAAACAGGCTGGCCTGAGTCGGGGGCTCCAGGAGCACGGCTCCTGCAGGTCACCCACCTGTCCATCACCACCTGCCAGCTCCCCCCACCCCAGACCCTAGGCAGGATTCCCGGGGCCTATGGGGGCAAACGCAGTTGGAGAGAGCAGCTGCGGACCCTGCCGCCCTGGGATACAAGCGCTGCTGGATCTGGGGCGGCCACTCTGGGGTCCGGCCTCAGGCTGCTCACCCCCAACAGGCAGAACCATCCTGCTTCCGTCTTTACGGTTGTTGGGAGCACCTGAGCAGGTGGGGTGTCCAGAGCCGGACTGGAGAACAGCGGTCGCCTGTCATCAGCCAGACTGGGGGCCCTGCCTCCTCCCCTCCCCGAGGCCCTCCCAGGACGTGTGCACGCTGCTGAGTCCCTGGGGGATGGGAGGTGGCTCAGCATTGAGGCACAGAGCCAGCCCCTGATGCTCCAGGTGTGGGCAGGACCCAGGGCCCGTCTCCGGGGGAGGTTGTGGGGGTAGGCCCCCTCAGGCTCCCCAGGCCCCTCCAGGCTCCCCCAGACCCCTCCGTCCCCCCAGGCTCACTCCCACCTTCCCGTTCAGCGCGGCCACCTGCCGAGGCCGCCTCCTTGTCCCTGCGGCTCCTGGCCAGCACGCTCGAGGGCCGTTACCCAAGGGAGCGTCCTCAGCCCGGAGGGCCCAGAGCCGTGAGAGAGGGAGCCGGAGCCCGGTGTGGACAGTAAGCGTTTATTACCACGTGGACACAGGCAGCGCAGTGCGTGGACAGATGCGCCACGCCGCTGGGGACGGCTCGCCACTGCCGGCCAGGCTGCTCACAGCATCACCTAGGAGAAAACTCGGAAACCATCTAATGAAGCGCGTGATTCGGGGAGTCCTCTATAAACCAAAAGAAATGTACACTTAAATAGGCAAATATAAAATACAAAAAAGGCGAGTAGACCTGGAGTTCTGTGTCAGGTAGAATCTAAAAAAATCCAGAAGTTGAACTTGTTTCCTCATTTTAATATTTCATCACAGGTTAAGACTTTGAAACGAAGCCCCTCCGGCTCCAGCGCGAGCTTGCGTGCGCCGTCCCCCGCCGTCGCGGGCCTGGCCTGGCGTCTCGGCGGCGGGGCCAGGCCGCTACGAGGTGCTGATCCCGCTCAGCTCCTGCCTGATGGCTGCGGGGCGGACAGGAGGCTCAGGGCGGGCCTGCTGGTTCTCTGGCGCCCCGTCCCCGCGCCCCCGGGGGGGCCTCTGGGCTGTGCCCGGCCCCGTGTCCTGGGCGCCGCACCCAGGGGTCCCCAGGCAGCACAGCCCTGCGGGCGACCCGACCCGCCTGCCACCCCGAGCCGGTGGGGGCCTGTGAGCCGCTCGGGCAGGTGGCCCCTGGTTCCGGCAGCGGCAGCAGGTAGCGCCCGGCCTTGAGCAGGGGGACTGTCCTGGCAGCGCTGCCTCTCGTCTTCTCCCCGGCCCCCCCGACCCCACCCCTCTCCCCACACTTGGGGGAGAGCGTTTAGTACCACGTGGACACAGACACTGCAGTGCGGGGACAGATTTCACCATGACACTGGGGACAGACCCCCCTCACCCCCGGGCCTGGAGCCAAAAGAGCCAAGTGCTGGGCACTCATCCAACCAGGGGATGCTCCTCGGAGCCCCGGCCCGTGCTGCCCCGGCCTCAGGGGAGGTCCACCCTCGAGGCAGCTTCCCCCCGGGCCTGGCCTGCGGCACCCGCCCCAGCTGCCCCCCCCCCCCCCCCACAGCCTCCAGCCTGGCTGTGCAACCCCGCTCTGGCGCCCACGGGCTCTGGCCCCGGGGCCAGCTGGCGGCCCCTCCCAGACGGGGCCCCCAGCAATAAAGCGGAGTTAATAGTTGGCCTGTGTCCTCTCTGGCTCCCAGCTGAGCCTCGCTCTTCATTCATTAACTCCTTATCTGCCCATCCCAGGCCTGCGGGGGGGACTGGACAAACAGGAACACCAGTTCTCGGCTGGGGCAAGGACAGGGCGCGGTGCTCACAGCTCGGGGCAGGGGGTTGGATCTCTGGCCCCACACGCAGGCTTCCATCCTGGCCTCCCCTCTCTCCAGCCGCCTGCCACCAGCACCCACCCCTTTTAGCTCATTGCCGGGGTCCCCTCTGCTGCCTCGGGGGCCAGGCCCAGGCTTGGTGGGGTGGGGGGCCCAAGCTGCGCCTCTCTGCTTGCTCCTGGGGCCAGCCGGCTCTGCCTGAACCTCTCCTCTTCCTCTGGCTTGGGACCTGAGCCAGTGTATCAAAGGCTCTGGCAGGAACCGGAAGGACGGATGTGATCCACTGCAAGGGCCCTGCCCTCGGGAGCCCGACACTCAACACTCGGAGCGGGAGACACATGCCTGCCCTCCCGGCCCAAGGCCAAGCCCGCTGGGAACTGTGTCAGACCCACAGGTCGTCCCGGAGCTTCTTGGTCTCCGTTACCCCCCCACCCCCACCCCCAGGAAGGCAGCAGCCGCCCTCCTAACCCAAACCCGGTGATCAAAGGTGGGAGACTCAGGGACGGCGGTCTGAGTGCACAGATGCTGAGGCAGCCAAGGATCACCGTTCAGGCTGCTTCACTGGTCTTGCTCAGGAACGCATCCTCGGATCACTCTCCCGGTCCACACTCACACATTCACCCCAGGGAGGAAGCCGGGTGAGTGCAGATCTAGCTGTCACCCCACCAGGAACATACATATCTTGGGCAAGTCACTTAACTGAGCCTCAGTTGGCTTGACCAGAGAACGGGGGGGATGTGATCAGCAGGAGGGACAGAACCGTGGCCACGGGACCTTGGGCGTCTGGGCCCAGGATGGTCTCCCTGCTGGGCCAGCACGGCTCCGCTGCCTCGCAGCCCAGGGGGCGGGCCGCCCCGCCGCCCCGCAGGGACCCTGGCTGACGTCCCGGGGCAGGCCCTCCACTCACCGTCGATGATTTCCTCCTTCACTTTGTGGAGCTCTCGGACTACCTCCTCGAGGATCTCCTGTAGGGAGCAGAGCTTCAAAGTGAAGGGACAGGAAACAGAGTGGAGGAAGCTGGCTTTGCCAGGGGCGGTGTGTCCCAAGGACGCATCTTATTTGCGTCCCCACAGGGCAAGGTTGGAGTGAATGGGAGACGGCACCCCACCCCAAGTCCTGCTGCAGAAACCAGGGGCGGCCCCAGAGCAGGCTGGGGGGCCAGAAGGGCAGAGGGAGGCTTCTCTGCTGCTGATGGGGTTGGGGGCCCAGTGCTGAGCGTGGACGCCCCCTGACAGACCTCTGGCCACCCTGCCTGCCCGCGTGGACATGAGAGGGTCCCAGCCTCTGGCTCCTGCACAGCCTCTCAGGAAAGGTCACACTCACCTGTTTCATCCGATCCAAATCTAAGGCATCCAAGGCCACGTCATTCACGCTCCCCACCGGCTTCATCCTGGAGAGGGTGGCAGGGTGCGGTAAGGAGGGCAGCAGGTCCTGGCGGGCGTCCGCCACGCGGGGACAGATAAGGCAGGCGGGTGTGCCAGGGCCTCCAAGCGCAGGGCCGAGGCCCGGGCGTCAAGCACTGCCCTCTTCCCATCAGAAGCTTTTTGCTTTTACGCCTGGCCAGCCTTGAGCTACCCTGAAAGGAGTCTAGTGGCACGTCTCCACCTCAAGAGGGTCTCATGAACACCGTGGCCAGCCTTCCCAACCGCGGGGTACAACGAAGGGGCTGTGTGGGGACGTGAGAGCTCGTACACAGACGCGCCAATGCCACGGTCACTGTTCCGGTCGCACTGCCCGCTCTGGACAGCAGACACCGGCAAGCTCCTCGCTGGTGAGGGATCTGTCCCTGCCTAAACCGGGGCTCGGGGAAACCAGTGACGAGGACTTTACGTAGGATGCAAAGTCACAAAAATCACACAGTAAACACTCATCCCAACAGCATCTGCTTCCAACCAACCAACCTCCCTGGCGTTGGGAACTGGTCCTAGCGTGTAACTTTTTTTTCAGGAAACGTCCTTGGATGTGGTGTTGCTCTTCTGAGGCAAAGGGTCTCGGTCACACGGACTGTCCTTTGAAACGCTGCTGAACTAAGGTTAGCTAGTTCGATAGTTAATGTCTCTTGCATGGGAACCATCCCTGGAAAATCTTTACAGAATGCTCATCTGAGCACTCAGCCTCTAGAACAGGGCAGTGGGGGCGGAGGGGCCCACCGTCTGAAGCCCACTCATCTCCCGTGGAGAGAATGGCGGCTGGAGCCTGCGGGACCAGGGAAGTGGTGTGGCCCGAGCCGGCTGTGAGGACCACGGAGGTGACGGATGGTGGACACACACGTGACCCGGCAGGGCCAGCCAGCATGGCTGCGAGGGGCTCCTCTCTAGGGACGGGGCAGGCTGGGCAGCCGCAGTGTGTGTGGGTGGCCACCTCGGGCAGCAGGGAGGGCCCACGACAACCCAGGCCAGAGCTGCTGCTGGGGGTGTCTGAAGGAAGGAAGACTGCGGTCCTGAAGGCAGGGCCCCCCGGGTCACGGCAACGTTACTGACAGTGGCCTCGACGTGGAAGTACCGTCTGCTGACAGACGAACGAAGAAGATGCAGTGCACCCGGCCCTAAAAACCGAGTCCTGCCGCGAGTGACAACAGGGACGCCAGGACGCCCCGAGGGTACGACGCTGGCTGGATCAGCAGGCAGAGGAAGGCAAGCACTGCTGGTCTCACTGGCGAGCCCACAGGAACACGGCAGATAGGTGGCTGTCGGCCGGGGCGGGTGAAGGAGGTCAAAGGGCACACGCCTCCGGGTGTAGTCGTGAGTTCTGGGATCTAATGCGCAGCATGGTGGCCACAGCTGAGCGCATGGTGTGGTACCCTAGAGGCGGCTAAGACAGGATCTTGACCCCGAGTGGTGGCTGTGTCCGCTAACCTCATCACGGTGAGCATCTCACAGACCTCTCACAGACACAGATCACACAGACATCGATCGCCGTGTTGCACACATCACACTCAGACGATGCTGGATGTCAACTATATTTTTAAAAAGCTGAGAAAACCAACCCCTGAATAAATCTAGGGGTCTAATACCTAAACCTGGAATAAAAAAAAAAAAAAAAAAAAGGAGGGGCTCAGTTGGTGAAGTGGCTGCCTTTGGCTCAGGTCATGGTCTCAGGGTCCTGGGATCGAACCCCGTGTGGGGCTCCCAGCTCAGCGGGGAGTCTGCTTCTCCCTCTGCCTCCCCCCCCTGCTCTTGTGCTCTCTCTCAATAAATTAAACCTTAAGAAAAAAAAAAAAAGAAATCCAAGAAGAACATGCTCCTGCTCCTCTCCTGGCTGAACTGAAGAGAGGCCAGTGTGGTTCTGAAGGAGACTAAATAGCTTTGGATCCTGGTGGGGAAGGAGGTGCAGCCTGAGACCCCCGGCCCACATGTCCGTCTGTGGGGTCGGGGCCTGTTCCAGCAGCCATTTCTGGGGCCACCTGGACAAACTGTTTCACCTGTCGGGGCCCCGGTTCTCCCACATGCACACCTGACAGCTCCCCCAGGGTCACCCGAGGCAGACTGTGGCCGCCTGCCCCCTTCGGAGCCCTCCGTGGAACTGGAGAGCACACTGGTCTCAGAGGTGGAGAGCCCCATCCCAAGTGGGAACACTTGGCAGCCCACCATGCTCCACCTGCAGGAAGTGCTGGGGGGCCACAAGCGCACCCCTGGCCACCTCACCTCCTCCCTCCTCCTGGGGGCCCCTCCTTTGGCTCCGGCCCCCTCACAGCCAGAGAGAGTGCTGGTCCACCACGGTGAGCACATACAGAATGCAGCCCAGCCCTCCAGCCACATGACCCCTGCCGGCCCCTCCCCACCTGCTGCCACCTGCCAGCCACGCTGGCCAGCTTCCTGTTCTGTGAACTGCCGGGTTGGTCACAGGGCCTCAGCACTTACCATCTCCAGCTCGGAAGACTGTCCCCACGCTCTTTGTAGGGCAGGCTCCTCCTCATGCAGGTCAACTCAAATGCCACCTCTGAGAGGCCTGTCCCAGCCCCTGTGCTAGAGCACCTCGGTCCCCAGCATGGTCTGCCATGCGACCCTCTGTGTTCCACACAGCACCTCTCAAACACACGGCCGCCTCGTGCATGGGCCTTCCCAACAGAAAATGGGCTCCTTGCAGCAGGGACCTGCAGGACCCAGCTCAGAACCTGGCTGACCCGAGACCTCACTCCTGAGGGCCGCGTCTGTCCTCAGCGCTCCGGCCGGAGCCGGGCCCGGGCCCTCCCCGACAGGCTCGCTCCACTCTGCACGGCCGGCTCCGATGCTACTGCTCTGAGAGCGGCTCCCCTGCAGTCTGTGCCGGGCAGTGGCGACCCTTCCTAGTACGGGTTCCAGAGACCTGCAGCTTTAGGCCGCGCTTGGCTCCGGTGACTATGGGGCTGTTTGCCTCTCACTTTTGGGGACACCTCAGCTTTGAACATTCCATCCTGCTATGCACACCAGCTTTTGGTCTGGGAAATATGGTCTCCCTGGGGGAAGACGGCTGTGTGCTGTGGGCAGAGGAGGGAGGGGAAGGAGGAAGGGTGCCGGCCGGTCCCGGGATCAGTTGAGCTGTGGGACTGTGTCCAGCTGCTGCCCACTAATCGCTGTCACAAGACTCAGGGCTCACAGACCTCTTTACGGGATCGAGGAGGGGAGGCCGGGAGGGGCCACCGGCTTGCCCGATGTCACAGTGAGCCCGGAGCACTGTCATGGGAGTCCGATGTCAGCCTCGCCTCACTGCCCTCCCCAGGCCCCAGTCTCTCCCTCTGGGAGGGGACAGCCAGAGTAGGCGTGCACAGCCCCTCACATCTGCGTCCCTCCAGCCCTGCCTTCCCCAGGTCTGAGGGAACAGGCCCACCCTTTCCCAGAGCAAACTGTTAGGTGACAGGACAGGGGGCGGGTTTGGGAGTGTTAGTCACGGGCAGGGGACAGAGGAGGCCCCCGAGACGGGGTTGTTCGGTACCTAGAGTGAGGCTGCGCCTGAAGGGGGCTCTTAGCTTCGGGGCTCTTGGCCACAGACGGGGTTCTACGGCACGGAATGAAACAGACATGTGAATTGGCCCGCCGCCCGCCGTGGCCCCGCCGGACTCGCAGTGCCGCCTCGTGGGGCAGCTCACCTGGACAGCAGCGAGGACACAGGCTTCTCCACCGAGTTGCTCCGCTCCCAGGGCTTCCGGCCAGTCTCTGTCAATTCATACCGTGGACAGGGAGCCTCAGAGCTGGGAGACCTCTCGGTGGCCACGTTCCCCCCACAATCCCAGGCAGGAGGCCCCCCAGTGCTGAGGGTGAAGGGCTACCCCATCAGGAAGGGCTGCTGCAGGTGGAGCTGAAACCTGGCCCCTCGTTCCCAGTCTCCCCACTCAGGACACAGCTCCCATTCCCTCGACCTGGTTGACCTTGACTTGTGGCCTGGTTCTGAGTCCTCTCACCACAGCTGGGTTTCATCTTGATGGGGGAGCCTCTCAATCATGACTCCCAGAGTCGAGTCATGACTCCAGCAAAGGGCTGGGGGGGTACAGAGGGAGCCCTAGCCGGGATGCTCTCAGGTCAGCCTGAGCGCCACGTATACACCTGCTGCCCAGACGTGCCCACCATGTCTCCCCTGCACCCTGCAGCCGGCCCCTTCCTGCCCCGGCCCTCAAAGCTACTTTCTTTTTCCATTTTCTCTTTTAAGTGGTGTTAAATTAATGTTTCATTTTACTTCAAGAGATTTTTGGACTGAATTGAATTCCTAGACTTTGCAGGATGAGCGTAGAGGCAGGAGAAAATCCCTAGAGGAAGCAGGGAAGCCACCCAATGGGTGTGAGGAGAGTGTCCCCAAAGCCACACTCCAGGGCAGATGCTGGGCCCACAGGCATAGGGCCTTGGGCAAATCATGTCACCTCCTAACCTGGGAAACAGAACCATTCACTGGGGTGTGCAGTGTTCATGGAGTCATTCACCAAGAATCCATGGTGGCAGCTCTCAGGAGAAGAGGACACAGGGGCAGTCTCACGGGGCAGGCAGGCAGCCACACCAGCAGAGTGGCAGGACCAGAGGCTGGTGCAACAACTGGCCAGAGCCTCCCTCTGCTGAGGGGGGCTAGCGGGGTTCCCCTCTGCCTCTCCTACCTTGTTCGGGAGCACAGGCCCTGTGTGGAGCAGATGCTGAACAAATGTTTGTTGAACGACTGACCAAGCACAGTGGCTTCTTCCCACCCTGCAGCCTCCAGGAACTGTCCTAACTCCATCCCTGTACCCTGGGGCTCACATTCTGGGGCTCACACGGGGCTTCTGAGCAGGGCTGGGACTGTTTTTCCTCTAACGCATAACTTTGGAAGCATCGCCTGGTAGACTTTCTTTGAGCACCACAATGAGCAAGACTCACGGGTGATCCCTGTTATACGTGCCACAGGTGGCGTTTCACAGGGAGACAGGAGTGTGGCAGGTCCGTAATCCTCCTCAGAGCCCTGGCCTGAGGCCAGGAACCTGAACCCCAGATGCAATGCCCTCCTTGTCTCCATGTGGGAAATGAGAGGGCTGGGTGGGGGGTTATGGTCTGGCCAGCCTGATGCCCTTGGGCTGTCGGCACAGGTGGCCACGTCAGCATCTACTCTGGATCAGTGTGGAGGCTCAGGGCTTTCGGGTGTCAGGGAGACCAGCTAATGCCACCTCACTGGCCCTCACTGCTCATCTGTACAGTGAGGCGGTTGGGTTGAGTCATCTTCCTGGAGGGGGCCCCTCCTGCTCTAAGACCTTGTGCCTGTTGCAGGGCAGGACGGCGCCCCTCACCTGAGGAGTTAGGTGGCTGGCTGGCTGCTCGGGTCCCGGGAGATGGAGAGGTGCTCGGCTCTTCCTGAAACGATAAAGAAAAACGCTGCCCTGGGGGATCCCTGGGTGGCTCAGTGGTTTAGTGCCTGCCTTTGGCTCAGGGCGCAATCCTGGGGTCCCGGGATCCGGTCCCGCGTTGGGTTCCTGGCATGGAGCCTGCTTCTGCCTCTGCCTGTGTCTCTGCCTCTCTCTCTGTCTATCATGAATAAATTTAAAAAAAGAAAAAAAAGAAAAAAAGGAAAAAGGCTGCCCTAAGAGTCTGCATAGGAAAGCCAGTTGGGGCAAGAGCAGGGTGCCTCTGACCAGGTCACGAGGACACGTTAGTTTCTCGCATTTTCTAAGGAGCACATCTTACTTTTACAATCAGCAAGACAATGAAAATTATCATTAACACGTGAAACCCCCCAATCTTGGTGGGGAGTAGGGCTAGCCCATGGACAGTCAGGGGAGAAGGCCACAGGGAGAGACATGGGCTCCTGTAGAGTGGGGCAGACAATCTTGGGGCTGGCGGCAAGCCCTGCCCATTACTGAGTCCCCTGTGAGCCCACCTGGCCAACTCCTTATGAGCACAAGCACGGCCTGAGCCCCAGCGGAGTTTCTGCCCCACTGTCCACTGGGCCCCTTCTGCTGCCTGCGGGAGTAGCCGGGCAGGACCACGGAAGTGACCTCCCTTCTCCAGGCCTGGTTCACATCTCCATGGGCCGCTGTGAGGACCAGATGTTAGGGAACCCTAGAGGGGGGTGTGCAGGCAGGCTGCTGCGGGGCTGGGCTGCCCAGGGCACGGCCCACGTCCTGGTTGTGGAAGACTCTGTTCACTCTCTTTTACCAAGAGAGGAGGATGTGGTAAGAACCCATGCTCTCTCTCCTCCAACCAGTCCACAAGATCCTCAGTGTTGCTGCCTAAGTGAGCTCTAGAACCTAGCTCTGCCCTCAGTGCCCCTCTGCTAAAAGCACCCACCTGCCGGGAGAGGCAGGGTTGACTGGTGGGCCGGGCGGAACCCAGAGCAGGGCCGCCTCTTGCTGCCCAGCAGCGGGTGTGCCCCACACCACTCTGTGCCTCTGCCTCCGTCCCCGCTAGCACCGTCCACTGTGTCTGCCCTGCAAACCCCGCTCACCATTTAAAGCTCTGGGTAAATGTCACTTCTCTTGGAGGCTCTAGGTGTATTTTAGGACTTCTCCCTCTCCCCCAGGGCCCCTGCTGCTTGCTCCCTCTCTCTCTGCCCTCAGCACTTTCTTTGCTCACCGTGTCCTTTCCCTTGAGGACAGTGGTCACATCCTACCGGCTCTGGACCCCCTGCACACATACAGCACCTAGCCCATGGTGGGGGGCACCACAGACCCCAGCAAATGCGTGTCTGGTCTGCCTGGGGGATGTCCATGGTGACACGCAAATAAAGGAGGTGAATGATTCAAATTAATTCAGAAGTAATAAAAGCTGACGTTTGTTGCACACCTGTACTTTGGAAAAATTTTATATTCTTGGGAAGGTGGTATTTACTAAGTAATAATAATTCCTCTGCTTTTATTAAGCAACATGCACAACTGCCATGTGGAGCACTGACCAGGGACAGCCAACCGCCCTGCCGAGGCTGAACTGGTGTAATTCTGACCCGAGGCCAAGAACTACCTTCTCTTGCTGCCCATGCCGCTTCCTGTCAGCTCTCTGCTTCCTTCCTCTCTGGTCCATCAGAGGCTTGGGGTGGAAGGACCGGGGCCCCATGGCCACCTCCAGGGTCAGGACACCGGGCTCAGCGCTCTAAGCAGGAGGCCCCCCAGCACCCGCCCCCCTACAATGTGAACCTGTAAGAGCCACTTGTTCTCAGATTGTGAACAGATCTGGCACCGACCAGGAAGCACCTAGATATCTGTGGGGTGAGCAGGCGAATCCTGAGAGCCTATGGTCTAGAAACAAGAGAGTGTGCTGGGCTCTGGTCTTGGGAGGAATCTCCTCGGGCCTCTCATCTCAGAGCGGAATAACTGAAATCACGTGCATTAGCACATGTGCATGGGGACCCGAAGGAAACAGGCAAGAACGGAGGCCAGGGTGAAACTAGGATAACTGAAACATTACAAGTTTTTCTCCCATGCCATCCTATTATTATTTCACTAATAATTCAAAGAAATGCTCCCTCTACAAAGGGAAGTTCTGCTTCCTCTCCGAGCTGGGAAGGAGAGCATGCTACATCTCCGGGGCACCTTCCCGCTCCTGGCCAGCAAGCCCGCTCCACCCCCAACTCCACATTTGGGGCTTTTTTTCCTCTTTTAAATAACGCTTGCTTGTTTGCCATTTGTTATTGAACCTACTACAGGTTCAATGAAGAGACTTTGGAAAACACTGAGCAGTACAGAACAGGAGAGCCCTGGCCCGCAGCGTGTTTGCTCTGGTGCTTGGGGGGCTCTCTCAGCTCCTGCTCTGTGGGGAGGCTGGCCCTGGGCGTGTGGGGGGCTCCTGACTGTGCGTGGGACCACAGCAAGCTGAACCAGCAGTGACCTGGATGCATATTCTAAAAGGAAAGAAAGAGTGGGGGTCAGAAGATGAGAACTTCCACTTGGAGTGGAAGGGTTCTCCAAGAAGTCCCTGGGATTTGAATCCACTCTTCTCGGAGCCGGGGACTGGGGTGTGTCGAGGGTTCTGGACGGGGCTAGGTGGCCCTGCAGTTGCCTGGAAAAGCCAGCGCTGATTCAGGAACGCTGAAGCGAGACCACAGGCTTTTGGTGCCTGTGACAACCCTGCAATTGTAGAAATGCGTGGGGCGTTAGCTGGGCCAACTCCAGGGAGCAGTACACCAGCCTGGTCCTCCCAGGGCCTAGTACCAGCAGGACAGAGTGCATCTGAATGAGCACAAGTGCGTGCACAGGGCTAGGGATCAAGCAGTGGGCAGCCTCACTTAGCCTGGGGGTCTGGGATGCTATTTTGGGGGGAGCCATGTTTACACAGAGATGAGAAGCTGGCTGGAGGGGCCGAAGGACTGCATGTGCCCAGGCATGAGGGTCAGAGAAAGGGAAACCCGGTTGGCAGGGCCAGAGCAGGGGCGGGGGGGGGGGGTATCCCAGATGAGCCCAGCCTGCTGATGGGGGGACGTAAGGCAGCAACCAACCTGCTGGTTATACTTGTCCTGGCTCCTACCCCTGAGATGCAAACTGTACGCCCCTTATAGTTAGGGTCTAAGATCAGCCACTGCACCAGGGGCCTATTTTTGTAAGAAAAGCTTAACACAGAGGGAAAGTCAGCCACCCCAAGTAGAAGCAGATGCTTGGAGCTTGTATGGCCAGATTGGGCTCCAGGGTCCTCTGCTCAGCTCACTTGCAGCTCCTATTGGAATCAATGGACTCAAGTGGAATCTTTTTAGAAATAATTTGAGAATATAAACTGCCCCAGTCTTCCAGCAGACGTCACCTACTGCGAGTGCACTCTGACTGCAGGCCTGCAGGCTTTCCCTTCACGGGACTCCTGGGCTGGATCCTGCTTCTCAGCCTTTTATCCGACCTCGTGAAGTTGTGACCTCCAGGGCAAAGCAGGGCCTGTTGGATGCTCAGAGAGCCCAGGCCTGCCGCCCAGAGTGTGGGGAGGGCCAGACTGAGTGCTTGGCAGGCTCTTCTGCACCCCCCCCACCCCCACCCCAAACTCTCTTGTCCGTCCTGTGAAACACCTGGTGAAGTTTCTATCACAAGTATGTCCAAACCAGGCGCATATCAGTGCCTCAAAGGCCTGGCATCTCCCACTGGTGAGCGCCCAGGGTGGCGAGGGCTGGGGTCTGCTTACCGCTTGGCTTTCGTCTTCCTTTTTATCAGCCGGCTTGTCTGTTTGGGAGGCTGCTTTTCTCCTAACACAAGGAGGAAGAAGGTGCAAATCAGCTCCTGAAGATTCTCACGCTGACCCAGATGCCTCTGCTGGACACAGCCTGGTCCTCAGAGGAACCTGTGGTGGGGATCTGAACCCTGTTTGGTGTGAAGGAGGCAATGCCTTGTTGAATGCCCAGGCCTTCTGTGCTCGTTGCATGACCCTGGACACAAAACTGGTCTGGGCAGGGAGAACAGGGGCCGGGGAACATTCCTGTGTCTGTTTACAGCACCTGAGGGCTAGAAGAAGTTGATTTGCACCCTGTCTAGGTTCCCAGGGCTGGGTTCACCAAGCCTGGGCTTGGGTGGGTGGCAGCTCTTCCCCCAGGACGCTCAAGGCCAGGCACGTGGGATGGGGAGAGGCGCCCCTGGGTCACAGGTCGGGGCATTCTGTCTTCAGCCTGACTGGCCTTGGTAAGCGAATCCCACTGCCTCGTAGAAGGCAGAAGTACCTCTTCCTGCCTCAGAACTCAGTCCTGCCGCGGTGCCTTCCCTGATCACGGCTGAGTCTGTCCCTGCTCAGAAAGGGGAGGATCCCAGAGAGCTGCAGCTGATGCCCTCTGGTCAACCTGCCTGCTCCCCACTTGCACGGACCCCTTCTCTTAGCCCCTAAAGCCCACCTGTGTTTTGGCCTCCTCAGTGGCGAACGTCTGGCTGACGCCCTGAGCTACACGCCCCTCCGTATTCCTCAGAGTATGCCCTCGGGGCTCCTCAGCTCTGCGAGGCTGAGGCTATCATAGCCGAGAGACACCCCCAGGGAATCCTCCCCACCAACCTCTTCCTCACAAGAGCAGAGCCAGTTCTGGGGGCGCCCGGGTGGCTCAGTGACGTGTCTCCTTTAGCTCAGGTCATGATCCCAGGGTCCTCAGATCGAGTCCTGAGTGGGGCTTCGTGCTCGGCAGGGAGTCTGCTTCTCCCTCTGCCCTTCCCCCCGTTCATGTTCCCTCTCTCAAGTGAATACACAAAAATATTAAAGAAAAAAAAAAGAGTAGAGCCAGTTCTGCCTCTGCCTGGTATTTCACGTCTGTCCTGTCTTCCTGCTGATACCCAGCACCAGCTGGCAGCCCCTCTTCCTGGACAACGGTGGCCCCCTGGCTGGGCTCCCCACTGCCACTTTGCTCTATGACACTGTCTCCACCCAGAGCCAAGCTTTAATCTTCTAAAGACACAGAGCAGGCAGGCATGCCAGTCCCGGGAGGGCTCTTGGCCGCGCGGACTTTCCCGCCTGTGCCCCCCGCCGCTGGGAGAGAGGCCGGGCAGAGGCCGAAACTCCGGGCTTCCAAGAGTGCCTCGCTGAACCGTGCGGGCGGGGTGCACTCATGCTTGTTCTTGGCAGGGCCTCGGCTGTCCCGCCAGCATCTGGGCGTCTCACGGGCTCCTGGTGACACCAGCCTTTTCCTGTCCTCAGGAACTTCCTCTGCGTTTGGTCTGAACCAGCTGGGCCTACTTGTTATTGTTGATGCACTGCTTTTGGACTTGGAGAAAGTGTATTTTCTTTTCAAAAAACATCTATTTTTACCCAAGGCTCTGTTCACCTCTGTGAGATGGAGCCCGACGTGCCTGCAAACAAGGCTATCTCTTGCAGCCTGACCTTCGTCACTCCTCCACACCCTGGGCTCTAGGCCCAGCGGCTATCTCAGCCTTCCCAGTATTGTAACACTGCCCACTCGCCTCTGCCTGGACATGTGTTCTTCTCCTTCCGGGCCGTGCGCATGTGGAACCTCCCCTTTGGAGCCCTCCTGGCTTTCCCCAGGGAGTGGCTTGCACTGGTGGGTAGCCATATCACCCTGCAAGCCTCCATTCTGTTGTGTGACAACTGTTCACGGTCTGTCCCTGTTCCTGGTTACCTTGTGTGTCGTAGGTACTCAGCCTCACAGCTCTTTCTGCCATTCACAGCAGGCTCCTTCTCCTGTCCCTTGCCATGTGTGCAGAGGCCCTGGGCAGGAAATGCTGGCTCTGCCCTTGTTGCAAAGCCCAATGACCTGCACTCTGGGGGCCTAGGTTTCCCACTTCATCCTCTCAGAGCTGTGTGCACTTAGTGAGGTGATCCCCCAGCCCAGTTCTCACTCAGGGTGAGTCCGCTTGGAGGACAGGGGACGTACCCAGAGAGTGAGAAGAGGTTGGGGGGTGGGTGTCACTGTTGGAGCAGGGCTCGGATGCTGCTTCGTGGACAAGAAGGAGCATTCTGATGGGTGAGGTCTGCCCCTGAGCCCCCTGCTCTGGTGCCCAGGGGAGCCATGGCATTGGCAACCTATGTCAGCACATTCCTGCTGCTATGCCACGTTTATAAGGAGAACCCAAGCTCTGCAACCCTTGTGAAAAGGTCTGCCTGCCTGGCCTCTCCAGCTGGGGAGTCACTGTGTGGCACAGGGACAGGCTGATGGCCTTGGGCAAGCTGGAGCCACACCTGCTAGTGTGGTAGAGAAGGGGATGACTAGGCCTGCGGCCCCAGCACTCAGCCAGGACGTGGGTGGAACTCCCAGGGTGGTGCCCTCTGGGCTCCTCTGCTTCAGAATGCCTTCCCTGTGTCCTCCACAATGGTCTGTGGGACTGGTCCCGCGGCACGCATTTGCCCTGGTAGACTCTGAGTGGCTCCAGCACTGAGGCATCTCATTTATGCTGGGATCTTAAGTGTGAGGAAGGAGCCTCTTCCCCCCCTGAACCAATGTCTAAGATTAGCTCCAAATTTCCCCCTGCTTAGGGTGAGGTTGGTACATGGAAGCTGCGTCAATCAGTGAGGTCAGGAGGAGCTGAGAGCTGAGACGACTCCTCTGGGCTTGATGCCTCAGGGTGAGCCCTCGAGGAGGGGAACTTGATTAAAGTTCCCTGCTTGGCTGAGCCCAGGTGACAGTGGGCCCTGGGACTGGGCAAGGGCTATGCTCTGATGCTGAGGAGCAGGAAGTCCCTGACAAGTAGTTGGGTCTGGGGGGCCTGAACACCCACCTCTTGGCCAGCAGCTTGTTCATTTCTTCCATGAGGCCTCCTCCTCCACCCCCACTGCTCGCCCGGTTGGCGTCAGACTTGGAGGTCCCGCTGGGGCTGGAGCCTCCAGAGGCATCTTCTGGCTAGGAGGTAAGGATGTAGCATTAGTCTGGGGTCTTGGGGGGGATGTCACTGGAGGGGGAGGGGGCACATGTAAGCATGGATGGGATTCCTATGATGGTGGCAAGGAGGACCACGGCTCTCGAGGCTCATCCCTCCAGCTCCACAGGGGACCAAGCCAGAGTCCAGCAAGGGAACAGGACTGGCTGGTCGCTGCCCAGCACTGCTGGCTCATGTCAGTGCCCCTGCTAAGGTGGGTGTAGACATGAAGGGAAGGAGAGGCAGTGTCAGAGATGCTGTCAGAGTCACAGCCACTCAGCTGCCCCATGGCCGATCCCCCTTCCAGGTCACTGCAGAGGTGCTGGGACAGGCCGCGGGGCATGGCACTGCTGGCATCTAGGATTGGTGTGGGAAGTGAGAGGGACCCAGATCCAGGAGACCTGGGTCTGAGTCGGAACCCTGCATCTGACCGCCACACGGTGGGCAAACTGCTTCCATGCCTGTGCCTTGGTCCCCTCATCTGCAAGGGGATGCTTCTTGCCCCGCCTATGACGGTCAGCATGAGGGAGGTTAGAAACTGAGAGCATCTTGTGGCTGGCACAGTGCCGGGTGGCACAGATGGTGTCTACGCTGGAGGGCTTTCCTGGGGTCTTATACATGGGGGCAGTTAGGGGCCCGGCCCGCCCGTACCCATGGACGCTTACCCGCTGGACTCTCCTCAGCTTGGCCCCAGCCAAGGCGGCAGCCAGGCCGGACACGGAGCTCTCGTCATGGCTGGCACCCTGTGCTCCTCCGGCTGGCAGTGGGGGTGGGGGTGGGGGGGTGGCCCCCGTGGGTGGAGGCGGGACAGGGGGTGGGGGCGGGGGCGGGGGTCCGCTACATGAGAGGGGGGCGCTGGCTGCAGATGAGGGGTGCCCCGGTGGGAGGATGGGTCCTGAAATGCAAGAGTGGGGCTTAGTCAGTCCCTAGTCCCCCGCGGCTACTTCCCTGGGTGGAGCGACAGAGGGAAGCCTGCTCCTCTGAGGGATCAGCTCAAGGCTGCTTCTTCCAGGAAGCCCCCATGGGATGCACCTAGCCCTGGTCCCTTCCCTCCCTACGCTGGTCTCCCCAGCATTCTGGGGCTTGGTTGGACTTACAGTGTCACATAGTGAACATCTGTTGAGCTTAGCTAACCTTCTCTTGCTCTAATCATGGTCTTCCCATGGGAGATGAAGGGCTTTGGTGGCACAAATTGTATCTCTTTGTCCTTCTCTGTACCTAGCACCACCCCAGGGACCAGCCCTTGTTGGTCTCTGAGATGCAGCTGTGACTGACCCAAGGCCTCTGGGGACTGTAGCAGGTAACTGTGGTTGCAGGGCTGTTGGGGGCCTATGTGAGGGGGCAGTGCTGAGCAGTCCTCTGTCCACCATCTGAACAGCCTCCACCCAGCGCTCACTGAGCCTCCCTTGTGTGCCCAGCACTGTAGCAGGTGCTGGGGAAAGCAGCCACAGGCTCCCTGCTCATGGCCTCGTGGGTAAGCAGGGAGCGAGTCACACAGATAAATGCACATCTACAACTGCGGCAGAATGACACGTGCTACTGGGACCAGGCACATGTGCCACGCTGGCATACAGAAGGGGGGGCTCTGACCTCAGAGCCCAAACTGCAGGGAAGTGGCCACCGTGCCAGGACGGTGACAGATGAGGAGTCAAGTCTGGTATAGGAGGAGTGAGGTCGAAGAAGGAAAAAGAGGAAGGGAAATGCAAGAGTAGGAAGAGGTACCAGGAGTGCTGTGGGCACCAGGCCTCTGCACCTGGGGGCCAGCTGTGACGGGCAGGAGTGACGGGCAGGGCTGACACAGGACGGGCAGGGGGGGCCCCACCGGGGGTCTAGTGGAGCTGGGGGTGCTACCAGCTAGCATTTGCATGAGGTGGGGGGGGGGCTCTTGCCACTGGGCAGAGCCCAGTGGGGGGGCTCTTTGCATGAGGTGGGGGGGCTCTTGCCACTGGGCAGAGCCCCTCCACCTTGCCACTGGGCACTGGTGCTTGGTTTTCTCATCAGTGAAACAGGGTACCATCCACCTGCTTACTGCGCAGGGTGTTGGAAGGAAGTATGTAAAACAAAGGATCTGAAAGCGCTCGCTGACCCGGGAAGTCCTGTGCTCACTAACCAGCATCGCCACTCTTCAGGGAACCTCTGGCCTTACTGTGCTCGGTTCTGGTCAATGCTTAGGACGATACTGCACCTTGTCTGCAGGGCTCCTGACTCCCGGGGCAGGTACGCCTCGCACTTAGTCGCCGTGCGTGCACTGTGATGCTTCAGTGTTACCCTGACAGGGGCTCCCTGACAGGATGTCCCTGACAGGACGCTGAGCTGGGGCTGTCTCTGCCTCGACTGCTGTGTTCCTAACCCTTAGCACGGTGCCAGAGACACAGGCTATGCCCACCGAGCATCTGCTCAGGCACTGAGTGCTGGGGGACCGGAGGCTGGTGGCGAGGGCCGGACAGAGCTGAACTGATCCTCTTCCCCGAGCTGTTCTCTTGTCCCCCTGCTTTCATGGGACTATCACACAGGGAGATCTATGCAACCAGCAGCTCTTCATGGAGGGCCAGAGGTGCCCAGTAAAGGAGCTGGGAGCAGCTAGAGAAACAGGCCCCACAGGGGCTCTCACCTGTGGCTGAAGTTCTTCTCTCTAGAGACTCCTGACGCTGTTGCTGGTGCTGCTGCTCCATCACTTGTCTGAAAAACAACAGCAGAGCAGATCTGACTTCTCGGAGCTGAGAACAATGTGGTTCTGTGTCCGGGAGCCTGGGCTGCAGAGTTGGGTTTCACTGGCACTCCCTGAGAGCCACTGCACGCCCGGGGCTGGGGGCCTCAGCGGTGAGCTCGCCCCCTCCCCCCTGGCCCCGCCTGCCAGGCTCGCTGTCCTCACTGAAGGGAGGTGGGGCATGTGACTGGTTCCAGGTCCCCGAACAGCTGAGTGCTGGCAGTACCCTTGAACAATTTCATGAAGGCTGGGGCGACCATCTGGCTGAGTGACCAAGCTTTTCCCCAGGCTGGACGTGCTCATCTAGCTTTTGGGGGGCCTAGAACCTCAGCAGACCTGACCTTAGGGTCGCCCATTCTTAATACAAATGACTATGTTTCCTGGAACGATTTTTAGGCATTGCTGGTTGCCAAGAGAAGGGACACTAAGCCGGCATGTCCTCATTCTTTTTACCCCAGATCTAGCCGCAGGCCAGGCCTGCATCAGAGAGCCATCTGGTAGGCTGCAGTGTGATGCTGTGTGTGCCTCAGTGGGCACTAGCATCCTGGGTCCTTAAGGCAGAGTGACCTCGGTGCTCTTGAAGGCTGGTCGAGTGAGGACACCAACCCACAAATATTTCTACAGAATCCGGAACTGAGATGCCGAGGCAGAAGTCATGCAGACTCCGGAGAGCAGCAAGGCTTTAACCTTGCTTTAGCTTTAATTAGCTCTGCTGATGAAGCACAGGGTGAAGGGATGTTCTCACACCTACTCTGGGCTCAATGGGAAAGCGTGCTAGAGGCAAGCTGTGGTTTCTGCCCTGGCCACGAAGGGCAGCGGCAGAGCGGGAAGCTGCTGGCCATGGGTCTGCACTGTACACTCAGTTTTCAGTGAGCTGATGCTTCTCTGGTGCTGGAACCATGCCTGGCACGTAGCAGCTGCTCAGTAAGTGCTTTGTGAAGCAACAGATACACATAGGAAGGAATAAATACAGCTGCCTTCATCTTCAAGAACGGTCAATGACACAGCACCTTTTCCAGAGGGGACCCAGAGTTTACTGCAAAGACCATTCAGAGGTAGCGACCTTTCTGGGCTCCTGTTCTGGGATCATGGCTTTGTTACTGTGGGCAAGTCACACCCCTTCCCCAGACATCGGCTTCTCTGCAGAAGAAGCACCACAACACATGTTCAGGGGGCTCTTAGAAGGGCTATGTGTGCCCTATGAAATAACGGTAAAGACCCTTCTGGCGCGAAAGGTGTTTGAAAAGCTCCCAACAGTGCCTGCATCAGCTTCTCTATCCAAGATGCTGACACATCACCCAAAACTCCAACTTTCCCAGCAGGATCCGTATGCTTAGCTGCCCCTGGTAAAATGAAGGCACTTGGAAGTCCTCAAAAATCAGGTGTGGATTTCAGACCCTGTTTGTGAGAGGGTACAAGGTTCCTGGGCTTAGAGTCACCACCTCGTGTTGGGCCCCCGTGGAAGTCATCTCTCCCCTGGGCCTCCCTCGGTGTGAGGTGACCGGCAGGGACAGAGGAGCAGGTCGCAGGCCTCCAGGGGGCGCTCCAGCCCACGGAGCGTGGACTGTAGGTGGCCTCCGAAGGAATGCGGGCCTTCCGTGGTGGGTCAAGGTAATGCAGGCTGGTGTGTAACCGGTTCTGAGAGCTCTGCCCTGTACATCATTCCTGAGTCCACCTTCTCAGGGTGGAAGCAGCCCCAAGACCCAGCAGAGGGCTGAGCGGGGGCCGGAGGGGGTGCCGATCCTGGTGCTGCCTCTAACTGCTCGTTACCTTGGATAAGTCCTTTCCACTCTCCAGGCTTATGTAAGGGATGGTACCAGTAACAGGAGCCTTGGAAGGTTAGTGTGAGAAGTAAAACGAACCAAAGCCTGTAAAAGCCCTTCACAGGCAATAACATGCTGTATTCTTGAGGGGCCAGAAGACAGGCCCATGGAATCAAGAGACCCGTGGGAATTGATAAAAGGAGTCTCCTGTCCATAGGCAGTCTAGAAGCACAGTCCCATCTTTATTTCTTTGAGGTGGGCAGGGTGAGGAATACCACTGTTATGTTCCAATGGGTAACAGGCCTAGAGCAGGAAGGTGCCCAGGGTTACAGAGCACCCCGTGGGCCAGAAGGCACTCAGAGGTTACCAGCTATGGCCTTCAGTCCTCAGGGTGGGGGAAAGGCTAGAGGAAGGAGGGCCCTGGAGATTCTCCCAGCCAGCTGAGGGGTGGGGACGGGGCCTCCCCACCTCCCAGCCCAAGATTCCACATGAGGCTAGCTGCAGGCCCCCGGCTCAGCCCCTTGTCCAAGAACCTGGGTGGGGAAGGCCTGCACCCGGCCCTCGTCCTGGGCACAGCTCCCACAGAGCCCGATGCAGAGCCTCTCAGAGATGCAGAGCCCCTGCCGAGGCGATGGTAGGCCGGGTACACGCCCTGGCCCTGCCTTTCCTGGCAACGTGACCTGGGGTGGCTGCTCCCTCCTTGGCCACCACGAACTCTTCTGTAAGTTCAGGACAATGGTAGTGGCCCCTCCTCCCAGTCTGAGTGCTTTAGAAGCTCCTTGGAGGGGATCCCTGGGTGGCTCAGCGGTTTAGCGTCGCCTTCAGCCCAGGGTGTGATCCAGGAGACCCCAGATGGAGTCCCACGTCGGGCTTCCTGCATGGAGCCTGCTTCTGCCTGTATCTCTGCCTCTCCCTCTCTCTGTATCTCTCATGAATAAATAATAAAAATAAAATCTTAAAAAAAAAAAAAAAGAAGCTCCTTGGAGTGGGGGTGGGTGTCATTCAAGGCTCACATCCCATGGGAGCTGCCTCCTCCATGGCCTGGCAAATGAGGACAACAACTCGGCCCCGGCCAAGCAGTTGGAGAGCAGCTGCAGCCGCTGAAGGGCATTCACCACCTTTGTCCACCTTAGTCTCAACTGGGAGGTGAGTGGGCTGGGGTCAAGATCCTCCTGAGAGGCTCTGGCACCCGCCCAAGGCAGCCAGTGAGGGAGTGGCGGGCAGCCCTGGGTGGGTCGGCCTGCCTATCTCCAGCAGCGTGGCCTTGGTCACATCACCGAACCCCTCCACAGCATGACAATCACCTCCTAACACACGTGGGAGGGCTGAGTGAGGTAAGTGAACAGCACCCAGGATGCTGCAGACCGGAGGTCTCCATGAGACCACACGTTCCCTTCCTCGGTCTGGCAAAGCCACAATGAACGTGCTCCCTCTTCCTTCTGGTCTGGCCTGTCCCCACCCTGGTGTGTGTCTCTGGGAATCCTGGCCCTAGCTGCAGGCGTGTCCTCTGCTCGCCGCAGGGTGCCACTGGCCCTGGCTGGGGGATTACCTTCTCTGGATGTCCATCTCTTCAGGAGAGGGGCCATTCTGCACCTGACGCTGGGTGGAGGGGCCTGTGGGGCAGAGAAGCACAGAAGCACAGTGGTTAGTGGAGAAGGAAGGCTCTGGCAAAGCAACCTGGAGCTCTCCCCGTCTGCCCTCCTGGCCCACAGGAGCGGTCCCTGCCCTCTCAACGGGTCCCCAGCCTGTCCCATCAATCACCTCTCTCTCCCCGTCTTGAGGTTCTTCTCTCAGAGCCCAGTACAGGACAACATTGCTCGCGTGGCTCAGAGTCCATCACGTAGCTATTGAACCCTCTCTCCTTCCCTTTCACACTGCACTTGCCGTGTCCTTACTTCTTCACTGTCTCGGGCCTCTCCACGTCCCACCAAGCCGTTCCAACTAAAATCGCCAGTGTGCTCAGCATCACCAAACCCAGGAGATCCATTCTGTCCTGCCTTTTGAGCAGGAGGTTCAGTGGGTTCAGTATCAGAGCCAGGGATTTCACATCTGGTCTGGTGGGGCCGCAGCCTGGCCTCCTCACCATGATGCGGGGCCCTCCTGTCTGCATCTAGGAGCCTGCAGCTGTGGGTGGGAAGGACACAGTGAGGCACAGATGGCAGAGGCTGTCACGGACAGAGCCTTCCAGGCCACACCCTTGCCCTGGACTCTGAAGGCAGGGCCCAGAGCAGTCCAGGTCTGCTGCGTGCACCCTATGTTCAGATGGGGGCTGGCGCTGTGCCACACGTGCAAGAAAAGGCAGGCTTCTGCCCTAAACTGAGAAAGAGCTGATTGTTCCCTTCTCTTTGCCAGCTCAGATGTCACTGAGGAACTGCACAGAGTCACAGTGACAGGGAGGGACCCTGGGCAGGCTGGTCTGACCTCACTGACTACATGGGGAAGGAGCTTGTCTCCCCTCTAGGACAAAGGGGCAGCCACGGTTAGCCCATAGCAAAGCCCACAATGTGTGCAAGGCTTCTCCCACAAGTGCTTTGAGCTGCAGAAGGACTGGCAGGTGGTCCCTGGATCTGGGGCACAGCTGGGGAGAGAGAACAACAGAATCTCAAAGCCAAAATGGATCATCTGATTGTAGGGCAGTCTCCTCCCCGTGCAGGAGTCTCCTGTGTGCCTCCCAGGCAGCTACTGTTGCCCAGTCCCAGCAACGGAAGCCACTACCTCCATGTGACCACGACCACATGCTTGCTTCCACAGAGGTCTTAAACCTGCCCATCCTCAAAGACCCTGTCTCTACCACCAGGAGGGACACAACGTGAGTCAAATCTTTCCATGCCCTGAGCGAGCTTCCACGTTCAGCAGTCTCTAGACTTGCTGTCCTGGGCCCTAGTACCCACTTTAGTCAAGTTCTTAGGGAGCCACGTCTTGCTGCTTTCCTGGCCCCAGTATGAATGTTCCAGCTGGGGAAGGAGGAGGCCAGTGGGCCTTCTGCTTGGTGGGAGGAGAGTGCCCTCCAGCACTCAGGGAAAAATGCTTCCCTGGGTCAAGCTGCCGGAGCCCGCCCTTGCTTGGTGCCTTCTGCTGCGCTCTCATGATGGGTAGGAGAGAAGGTGCCTAAGTGCTTTTACAGACATGACTTGTAAATACCTCGCGTGGCGGCCTGGCACACGATAGGCATCAGATCAATCTCAGCTTTCTTTCTCCAACTCTAAACACGTTTTAAAAATTAAATAATTTAACATATAATTTTGATCTTTTTAATAGAAATTGGTTTTTCTGACTTTAAGTAACATGTAACATGTTCAGCACAGACTTTTGAAAATTTAAAACACATCCTTGGGGCACCTGGGTGGCTCAGTCAGTTGGGCATCTGCCTTCGGTTCAGGTCGTGATCCTGGGGTCCTGGGATTGAGTCCCACATCAGGGTCCCTGCCTCTCCCTCTGCCCCTCACCTCACTCGTGTGTGCTCTCTCTCGCTCTCTCAAGTAAATAAATAAAATCCTAAAAATAAACAAATAAACAACAAATCCTTAATGGGGCTCTTTCTCTCCTATAGGGAAGACCCAGGTGCTAGTGCTCCTTCCTCCTTGTTCTCAGGAAGTAGGAGTGGGAGCAGATCTCTGCTATCCGGCAGAGTCCAGGCACTTTCCTAAATTGTTTTAAAAAGATTTATTATTTATTCATGAGAGAGAGAAAGAGAGAGGCAGAGACATGGGCTGAGGGAGAAGCAGGCTCCATGCAGGGAGCCTGATGTGGGACTCGATTCCAGGACCCCAGGATCATGACCTGAGCCCAAGGCAGACACTCAACTGCTGAGCCACCCAGGGGTCCTCACTTTCCTAATTTAATTGAAATTCACCTTCATTCTCGCAACTCTGTCAGCCACTGAGTGGAACTGTAATGGGTGAGGTGGCCTGAAAGGGGAAATGACTTGCTCTGGGTCTCACAGACAGCAAGTGGCAGAGCCAGACTCAATTGACCTGCAAAAGGCCACTCTCCCTTCTGTTCAATCACACCATGGGGTCGGACTGAGACCAGCTTAAGAGTGAAGAATGAAGGTGGCAGGGTGGCAGGCTGGCTCTCCAGGACCACAGGTTGGACAGGTGTCCTCTGACCCCCACCCAGAGGGTCTATGCCTCTACCCACTTGTCCTGGCTGAGGCAGGAAGGATTTGAGACATCTCAGCCTCCCCTCCTCACCCCATTCTGGGAATCAGGGGCAGCTGCTCTGCCTCACTTCAGGGCCTGGCCTCGGCTGCTGAGCCCGTGTCTGAATCTGGAGTCGCCCTTCTTCCAGGGTTGAGCCCGTCCCAGAGACCCTGTCTAGCACGTGGTCTAAGGACTAGAGCCCATCCTTATCTGAGCTAGGCTCTCCTAGCACTGAGGTCATGTGATGCTTGAGCTCTGCTAACAGCTCAGACATCTCTGTGTCTGCTGGCCTGGTCTGGCCTCGGTCACTGGGACTCTTTCCCATCCCATTGTTAGGACCCTAGATGGCAGCAGACGGCCTCCACAGTCTGTGGTCTGTGGTGGTCTTGTGCTGGTGACCCTCATTCTGCCTGTTGGGCTGGACTTCCTCCCAACACCTTCAGCCAGCCAATTCCTTCAGAGGGTGGAGGACGTCGGACAGGAACCTGGCTGTTCCCAGGGGGCTCTGGCCCCTACACTGCAGGCATACTTCAAGACTAGACAGTTGGGGGACGCCCAAATGGCTCAGTGGTTGAGTGTTTGCCTTCGGCTCAGGTCGTGATCCCAGGGTCCTGGGACTGAGTCCCACATCGGGCTCCCTGCAATGAGTCTGCTTCTGCCTCTACCCATGTCTCTGCCTCTGTGTCTCTCATAAATAAATCGATAAAATCTTACAAAAAAACAAAACACTAGACAGATGGAATTTTAGACACTGCAAAGGAGGAAGAGAAAAGGCTTGGCTGTATAAGGCGTTCCATTCTTCTCAAACCAAGAAAATGTTAGTCTGTTTTGAACTACAAGGATCCTTAATGTTAGGAAGCACGGTCCCTTTGTCTCAGAGGTGGGAGCTGCGGCCCGGGAAAGGGGCCTGGGAGTGTCACACGGGGTATCTGCAGCAGCCATGAGGTTCCCACTGTCTCCTTCCTTACTCCTGGCCTATTTCCCCCACTGGCCCCAGTGGCCTCAGTGGCAGAGCAGGGAGGAGGGCAGGGGGGAGGATTTCTCCTCCTGAGCTGTCTAGGATTCCTTGGGAAAGCCCTGGCACAGCCCATTTGCAGGAGCTTCCTCAGTGGGAAATCCCGGGGTTGGAACACTGGGTGGCTGTTAATCACTCCCATGTATCCCAGAGCCGAGTTATTTCTGGGTAGTCCCTGTGGTGCAACTGGAAGCCAAGGTGGAGGCCATGCAGAGACCCCTGCCATGGAGTCGTCTCAGGTCAGCCATGCCCTCGCCTTCAGGATCCTGGTGAGAGGGATAGGGGGGACCCCTGGCTCCCCCGCCCTCCTTGGCCTCCCACTTCCAGTTGGTGATCAACTCTTACTGCAGCATTGTGCAAGACCCCGACGGAGCCCACCCGCCTCTCCATGCCCACATGCCTGCCTCGGCATTTCTCTCCTGGACTGACTGGACCCTCTGCCTCCACCCTCTCCCCTTGCTTCCTGCCCCTCTTCCACACACATCACAGCCTCCATGATCGGTGGCAAACACAAGCCAGGGGGTTGGGGCTACACTCGGTGGAAGAGGACTCCAGCCTACCGGGTAGCTGCTGCTTCCAGCCCCACCTCTGCAGCAGACCTTTCACATCTGCTCCCTCGACTGACCACATGCTGTGCTCCCCACCTCTCTGTCCTTGGCTGGGGCACTCAGTCTACCTGGGGTGCTGTCTGCAAGGCTCAACGCCACAGTCACCTCATCCAGGAAGCCTTCTTATATCCTCACATTCCTCACTGGTTAATATGCAAGGGCTTGTCACAGCACAGCTTTCTCACTAATATTATAGACGTTTGCAAGCACTCTTGTCTTCCCTATGAGGTCTTGGGCTGCTTGAGGGCAGAGACCATATCTCTTACTCATCACCCCGTGCATAGTACCCAGCTCACACCAGACACTTGGTATGTTTTGCTGAATTGAGGTGGGATGGTTAGAGGGAACTCGTGACCACAGGTGAAGGGAGGGGGCTGAACTCACTCAGATGAAAATAAAAATCCCTTAAGAGATGAGCCACAGAAACACAAGCGATCCCTAAATTCAGGCTTGTTCAGAGAGGAGGCTGGTCAAGGGAGGGTTTCCTGGCTAACTATCCCCTGCCATGACCAGGACTGAGCTGGCAGCAGGACTCAGTCTTTGTCACAGGGCTCTGTGTTTGATGTGCTCTTCGGCACAGAACCCCCTCGGCTCTGCACATAGCTGTGTGCTGACACCCCTCTGTGGAAACGTAGGCCAGACACTCGTTTGGGGAGATCACGTTTATCTGCCTTGTCCCCACAAGGTACTGATCTGGGCAGGCAGGCAGGGAGATGGCCCAGGGTTGGGAGGGAGGAGGCCTGGCCAGGGCTTGGGCCCACACCTGTCAGCTGGGCCTCCTTGCCTATAAAATAAATGTAAATATGACTTCTAAAGCCAACAGTGGCACCTCACAAAGCTGCTGTGAAGAATAAACAGACTGCATGAAAAAGTACTCTGTAAACCATAAAGGCCTGGAAACTTCTTTTTTATTAGTACTAAAAGCAAATTCCTAGGGGTGCCTGGGTGGCTCAGTCGGTTAAGCATCTGACCCTTGATCTCAGCTCAGGCTGTGTGAACCCCGTGTTGGGCTCTGTGCTGAGTGTGGAGCCCCCTTAAAAAAAAAAAAAAAAGCGAATTCTCTGGTTGGCCTCTCCTCCGAGTCCAACATCTCTTGCTAATCACTGGCCTGCCTGCATCCTTGCACACTCAAACGGCCCTTTACACCAGTCGGGCTGCTGGTGCTTTTAGGAAGGCTCCCCACTCACAGAGCAGTCCTCTCTGCCAGCCTCCATGCCTGCCTGCACCGCCCAGTCGGTCCCACCAGAGCCCTGTATAAGGTGTGGTGGTGTCTCTTGCAGGTGAGGGGACCTGCTGAGGCCAAGGGGCTCCTGACGCTGGCCTCCATGTCACAGCTTGCTGAGGATGGGCACTGGTCTGGGGCTTCAATGAAGACAACCCTCATCCTCTCTCATGCGGCTCAGATAAGTGTTGCCAAAGTTACGATAGAGAACCTGTCGGCACTACAGACATGTGAACGAGAAAAAGGGAAATGTGAGGTGGAACAGCAAACAAAGGTGGGGAGAAGCAGGGTGCTGGTGCGTGACCGGTGTGTGGGCCCGGCCCGGGCGGAGGGTGGCCTGTGCCTGCCCTGGCAGACGCCTGTCTGAACAGAGCGAGGGTCAGGGCACGGGGGTGAGGCCCACACTGATACTCGCAGCCGGGCCTGTCTGCTCCACGTCCCGCTGGACAGTGATGCTTCTCGGGGGAAGGAGCTGACTTCCTGCCATCTCTGAGGCCCACTTTCCAGACAGCTTTAAGATCCATCAGACATCTGCTCCTACAGAACATGCTGGTGACCCAGAGGAGGACTATTCATCCTTAGGGGTCAGGAGGTGGGAGAAGATAGAGGAGAAAGCAAAGTTAGATGGGGCTGAGGCTGGGCCAAACTCCAGCCATGAGCCCACCTTGGAGGGGTGATGCAGGAGCCTGGCCAGAGGGGCTGGGGCTGGCCCCCACACCACAGAGGCTGGGGGACTGGAGGGAGAATCCACATGACTACCTGGGGCACTGGTGTCAGCCAGACCAAAAGACAAAGTGGGGCCAGGGGGTCTGAGGTCATCTCTGAGCAGTGGCACTTCTCCCTGGGGCTCCTGGAGGATGTGGGACCCACAAGCAGGGTGGCAATGATCATCCCACCCTTCACAGGGCTGTTGTGAGGTGGGATGTGAGCACACCTGGCGCTGGTACTTTCTAAAGGCTTCTACAGCTCTGTCTTTGACATAAAGATTTGACAGAGGATTCTAATGTGAGGTACACTCATCTTTGGGAAAGCCACCCTTGTGTAACAGAAAGGGGCTGGGGGAGAGCAGCTGAGATAGGAAAACCAGGTCGCACGACTGGCTCCAGGAGAATGAACCAGCCGTGGGGGATGCTTGGCCCCGGTCCTGCCCAGTGGTAGGGGGCACCTCCCTGTGGGGACTCAGCTAGTGCGGAGCTCCGTGGCCACGAGGACACAGTATGTACGCCTGCCCGGACCAGGAGAGACAGTCAAAATGAACCCAGGCCAACAGCGGTCTGACTTCTACTCTCCAGAGACAGAACTGTTTTGTTCTCTGTACCCCCAGGACATGGTTTCTGGCCTACGATCAACACGCTGGCAGCATTTGTTGAATAAGTGAACGATGAGGCCCCCAAGCAAACCGTGTGAAGATGTCCAACCAAATGTCGAGACTACAGCAGGTGACACATTCTTAAAGTTCTCAGCTCACAGCTGGAAACAGTCAGTGGTCAGGCCGGCGACTGTGCCTCGTAAGCCTTGAGATATTACAGCAGGAGAGACATGGCAGGTCGCCAACAGAGGTGGGGCTCGGAAATGACCACAGATGGGGTAAGGGAAGAGGGAGCCCAGGTTTCCTGAGGAGGTATTATGTTCTGCGCACAGGGTCTGTGTGGGGTTCCCACTGCTGGTCCTCGTCCTCATGGGCGGGAACCTTGCTAGCACTGCTCCCACGGGTGCCTTCAGGACCAGGCAGGCGGCCTTTCAAGTGCTGGCCTAGAGGCCTCTGCACCGTGGACAGTGCTCATGCCCCCAGCAACCCCCACCGGGAGTGAACAGCCCAGGCCTCCTGCTCCCCCTTGTTCCCATTTTCCCTCCCCATTCCTGGCTGGCCTCTTCTGTACTGCTCCAGTTTCTACAAATCCCCTTCAGAGTGAATTTGGGGCCAGGACACCCAAGTTCTTGTTTGAATTCTGCTCAAAGTAGTTCGGTACCTTGAGAAATCCCTCCTTCTCTGGGCCTCAGTTTACCATAAAGTGAGAAGGATGGAACCAATGATCACCTAGTTCTAACTCTCTGAAACTGAAAAGGACAAAGAAGGAAAGAGACCAAGATGGGGACAGTGGTTACCTGTAGATTGTGGGATTATTTCCCTCTTTTTCAACTTCCAAATTCTGTACACGTGTGACGTATTACCTTACAATAAAGAAACACATGGCTGAGAGTCCCCACGGAGGGAACAAGTGCTCCTCCGTGACTCCATTCTCTATGAGTCTGGTGGTGCGGGGTAGATGGAGGCCCTTACGGCTCCTGGCCCAGGTACCCCACTTTAAATTATACAGCCTAAGGTAGGCAGATAAGCCGAGGTGTTGCTGACACCTCCTCCTGAGAGAGACTGTCCTCCTGCCTGTCCATTAACATTCATGAGGCTCTGGGACATCGACCCCCTGGGCTCCTCTGGGACAGAAGGGACAGGCTAGGTTTCGAGTTAGTCTCTATAGGAAAGGCATCCCCTGGGCCTCCTGAAAAGATGGAACCTGAGATCCCAGGAGTGCCAGGGACAAAGGATCCAGCACCTGCTCAGTGATGCTTGATGGCATTTCTGGCCAGCAAACGACAGCTACTTAATCTGGGTTGGGCAGAGTCCCAAGCCCCTCTGAGGTCCCCTCCTCCTCTCTGCCATCTCTGGCTGCCTCCTTCCCCTCTCTCTAGAAGGCCCCTGCATTTTGGGTTGATTTAAAAGCAGCTCTCTGTGATGGAGGCAGCTTCCTAGACCAACGCCTTAGCACCCATTCCCTCAGCTTCCTAGACCAACGCCTTAGCACCATTCCCTTTCAGGGCTTCTACTGCCAGGTAAGCTAGTACCCATGTGGGAATGGAGTCTGTGGTCTGGGCTTGAGTCTTTGAAGTTGCCTTGCCAAGGCCACACAGGAATTGGTGGTAGAGCTGGGACCAGCGCCCAGGACAAATGTCTCCCTACTTCCCTATTTCCACGCTTAAAAAGCCAAGGTGTCTGGGCAGTAGACAACCCTGACTGCCACCTCCTGCTTTCATGACAGCTCAGTTGCTTGCCTGGGTTACCCTGGGTGAATCTTCCAGTGCCTTTCCCACCAAGGCCTTGCTTATGAACCGAGGCTCACGGTGGGCTGATACATGAGGTAGCTGAGGGGTCACCCATTATGCCCTTGTAACAGACCCTCACTCCTGAGCCTGCAAGTTACGGTTCAATCGTCACCCCCTGGTGACCAATGGCTAACCCTGCATCAAAGAGGCCAGTGTCTAAATGACCTGAAGCCCTGGAAGGTCAGCCAGTGCAGATGCGCGGACTGTGATTCCGAGAGGGAGCTAAGGTCTGGGCCACACAGTGAGAAGCACCCGCCTGGAGTCTAGAGAAGACAGGCCTTTGCACTGTGCCAAGGGCAGCAGGAGACCTGTGGAGGCAGCAGCCCCTGCTCCCTGTCCTCGTCCTTGCATAGAAGGCCTGGGAGGCCCTGTTCTCGGGACAAGTGAGGCTGGGACCTAGGCCCCTGGCTTCCAGGCCAGGACACCGCCAACCAGCCTGCCTCATCCCCTCAGACTGTGTTCCTCAGGCCACTTATTTTCCTGCTGAAATAACTTGTCTCCCTTTCCTAATAAGCTCACTGCAGCACATATAACAAACCTTGAAAAGAATCTCAGAATAAAGAACAATAGAAATCTGTCATACCTTTACAGTGTGCATGACAAAGTCCCCCTGCATGATTTGGTCATTAACCTACTAACTTTCCAGGGTGGGGCCTATCAGACCTCTCTTAGAGGCAAAGAGTTGGAGGCTCGGAGAGGGTAAGTGACCACCCAAGGCCACAGAGGAGCCCACGTCTCCTGAGCTCAGTCTGTACACTGCTTCTGCCCACATTTCTGTGATGCCTCAGTGCAAAACAGGGTTTACCCTCTGGTCAGCCACTAATGGGTGCTCTATCCCAAGACCCAGAGCTCATGCCCACCATCCCAGCTGATGGGAGCAGAAGGAGAGGCCCGTGAGGGGCGGGGAGGAGGAGTCCATGAAGAGGAGCAGGGAGGAGCCCTTGTGAAGAAGAGGAAAGACCCCCCCCCCCGCCCCGAGAAGAGCAGGGAGGAGCCCCCCAGTGGGAAGGAAGGAGCCCCCTCCCTCCACGCGGTGTGGGGAGCCCCCATGAAGAACAGGGAGGAGCCCCCTGTGAGGACAGGGGCAGCCCCCTTCCCACCCTGAGGAGCACGGAGGGGCCCATCACCTACAGCTCACTCTGCAAAGCACGGTGCAGTCGCAGTGGCAGAAGCAGAAGCAGTGGAAGGTCCACTCTCTGCTGACCATTACGGGCAGGCCCCCGGGCGCAGTGCAGGAGGGCGCTTCTCGCATCCCGGCCACTTACCTCTTCTTCCTCAGCCTCCCGGCTTATGCAGTGGGAAACCGATATGCCAGCCAGCCGTCAAATGGGCTTCACTGTCTCAATCTTTAATGAGGCTTCCCAGCTAACCTATCAGAACCCTCCCGCCTACCTGATCCCAGCAAGCTCTGGGGGCTGCGGAGAGGTGTCCAGGCCCCTGTGGGGTCAGCTCACAGGCCCTGGTGACAGCAGGTGTCTGCCAGAAGAACCCCCCGCCACAGCTCTCCTCTTGTCCACTGTGGGCAATGGGACGGGGCAGGGTGGGCACAGAGCCAGAATGCAACAGGTGAATAGCTGGAGGCCGGGGCCTGGGCACTGTGGCCTAGGCCACCCGCTCTCCCCAGGCTCCCCTGGGGTCCCGGCTGATGGTCCTCACGCGTCCCCTCCTTGCCATCATGTTTGCTTCCTCCCAACCAATCCCTGCCACTCCTGGTTTCTTTCCCAGCCCAACCAGCTTGAAGGCCTGCAAGAGCTCAGTCCTTCCACCTGCCGGCAGGCATGCATCTCTTGCACTGCCCTGGGACCCCTTCCTGTCGTCACGGCCATAGGCACGGAGGCCATTCCTTCTGCTGGGAAGACACATCTGCCCTTCCCTGACTGGCAACCCCACAGAGCCCAGGCTAGGTGGGTCTGTCTCTGCGGAGCATTCCCTGGTTCCCCAGGGAGCAGCATGGGTAGCATCCCCCTCAACCCTTTGCCTGCTCTACTCTAGTGACCTTTACTGTCATGCCCTAAGGAATGCACCCACTGCCAATATCTGAGTTTCTCCTCGGTTTACTCCACTGAACTGTGAGCTCCAGAGCAAATCCCACGCTTCTCCCTGCTTGTCCCCAGGCAGCCTGCACAGGGCCCGGCAGGAAGTGCACCAAGCACGTCCATGCAGCTTGCCCAAAGCCAGCCTCACATTCTCCCTGTGGGTACCTGGTCAGCCCTGGTCCGACTAGGCTTGGCCCCTCTGTGCCTTTTCTCGGTCCCCAGGAAATGTCGTCTCTCCAGAAAACTACCTCTCAGGTCTGCCTTCTCCGGGCTGTCTGGGCCCCAGCTCTTGAATGGGGTCTCTCAGCCTCAGGCTCACCCCTTGAGCCATATCTGCAGACGAAACATCAGGAAGCACAGCTCTTCTGTGCCGTTCCCCGGCCAGGGCCCAAGCAGGTCCTACCAGCACTCACGGGAAACTCTTTTGGGCCTGAGGCCTCCTCTGCTCAAACGTGCCTGGCCCAGCCGCTAACCGCCTTCTCCAGCTCCCTCTTCCCCTACCAGTGACTTACTTGGGCCAGACCCCACCCTCTTTACCATCTTCCCTTGTGGATACTGATTGTTCCCTCTTTCTATCCCTGGGTATAAACGGCAAATATGCAAAATATGCACAAATTTGTAAGGGACAGCACTGGACTTCAAGGGAATTGGCATCTCCGTCTTCTCCAGACACTGACTGGGAGGGCCACCTGGAAGCTGGCAGCTCACCTCCCCCTCTACTTCCTCCCTGAAGCAGGGCTCACGTGGTCCTGCCTGTCCAGACCTTCCTCAAACAAATGACATCCATTCTCAGGGTCTCTGGGACCCTGGGCTAGGTAGTCAGGGTCCGTCTTTGGGATTGTACCTTCCCATCTGTGGGGTTAAAGTAGAGAGGCAGCATCACTGTGCCGACAGCGGCCCCACTGTTATGAGGTTCTCACCATGTGCCAGGCACGGGGTGCCTGGACTTGAAGTCACTTGGAGCTAGAGGCAGCCCTGGCTCTGTCACTTATTCTTGGCCTTGGACGGGTTACTGTAACTCTGTTTTCTTATCTGAAAAATAAAAAAGCACCCTCTGTCTTGGCTGATGTGGCCCATGAGGCCCTCTGCAAACTAGCTAATTAGATATATTTGTTTCTTCAACAGGTATTTATTCCCAATTTTTTACTCTGATGGAGGAAAGCAAGAGAGGGAAGTTATTTCTAGACCAGATCATGTAAGAACATTCTGTTAATGGTGCGTGGCTTGGCTAATCTCCAGCTGTGCCAGAGTCCCCGGGGTCAAACCTGGTGGGCAGCAGTCCCCCTGTGCCAGTCACTCCTACCCGCTGCTTCTGAGGCCAGTTTACTCTCCGCCGTCCACTCCTAAGCTGAAACGGCTCCCACACCTGCAGCAGGCCCTCCCACCCGGGGGTGGGCACCCCAACAGCTTGGTGGTGCTCTGGGCGTATATGGAGGAACGGAGAATGCAGACCACCTGGAGAATCAGGTTTACCGCAAATAATAATTCAAATAATTCAATAATTCAAAATTGGGAAATAAGCACAGATAGATCAAGGAGTAGAACAGAAAATGTGCATGAGTCTGGAGTGACTTTGGGCCACACCACAACCAGCACAGGAGGGGCAGGCTCCCAGCCAGCACTCCCAGCCCATCCGCATACTCCAGCCCAGCCCCAGGTGCCCCGTCGCCTAACGGCTGCTCCTCTTCAGGAGATCACGTGCATCTTCCTGAAATGTTTCTGTCTTTCCTGCCTCTCTCTGGTAGTCCCTCTGCTTGCACTGAGGCATGTCCCCTCTTGTGCCCCACAGGCCTGCCATCCCCCCGAGGCCTGCTCTGGGATTTGCACGAGACACCTCCTGACATCTTCACAAGGGAATGCTCTTCCTCAGAGCCCCGCCCGGCCTGGCGCCCTGACTGTCTTTTATTAGAGCCGTGTAGGTGCTTGTCGGCACCCCTACTGGACTTCGAGTACCTTGCATAAGAGAAACACCCTGTATTTATGCTTCCGCATCACCGTGTTGAATTCTCAAAACAATGTGACAAGCTATTATTATTACTCCACATAATAGAACAGAAAATGGAGCTTCAGAGGCATGAATCACCCATCTAAATCCGTGGCAGAGCCGGGTCAAGCCAGGAATCTTTCAGTTACACCTTTCTGCCATCACCAACGGGGCCTGTGTTGCTCTGAAATGGAGAGACAGGCAGGTGTGTTGTCTGTGCACAGTGGTGACCGAGGCCAGCCTCCAGACAAACCATCACTGACTCCATCTGGGAGGCAGTCAGAATGGCTCAGAAGCGGGGCAGTCAGAGCCTGAAGCTCTCAGGCAGCTGCAGGTCAACTGTGAATCTGCTGGGCCCCTGCTAAGAGCCGTGGCTCCGGGGCAGAGATATCCAGGCTGTGATTCTTCATCTCTGAAGAACTGTTTGGCAGGGAGAGGAGGCCATGACGGCCTGGGCCTGGGGGGGAGGGCTCCTTCCTCACAGCTCCGGGGAAGGGCTATGCCTTAGAATGTTATACTCAAAGGTGGTCCTTCAAGCCCTGGCCCTGCCGCCTATTCCGCAGCCTCGTCCTGTCTCCCACAGCTTCCAGGATGGGCAGTGCTCCTGGCAGTGAGGGGGGCCAGACTCTGGCAATCTCTGTGCCTTGCACACATAGCTGCCTCTTTCCGGAACTGCCTCTTCTCTCACTGGCAAACTTCTCCCCGTGCTTTAAGAGCCAGATCAGTCTCGCCCACCGCAGAGGCTTTCCTGACGGCTCTGTCCCTCTACCTCAGCCCTCGTGCCAGGCCTCCTCTCTAGTCTCTACAGGCCCTGCCCTGCCCTCTGCCATAGCACACACCGTGCTGCACTGTCAAGTCTCCCTTCTCCCCTTGACTGAGCCCCAAGAACACTGGACCCTGCCTCCCTACCTTTGTGTGCTGGTGCACCGCCCAGAATGGATGCTCTGTAAATGGCTGTGCATTCATTCATCACACAAATATCCCTGAGAGGCGCACAATTGCTCCCTTGGAACTTACACAACGAAGACATACATGTAACGAGAACATAGGAGGTAAGAAAACCAAAGTGGTAGGTGATAATTAGGGGATGAGTGAGCAGAGGTGAAGGAGCTATGGGCTATGTGGAAGGAGGAACACTCCAAGCCAAAGGGACATAGGTGTAAGACCCTGTGTCAGGAGCATGTGTGGCGTGCAACAAGGAGGCCAATGTGCCTGGAAAGAAGTGGCTGAAGTAGAGTGAGGGGGAGGTGGGCTCAGAAGGTGCCAGGACCAAGTAGTCCTTGCAGGCCTTGCTAAGGATTTGGGTGTGATTCTGAGTAAGACTAGAAGTCTCTGGAGAGTCTTGAGCAAAGGTTGACCTGACCTGAACTGGACTCGAAAAGACCAATCTGCACGTGAAGAACAGACTATCATGAGCCGAGCGTAGAAGCAGGCAAAACAAGTAGGTGTCTGCTGTGAAAACCTAGTCATTCACTGAGTGAATAAAATGGGTGAATGAAGACAGGCAGCAAACAGGTGCGGGGCAGGGCCTCAAATGCTCACACCCTGTCCACTTCAGAAACTGCAGGTCGTACTCAAGTTCTGCACTTGGGTTCCTGAGTCCTTGCGACTATTACTTATTAAGAGATATGAGTTGGCTCTTATCCTGCATGAGCTAAACTTGGCAGGAGGCTGACCTGTGAAATGATCTTCTTTAGGGAAGAAAGACATGCTAGATGAGCAAACAGAAAAGGGATGCTAATGAATTTTTGACTTCCTTCAGATGTAGGAGTTTGGCCACAGAGCTGGGCCCGGCTGAGGGCCCCTAGGAGTCCACCTATGATCAAGCTGGGTTACCACAAAGTGTGGAGGCCACCGCTGGCCAGCATCTCTTCTGAGAAGTGATCAGTGCGACAAGAGAGACTTGGACTGGCAATTAGGAGGCTGGGGCTCTGTCCCTCCCCAGCGTGGCCTTGGGCAAGTCACATACTGCTCTGAGCCTTCATTTCCTTGTCCTGAAAGTGGGGACAACTAATCCCTAATGTCTCCCTGACGATCGCAGAGGATGCTGTGCGACCCAGTGGGATGAGCAAGCACGATAGGATATGGGACAAAGGGGGCCCTGTCCTCTCCTCAAGGAGTGGGGGGATGAGTCCCTGGGGCATGCTCCAGCTTCTCCTATGCCAGTAATGACCCTGCCATTGTGGAGGGATGAGGTCCCAGGACAGTGTTCTAGGAACAAGGACACTCCACTCAAACTCTCACAGGGCTTTATAGCTGACGAATGACATTCCCATCTACCATCTCACTGAGCCTTGTCACGACTTTATAGGCAGTTACTGCATCCATCGTGAAGATAAGGAAGCTGGGCTGAGGGTGGCTTGCTCAAGGTTGCCTGGCTGCTCCGTGTGCCAGGCCAGAGGCATGGGTCTGCCACCCTGTCATCTGCCCCCAGAGTCTGTGTCATTTCTGCCAATCACCTGTGCCAACCACAGGCTGCTCACCATGCCCCAGCCAGAGGCATATGGGCAGGAGCTGGCAAGGCCGACCATGCAGCATCCTGAGCCCTGACTGGGCCCTGGCATGCAGGCCGTTGCTGTAGAAAACTAAAAGCCCCAAAGAAATCTGCCCACTAGTGTTAGGGAGAAAACCCGGGGGCTGGTGGAAGGGGGTATTTCTTCTCCAGGAAATGAACTGCAAACAAACCAGCAGTTCTTTAAAGGAAGACAATGGTGGGATGTTTGGAAATCAGGGGTCCCCAAGAGGGATACAGAGTGCTGTTAGTGGGTAGAGGGAGACCCCAATGTCAGGCAGAGCTTCTTTCCAGACCCTTGATTTGAAGTCCCAAACCACGGAGACCTGCTCGTATCCCATCCTCCTTATCCTTGGCTGCTCCCACCTACCCTCAGTCCCAGGGCCACAGCCGGGTTCAAGCACCACCTCTCCCACCACCCTGCACTCCTGACCGTCCCAGCCCTGCAGCCTGGCCTCCCGCTCTGTGTCCCAAAGCAGGGTGGTCAGCATCACCACAGGAGTTGATATAATTAGTTAACATTTCAAATATGGGGGAAAAAAAAGAGTAACTTCCAAGTGTTATAGTAATTTCCAGGTGACAAAGTCATGAACGCCATGTCAGTTTACCCTCACAACAACCCTGTGAGGTAGGTATGATGAACCTGTTGTACAGAGGGAGAAACGTCTCCGAAATGTACGGTAGCTTGCCCAGGGCACACTCTTGGCACAAGCAGTGCTTGAACCCAGATCCACCTGACTCCACGTATGATGTGCACACGCCGCAAACAACTGTAGGTTCGTGAACACAAGGCTGCTGGCCGAGGAAGGTGCGCTCCTTTGTTTAGGGGTGGTGGTAGGCGGGCCAAGGTGACGGGTGCGATTTCTGTGTGAGACAATTCTATTTGCCATGTCCCTCAATCACAGATAGCACCCCTCACCTTGCGCCCAGTTTCACAGGCTTGCGAGCGATGCTGGTTCAGGAATGCCGTCTTGGTCTCCAGACGATGGCGTGATGGCAGGAAGTGCCAGGCGACGTGAGGCACACAACACAGATACAGAAATGAAGGGGTGAGCTCCCCCACTCTAGGGTGCTGGAGATGGAAGGAGCGAGATGCCTGCCCTCGAGGGGCTCACAGTCTAGATCAAGCAGGCTGGATGACTGCACATTCAGAGCCAAGGAGTGAGCCCTGAGGTGCACGGGGCACCTGGAGGCTCCCCTGGCACAGCACCACAAGGGACGGAAAGGCCAGCCAGCACACACAGTGGAGGACCTACAAGTATGGCAGCACTGTGAGGGGACAGCATGGCATAGCTGGTGTGACTCATGCACAAGGTAGGAGGACAATGTACATGGGGCAGGAGTGGGCTGTGGAGGGGCTTCCTGAACTGACCCTGGTTCTGCAGAAAGGTCATGCTGGAAGCACCAGCAGGAAGGACAGGCCAAAGAAGGGAGGAGAGGCTGCCCTGTTAGGGTCCTGCTACGAGCCTTCAGGGGACAGACAGTGAGCGTATGGGATGAGTCAGAGACATGTCAGGGGTCAGACACATTGCACACGTCATCAGTGTAAACTGTCCAGCGCCATCAAGGATGGGATTGGGGGCCTGTGCCGAGTTCTAAGATACGACAAGCCTTTGAGTCTTGATTTGCTCACTCAACCTGGCATGATACAGTAAGAGCTCCTAAGTCAGACAGTGTGCTGGTTTCTGAGGGCCCAGCATCAGGACACTTAATGATGCCCAACTGACTGGATTCCCATGGGACAATGCCAAGTGTTGTGAACCTTGGTGATGGAGGCAGAAGTAAAGCTGGGGTAGGGGTGGATGAGGCTGCCACAGTGGCTGGAAAGGCTTCATCCGAGGGGTACCTTTTGGACAGGAGGAGTTGGCCTGAAAGTGTGGGGTGGTGAGTAAGGCAATAGCAGGGGCATCCAGAAGTGTAGTAACATGCAGGCGTAACCAGGCACAGATGTCTCGCCATCTGTGGATCTTGAGCACAGAGGCTAGTCAGGAGCTGGCCAACCCAGGCAGTCAGGAAGAAGGGGGTAGGACGGGGAGGAAGTTCGTCCTTCAGGTAGGGCCCTGCTGGCCCTATGTTCTCGTGTCACAGGTGAGGCAGGTGGGAGGTGAAGACAGCCAAGTGTTTTTGTTTAGGGAAAAAGATAGGTCCATTTTCCACAGAAAGGTTTATGAGAAGGGAAATTAAGCCCCGAGTCTAAGAAGCTACGAAGTGGAATGGTGTGAAGACATGGAGCTGGGCCTGTCTTCATGAGCAGGTGTGTCTAGAAGTCCCGTGCTGGGACTCCTTCCCATGTCTGTTTCCCTGCTGCTCAGGGTATCAACCAAGGACACAAGAGGCTGGGAAAACTGGGAGAACTGCTCGCCCAGCATCAGCACAGTCAGATCTCAGAATGTACCGATGATGTTATTACAAGCAAACCAAGAAAGAAAAGGATATTCCGTTACATTCCTTGAGGTCAATGAAAATATGAACTTCACCATGTGTTTTAATTCACTCCATGTGGATTTCCACTAAGCTACCAGGTTTTTCTTCTTTTTCTTTTTTTAAGGGCCCTAATATAGATAAAATAGATACAGGGGAACGATTTTTGTTGCAGCAGGGTAAGGTCCCTGGTACCTAGTTGGACCCTTGGAGCTCCTCGAAATAACAGTTTGAAACTCACCGCATGCCACCCAGAAACCACAACCAAAGTGGCCTTCCACTCGACCGCTGCTGTTCCAGCCCCTGCCCAGCCTTCCAACACTTTCCAGGCTTTAACGTCCTGGGGGCATTCCCAGCTCTAGTCCATGGCCTGGTCTAGGCCTGTAAAGGAAATCTGATACACGAGGCATGAACTCATTTCTAGACAGCTAGCCTTCAGGACTCCTGCCCTCAGCACTGCACTTTCCTGGAACCCTCGACCTCACTGAGACAGGCGTCACCAACTCATCCGACAGATGAAGAGGCAGAGGCTCGGAGGAGCGGTTCTACCTGGGGCCAGACAGCCTATCTGCAGCTGCCCCGCTGCTCCTGACTTGCACCCGGCGATGCAGCTTTGCGTTACCGCCTGCTGTCCCAGGCAGCCTATCCTGCGACAGAAGTCCGGGTGCTGGGACAGGGTACTCCAGGACACCCCCCTGGGGAAAAGCCTCCTTCCTCCAGCTCTGGGGACGATGGCTGCCTACCGGGAGTGTCCATGGGCCCCAGACCCAGGCGATCTGTGTGGAAGGCCTCAGAGCCACTGTGGGGCGTTCTTTTCTTTTTCCTGACATGGTCTGGCTCAGTCACAACATGAAGTTTGGCCAGCTCCCTGCCAACCCCCATCATTCCCAGTGACCTACTGGGAGAGGCCATGACTCTGGCATGAGTTGGTGGTTGCTGGATCTGATTTCAATAGTTTCTTGGGGTCTTAGTGGGAGTCTGAGGAGTGAACCCTCTGTTTTGGTCCGGGGTCTCCCCACCCTGTCCTGAGTTGACAGCAGGAAAGGTGAAGTGCTGGGAGGGTGAGGTGAAGGATGCTGTGGCTCCTTGAGGCTAGAACAGGGAAGGACTGCCAGCAAGGGCGGGCTGTCCCTTCACCCAGAAACTGACTCAACACCATCAGAACCAAGAGGGGAGACGATGGACAAACGAAGCTATCTGGAGCCCTCCTGAGCACTGCCCTTCACGTTTCTCAGGTCTCTTCTGAAAGAACCCATGGTCCTAGGTCCCAGGGAAAACTCCTTCTTAGGAAGGAGCAGGTGGATCCAGCCTGGGTCTCTGGGGCTAGTGGGAGAGACCTTGGGCGCAGCCCTGGCTCTGCCCCCGATTTTCTGCATGACCTGTAAGTCCATCTCTTGTCAGGCCTCAGTCCTGTCATCTGCAAAATGTACACTGCTTCATGGCACCCAAGGCTCTCTCTCCTGGTTCCCACTCATTGGCCCACCTGGGCCTCAATGTCTTCCACATCAGCAACGGCCTTGAGGAGGAGGCAGCTTTTCTCAAAAATTCCCTCCACTGGGTGGCTGGATCCCATCAGCTGGGGGGCTCACTTTAGGTGTCGCTAGGGCCCTACTGTCCTGGAACAGCGGGAGATGATGATACAGAGATTGTGGCAAATTCTGAAAGAACCTCAAATCCTCCAACAGAAGAGTGCTGGAGCTGAGGGCGAACAGGGGAGCAGGGCTGCGGGCAGCGGAAGGAAACAAGCTCTTTGTCCTGACACCTGTGAGTATCTCACATAGGAACTGTGTCCCGGAATCCTCTGACAATCGGTGGTTCTATTCTACTCAGTTTACAGATGGACTGACTTGCTCTAAGCAGCAGAGTAGGAATCTGAGCCTAAGTGTGGGGAACAGCACAGCCAGAGAGCACGGAAGCTCCTTCCCCCTTCCCTGCACCTCACCCTCAGCATCTCATCCATCCATCGGGTTCTTCCTGAGTTACATCCTTTATAACAAACCAGTGATCTTAGAAACAAAATGTTTTCCTGAGCTCTTGAGCAAGTTACTCAAACCCGAGGGGCTTGTGGGAACCTCTGATGTACAGCCTGTTGGCCAGATGCACAGGTGACAACCTCAGCTTGACTGGCGTCTGAAGTGGATGGTGGGGCAGGCCTGTGGGGCTGAGCCTTAACCTGTGGGGTCTGACGCCACCTCCTGGCAGACAGTGTCAGGACTGAGTTAAGTTGTAGGATACCCTCCTGGTGCTGCAGGACTGCCTCATGTGTGGAAACCGCACACACCGGGTATCAGAAGTGAAGGACTGTGGGCAGAGGAGACACACAGGAGTGTGATGGGGGTGGCCTCCCTTCACCCAAGGGACCCTGGTGCCAAAATGGACATTCTTACCACTGTGCCATTTTTTTGTAAAGATTTTTAATTTATTTATTCATGAGAGACACAGGAAGAGAGGCAGAGACATAGGCACAGGGAGAAGCAGACTTCCTGTGGGGGAGCCTGATGTGGGACTTGATCCCAGGATCCAGGATCATGACCTGAGCCAAAGGCAGACGCCCAACCACTGAGCCACCCAGGCGTCCCTGCACTGTGCCATGTTGCTTCCATCACACCTCCTTGTTTGGGGATGAGAAGAGGAAAGTGAGTTAACCCAGCTTTTCTTATTGCCTGGCCAAGTGCTCACTTTTCCCCCCTGGGACTCAGTTTTCTCAGCTGCAAGATGGGCACAGACAGGGTGTTATCCACCTGGCTCTGTCAATCAGTCTGTGACAATCAAATGAGACTTCAGACACCATCAAGAAGGAATGAGTCTGATTTTCACAGAACTTCAGGCCCATCCTTTCACACTCAACAGACCTTTTTATTATTAAACGTTTTATAATGCTCCTTATATTAAGTGAGATTCGCAGGTTATATAACCTACCTACATAAATTAGAAAAAAATACTGCCTTCAGTGTACCATAAAGGAGAGTAAGAGAGGAGTGATCCATACTGGAACGCACACTGCCAATGTACCAGGCAGGCAGAGCTCCACTAGCAGACGTGGGGGGCTGGATGCTTGCACCTGCCCACAGACTCACAGTGGACACAGACTCACAAGGAGGGCTGTGTGGATGGCAAACAATTTCAAAGTGACAGCACTTCCAAAACAGAAAACAATTCTTGGTAAAGTCATAAACTAAAGCACACTTTTAAAGTATGTGGTGGCTGTGTTCCTAAAAAGTTCAGCACACATTAAGCCTGGATGAAGGAAAAAGGAGTGCTTTTCCTTAAAGCAGAGCTAAGTTCTGGCTCTGATAATTAAGTTTTTCACCTCCATGTGCTCAGTGGGACATGCAAAACTATTCTTCATCTGTAGGACTGCCTTGCACACTGCAAGACATCCAGCAATCCTCGGCCCCTGTTCACCAAGTCCCTGTGTCTCAGCTGTCCCTGCTAACTACTTGTCTAGTCCAGCCTGGGCACTTCAAGTCTAGACTATACAGGGCCTGCAGCCTGGCTGAAGTCACGTGGAAGGCAATGGCTGACTGGGCTCAGAACCGGACTCCTTATGTCTAGGCCAGGCTCTCCCATGGGCTCAAGTGAACTCCTGGAGGGTCAGATTTTCCCAGAACTCAGACACTGAAGCAGGAGAGGCATTTTCCTTAGCTAATGGGATTTGGCCAAGCCACTACCGCTGGTCACCAACACAAACCTTCATACCTGTGCTGTGCAGGATGCCTCAGAAGCTGTCCACACCCATTTCCTCTGCACCCCCATGCTGGGAGGCACACATACCACCCATCTTACAGGTGAAGAGGTTGAGGTCCAGAGAAGGAAAGTGATTTGGCTCAGGACACATGTCAGTTAAATGTCATGCCAGGTCAAGCATCCAGGTCTGTTGACTTCCTGGTTACCATGGCCTCTTAGTCCCTGAGGAGACAGAGGCTTAGTATGACACAGAAAGGGCTGTGACCGGCCACTAGCCTCGTAAGAGACCTCGGAGGACAGCTGACACTCCATGTTTTAGCTGAGGGAGTGGAGGCCCAGCCCAGTCACTGGGCCTAACTGAGGTCCCACAGCCAGCACATAGCAGGACCAGGACCAGAGCTGGGCCTGGTGAGTCTCAGTCCAGAATAGATCCTGGGGACTCTGGTCCCTGCAGGATTGCTAAGGGCCAGATCAGAAGGCTGACGCAGCCCCTCCCACCTCACGAGTTCTGGAGGGCAGTGATTACCCAGGCAGGGTGCATGTGCAGGGCTGGGGTGCTGCCTACAGCTGCCCAAGCATGAGGCAGTGGTGACGCAGCAGGGACGAGGCTGGGCTGCAGCTAGACCCACCAACGTCTATGTTCTTTAGAGCCTGGGGCTCCCCTGCACCCGTGCCTTCAGCCATAGAAGCATTTCTGCAGTCAAAATGGAGTTCTGGGGAAAAACTGAAACTAAATCTAAGATCTTTCTCATCTTTAACCTCATTTCTAAATATAAGTAAATATAAATACATAGCTCAGTGAGGGAATAATTTACCTATTTGAGTGGTTTTCCAAAGGAGCGGCCACATTTCTTTCCTGGGATACTTCTGTGAATCATTCAGGGAGATGCTTTCTCCAACAAGCAGCAGACCCCAAAATTATAGCATAAAGACCATCACTATTCCTGTCATTGTTTCTGTTACTTTTAACGCATAGCTATTTCATCCCCACCGTGACGGGAGCTTCACAAAGATTATGAAAAGTTGTCCATGGCAAGGGCAAAGAGGGGTGAGAACCAAAGAGGAGGAGACCCGGCAGCGGCCTGGAACACCACTTCACTGGGGCGCAGATGGCCTGCTGACACACATCCGCCGCTGGTGTACATGGCGCCACATTCCCTGGGATTTTCATGAACAAATCACAGGGTCAACACCACCAATTAGGAGGCATGACCCGGGCAATAACTCATGGGTTGGGACAGAACCGTTGGCATTAACAAACAGGAGAAAAGGAGCACCAAAGCCAGGTCTCTGTTCAACAGTGAGAAGTAGTGGCCTAGAGCTCGACAGAGAGGAAGGAGATTTAAACAGCCACCACCAAACAAATAGGAGAACTCGAAGAGTAAAGTCCTCTGGGGCTGAGGAACGCAGAGGCTGGTACCTCCGCATGTGTCCCCAGCCCAGCACCCCCTGAAAAGATCACAATGAGTTTTAAAAGAGCGTATGTTTATTGGGCAGGTACTGTGTGTCAGGACTGTTCTGGGCACTGTATAGGGACAAGCACGGCTAATCCTCAGGACATCCCATGAGGCACAGTGCAACGACTAACATTCCCTCTCTACGATTCAGGAGCCTGCGCTCAAAGAGATCAAGCAGCTTGCTCCCCACACACAGGGACGTATGCAATACCTGTATCACTCACATGTCTGCAGCCTGCAGCACAAGGGCACTGGACTCCTGGCTGTGAACACAGAGATGGTAACAGGTGACCCCTGCTCTCATGGCCGTGCATGCAGGCACTCACCACTCTACAGCTTATTCTGGGGGCTGTGAATGCAGAAGCACTGCGAAGGTGCTGGGGCACCTGGGAACCGGTCACACACGACAGACATGACTCTGCCTCTCACAGTAGCCGGGCTTGAGCATTACGCTGGCAAAGGCAATGTGGAGACGGAAGCTCTGAGAGCATGGAGAGCCGCAGACTGGGAAGGCGGTGGCACACAGAAGTTCCGGTGAGAGAGAAAAGGTAAGTACAAAAAGAAGTACAAAGAAGGAAGAATGAATAAAGAGAGGCCAGATGAGGGAGCTGAGAAGGTGGGGGAGGGGTGAGCTGGATGAGCAGGGCTGGGGAGAGCAGGGCTGGATGGGCAGGGCTGGGGAGGGCAGGGCTGGGAGAAGTAGAGAGGGAAAGAAATATTCCCAGGGAGGGAGTAATATTTGAAAAGCTTGGCATCTACCCCTGTGATTATCTGCCCTTTCTAGATTTGTCCTTGGCTACGTGCCCTTATTCTACTGGTTGCATATTGTTTGAAAAGACCACAAGCTCAGCAGAAGGCTCTCCGTGTGCCCTTATCACTTTTGGTATCCTTTCTTCTTTTTAAAGATTTATTCATTTATTTGAGAGAGAGAAAGATTGTGTGCATGTGCGAACACCCACCTGCATGTGTAAGTGGGGAGAAGAGGCAGAGGGACAATCTCGGGGAGACTCCCCACTGAGTGCAGAGCCTGACATGGGGCTTGATCTCATGACCCTAAGATCAGATGAGCCAAAATCAAGAGTCAGATGCTTAACCCACTGAGTCTCCCAGATGCCCGTTGGTATCCGTTCTTCTTTTAAAAAATATTCCTGAGATAATTTAAAATGGTCACATTTCCAGCCTCCTCAAGCCCTAGAGCCATGGAATCCTGCCTCTCTGGTTTCTGTCCATTTTTAAAGTAGGGGACAGTAGGAGGGTAGGTGCTGGGGCCAGCAGGCAGCAGGGAAATACCCTGGCCAGACATACCCTTCGAAAGGGGGAGAAGGGTGAGAGGGGCCTGTGCTAACAGGAAGCCGCCCTACCTACATCTGTGCTTCTGGCAGAACTGAGGTCTTCTAACTCGGAGGCCTCTCTTCCCTCCTTTAAGAAGCCAGATGAAGGAACAGCCAAGCAATCTCCCTGCAACCTGCTGACATGATTCTAGATACTGAACTTGAACAAGTTCCTCCAGTGGAAAGAGAGGTCCAGGGAACAAAAGACAAGTGAGAATTTTCTCCTATGGCCATGCAGACACAAGTCACGAGTCACGGTAACGATGCCTAAAGCACAGATGATGCAGATGCGACTCTACAGTGGCCTGGGGAGGGAGGCGCATTTACTATCACATGCCTGATTCACACCACATGATGCCAGACTGCCTCCATTTTTCTGCCAAAGGAAATACAAGACCCCATTGTCCTTTGAGGACACACGCACTTTGGGAAGCCCTGCAGGTCTGACTCAAGGTGTGGGAAGCTCACACTTGGCCATACTGTCCTGCATCTAGTACATCCACTGCTGCAAATAACGGAAAAATGAAGTCGCCAATTAATGTGAGAGAAATGTTCACCCATACTAGTAAACAGGAACACAAATGACAAGGATATGTTTTTCCTTGTCTTGTGCTTACTGGGATGAGCAAGAGTGTGAATGTCTGGTACTGGTGGAGGCTGGGGAAGAGGGTGACTGTCACACATGCTGGGGAGAGTATTAACTAGTGCACTCATTCTGGGAGGCATTTTGGCAAAATAGATCCGAACTTTAAAAAAATGTACATATTGTTTGATGCAGAAATATACCCAAGAAGTAACTGGACAAGTATGCAAGGATGCACCTGTACAGCACAAAATATCCATACAAATACTCAGATAGACATACGTTAAGGCCCTCTATTACCTCGATGTAACAGTGAAAAATGGGGACAGCTTTTACGTTTAAAAGCAGAAGACTGGTGACATCATGGTGCATCTTCATACAGCACGCAATGCGATACTCTGGCCACTCAGATGGTGTGAAGACCTGATGTCTTGGTATGGAAAGACATCCATAGCATAGGGCTAAGTGAGAAAGGGTTATGGATAGTATATACAGACTGTTTCTGAGGAATAACTATTCACTTATCTATAAACACAAAAGAGTCTGGAAAGATATATATGAGTTTTAATAGCGTTCATCTCTGGGTTATAGGATTACAGGCAATTTTTGTTTGCTAATCTGTATTTTCTATTTTCCCTGATAACCAAGCACTGACCTGCTCAGTGACTCTGGATGACAAGCGGCCCTGACTCCCTGGTGTGTGGGGGCCCCACAAGGGGTGAAGAGGACATCACTCCGTTCCAGTTTCTGCACAGGGCTCTGCCCACTGCTAGCCATGGTCCCTAAGCAGTGAACTGGAACTCACTCCTGCATGACACCATGCACAAAACCACTAGGCCTTACAGAGATCTGATCAAGTCCCTGGCTTTTCTTCCCCAGAAGGGGAAACTGAGACCCCAAGGAGGTTACATAGTGGGTCCGAAGCAGGCTCACACAGCAGCATGTAGAAGTGGATGCCTTTATAAAGGTATTGAACTGTGAGAGAAGACTGTGGGGGAAGGAAAGCCGAGCCCGGCTGGGGTGGGAGTGCAGCCCCGAAACTGGCTCTAATCAGGTGGGGTTGCACTCCCACTAAAGACGGCACCCAGAGCAAGTCAACGTAAGTGCTTTCTGGAGTTGATGTCAGTGATACAGGGGTCATGATGATGCGGACGCACTGACACAGAAGCTAGAGACTTTGGCTATCCTGTGAGTGGCTGTGACACGCCAGGAGCCTCGCTCGCTGCCCAGCCCACATTCCTGCAATCCCCCCAGTGAGAAGACTGGATGCAGCTGGCTTTCTTCTCTGACCTCCTGAGGCCGAGTTGAGGAAAAAACCCTGGATTTCTAGCCAGAAGCCCTAAACTTGTGTCTCAGTCCCACTGGTAGGTTCTGGCAGACAAGCTACCTTTTTAAATCTCCTGTGCCACCCCCACCCCGTCTGCATCAATGTGTGTAACAGTAGCTGGCCTATCTCCTTGTAATAGAAGCCAAATCATAAGCACTTTAGAGTGTAAGGAAGCACTTTCTTAGCCAGCTAAGGTTTTTCTGTTGCCCCAACCCCTGAGGCTATTTGATTAGTGGGGACCTTTCCTTGAGAAGGACAGAGAAGGGGCATGTGGGAGAGGTAGCTTGGTAAAAAACAAAGTGTTCAGGCTTTTTAAGAGAAGGTACAGTATTACTCTATTATTATTATTAATTATTATTATTATTATTATTATTATTACTGGTGCCCTCCAATTAGGCCAGAGAAGCCTCACTCTGAGTTCCTACCTCAGCACAGGCACCATCCTTAGCCATCACACCCTGTCGTGCAGCACCTGGAAACCCAGAAAAGCAGAACCACACAGTCTGTGAGCCAAGCTCTGAGAAGAGCAGGGGCTGGTAACCTGCACGGCAGCAGTGACTACAGTGAGAAAGGACCCACCCTTTCCACTTACAGGGGCCACACGGAAGTGATGCTCCTCCCTCCACTAAGAAGGCAGCCAAGCGTTAGGAACATTTCCTCTTACCTCCCCAAACCACCTCCAGATGTCAGTTCCTGTAGAAAAAGCTCCAATAACCCAGTGACTGGCTGCCCCTAGCCTCTGGGATAATCCCTGAGCCCAGAGATTGTGGGTCTCAGTGAACCCCAAGCTAGCTTTGTATCCTTGTCCTCCACCCAGGGAACCGAAGCCACGGAGCTCCAGGGTGATTATTTTACTTGCTAAAGTGACTTTTGGCTCTCTGGGTTGGGCCTGAAGCTGACAAGTGAGTATTGAAAAGTTACTGCAGAAGAAAAACAGATTTTGGGAGTACAAAGAACAGTGTCACTAGAAGACCTTCCAAGGTCAAGTGCCTGACCATCACTTCCATGTAGGCATTAGGCAGCAAAAATAGGATGGTGTTGTGCCCGTCCTATCCTTTCTCCAGAATCCTGGCTGACAGTGAGCCTCACGAGGTGGAGAGGCAGGAAGGAACAAAGAAAGAGCACAGGCTTGTGGCTCTCTGTGGTCTTTAGCACACGGATGGTGCAAACTGCTGAGTGAGCACAGCTCTGGGTGTGCATTTCAGCTAATTCTCTGGCTGGGGAATCAGGGAAGTCACTTTCCTCCCTGAGCCTCAGCTTGCAAACCTAGACTTATCTGGGCCCTCCTCCCCCAAGACTGGGTCGAGAAGTCAGGGAAGAGGAGGGGGTGTGACGGCCGTTTGCTACACAGTGCTTGGCATCTACAGTTTGGCCTGCCGGGCGACTTTCAGGTTTGTAGACAGGCGTCGTGTATATGCCAAGCTCTGAAGACCCCAGAGGGGCCCCACCAGTGTCTGCCCACAGGGGAGGAGGTAGAGGTGGGACATGCCCCGTAGGACTCAACCTGAGGAGACCCAAATCTTAGGAAAGGATGTGATGGGAAGGCAAAAGCCCCAGAGGCCTACCAGGGAGAGAGGCATCCACTGAGGGGAGGGGAGGCAGCAGGTGAGCACTTAGGAGGTGCCAGACACCCATGGGGTCCCGTTCCCCCCCCCAACTCTGTAGTGGGACTGATAACCCTATTTTAGCAGGAAGGACACTGAAGCTTAAGGAAGATAATCACATCTAACAAGAACAAAAGGCAAAGAACCAATAGTATTTGTGCTCTTATCACATACCAGGCTCCGGATGCTAAGTGCTTTATAAACGTTTCTAAATGAATCTCCTTAACAACCCTGGGAAGTAGGGTTTATTATCCCAGGGCCCCAGGCGGCAGAACAAAGACTTACTCTAAGATTTACCTGCCCCCCCACCCCCCACAAGTGCTCTTTTGACTACAGCGAGTTGCCTCTCCCCAAGGGAGGGTAGGATGGGATTTCCAGATACAGAGGGGATTCAGGAGAGAACAGCACAATGACCTGGCAGTCTGAGGCCTTCTGCAGTGGCTGGTGGACAGAGCTGGGGGGTGGGGGGCTGCTGGTGCACACCTGGGCTCTGACAGGCCAAACTACGTACAGCAGATGGGGCAGATCCATGGGCCATGGTCACACGGTGCAGACGTCCCAGCCACAAGGAGCCGACAAAAGAGATGAACCATTCCCTGAGTGGATCCCTCATACACACAGTGCTGAGGGAGAGAAATCAGGTACAAAGTACGCCCTGTATGAGCTACACACACAACAAAGTCCAAACACAGGCAAAACTGCTCTGTCATCTCAGAGGTGACATCCCCTGTCCTTGGGGGATGGAGGAGGGATATGGTTGTTCTGGGGACCTACGGGGCTGGGAGGGGGCTGACATAGACACGTATAAAAGTTCATCCAGCCGCATATTCCAGCTTCTGCACAGTCCTGTCAGTAGGTCTCACTGCACATGAAGGAAAAGCTAAACTTGCTCAGAGGGCCTGGATCTCCTTCCACCAAAGGTCACTCTTGCAGAAGTAGATTAGGCCTCAGACAAAGAACTGGGACAGGCCACTGCTATACGTGGTGCGAGCTGCCAGTGAGGCCACCCTCACACGGTGACCCTAGTCCTACCCTAACCAGGATGTTCATCCAGCCCGAATGAGGCAGAGGAGCTCTGGGTCCTAGCTGACGGGGGTGAGTGACTTCCATCATGGTCATGGGCTGCTCATTTGGAAATGAGGGCTGCATTAGCTAACTCCTCTGTGACTATGGTAAATTTAACAAAGCAACTAGTAGTTTTTATTTAATGAGCAGTTGCTTTGTGAGGGTCAGTTGTCTGATTAAATTAAAACTTTGTTTTTGGGGTGCCCTGGTGGCTCAGCGGTTTAGCGCCACCTGCAGCCCAGGGCGTGATCCTGGAGACCCTGGATCGAGTCCCACGTCAGGCTCCCTGTATGGAACCTACTTCTCCCTCTGCCTGTGTCTCTGCCTCTCTCTCTCTCTCTCTGTGTGTCTCTATGAATACATAAGTAAAATCTTAAAAAACAAAACAAAACAAAACTTTGTTTTTGACTCTTGATGCGTCCACCTGTACAGATCAAATAAAGCTTAGCTCTCACATCCTGGGGCAGGGTGAGGTGGTTCAGATCAGAAACCTTAAACCCAGCTCATTTCACCATGAAGTACAAGGCCCTTGGGTGGAAAACAGTTTAGTAAACATCTGTTGGGTGCCTTCAATGCTCCAGGTACTGCTCCTGTCACTCGGAGGCTTTCTGAGGTGAGGAGAACACTCCATGAGTTCCTGTTCTGTGCATGACCCATGGGGAGCATACTCAAAATGTATTCTTTATTTTCTTGGAAAATTCTCTTAGGGTTTAAATTGGGCTGCCACCTAATAGGCCCAATAGATATGTAGAAGCCATCTCCCTCTAAGTACCACGTCCCCCACTTCCCACCCCGACTCTGGCAGCAGCCACAATGGGAGTGACACTACTGACAAGCGACAATGCTGGGTGACTGCTGTGTGTCTGGCAGCCTGCTACGTATTTTACACTCTACCAAAGAAAATTAAAAACAACTTTTTATCACCCTCATCTGACAGATAAGAAAACTGAAGCCCAGAAAATGAAGTAACTTGTCCAAAGGGTCCTCAGCTAGGATGTGTGGCAGAACCAGGACTCAAACATAAACCTTGCTCTTGATTATCAGGCTCTATCAAGGTTAAGACCTCCAGCAAAGCACAGGACCACATCCGTGGACATCAAGACACCTGCGCCCTGGACGGCTTCTGTATTCCCTCTGAAGCTAACACTGCAAATGTTCAATCAAAGCCACATACATTTTTGCCCTGCTTAGAAACTTTTGCTAGTACCACCCTGCCCCACTCCCTCTTGCAGCTCCACTGTTTACCCCAAGTACCAAGCCCGCCCATAGTCTTCCAGGTCCTTGGGACCCTTCACTGTGAAATTTCACGTCCAGCTTCTTTCCTCTGTGTGCCCAAGGCCCCAGAAACATTGCAGTGCACTCCCCCGCACATGCTGGGCTTTTAGGCCTGGATGCCTTTGCCATCAAGCCTGCGCTTCCTCTGCCTTGTGACCTCCTGGACCTTCCAAACCACAGCCCAGATTTCCCTCTGTGTGTTCCCTAAGTACTACATCCACACCTGGCTGGAGCACTCACCACGACTCATTGTGTTAGCAGTGTACAAATCCAACTACTGAGAAGTGTCCTGAGCAGAAGGACTCCGTCTATTCATTTCTTACCTATTTGCCTGGCCAGTTTCTTACACTCAGTAAATATTCAGTAAAAGGTCATTAGCCGCATGAATGAATACTTTAATTCAACAATGATTTGTTGCTTGTTCCCTCCCATCTCTGCTAAATATATGTTCTAGAATACAGAATATGATGCACATAAAACATATTTGGATATATAGCTTCGGGAACACATCAGTGCAAAGCTCGATCTCACAAATGGCAAGAAGATGTGAACACCATTCTCTCTTCCTTCAAAGTGTTACTAGGTCCTTTCAGGCTGGAGTCAGGCAGCAGGCCTCTCTGAGAACCCAAGTCATGTCAGCCTGATGCAGTTACTGGGCTAGGATAGCAGGGAGCCAGTGCCCAGGAGGGAGGGCGCGGTGAAGGCCAGGGTCCCGGCACGGGCCGAGACAGAGCCCCACTTACCTCCTTCTTGGGAATTCATGATGTTCAGGGCAAACAGCATGGCATTGGAGAAGGTGGTTGCCTCTTCCTTACTTGCAAAGTTCAAGCCGTACACTTGGCGGGCATCTCGCCACTGGTGGAAGGTCGGCGTCGCCTGATTGTACTTCAGCCCTTTCACGATTGAATAATTGATCACAACCTGGAGGGGAAAAGAGACAGAAATACCTGTAAATAAATACAAGGTAAGTGAGCTGGAGAGCGCAGCTCTGGGGCATGGATCCTGTGTCCCCTGGGGCCACCAGAGGACAGAGAGGTGGGGGTGGGGTCAGAAGGAGGGGAGAACGTGCCCAGGCAGCTATTCAGTATGACCGACAGAAGGGTGAGGCTTTGAAAACCAGCTATTTCTTTCTTTCTTTTTTTTTTTATTTCTTTCTTTCTAACAAATTTATTTGAGAGACAGAGAGAGAGAGAAAGAGAAAGAAAGAGAAAGAGAAAGAAAGAGAAAGAGAAAGAGAAAGAGAGAGAGAAAGAGAGACAGAGCAGGGCATAGGAGCATAGGGAGAGGGAGAAGCAGACTCCCTGCTGAGCAGGAAGCCCCATGCAGGGCTTGATCCCAGGACCCTGAGATCATGACCTGAGCCGAAGGCAGGCAGACTGAGGCATCCAGGCGCCCTGAAAACCAGCTATTTCACCTAACTAACAATGCTGTGTCGTCATACCCTCTGGACGAGAGGCCTGAGCTGGGAGTCAGGTTCCCAGAGTCCAGAGGCTGGTCCCTCCTCCCGGCCACATCACCCAAGGTGGTTCCACATTATATCAAGAATGGTTAAGGGGTCTTGAAGCAAGATGAAAGAAGACTCCAGTCAGTGTATCATGACCACTACAAATGGTCTATTTGGTAAATATTCAATGCAGACTTGAGAAGACTGTATATTCCTGTTGTTGGCTGTAGTTTCCCTAAACGTAAATTAGGTCAAGTTGGCTAATAATGTCATACAAATTTTCTATCTCTTTCTGATTGTTCAGTCAGTTTCTCAGAGGTTTTGAACCTTGGACAATTAGAACCCCTAATTCTGTTTCTGGATTTGTCTATTTCTCCCTTTAGATCTACCCAATTTTGCTTTATATGTTTTGAAGATATATTATTAGATGTGTACAAATTTAGGATTGTTAGGTCCTCCTTTTCAATTGACCCTTTCATCATTAAAAAGGTACTTATCTGGGCAGCCTGGGTGGCTTAGCGGTTTAGCGCCATCTTCAGGCGTGATCCTGTGCTACGTATGTTACTACGTATGTACACATATGTATGCAAGTACTAATGTATGCACATATATATGTACTATATATGTATGTATGCCCCATCCATTTGGGGAAAAGAGTGTCAACCACACTCTAGGAGCCTGTCTCTTGAACATGCAATTCCAGGTAGAAAGCTGTGCTGTCTATTTGACTGTCAGATTCTGAGAGTCTCTCAGAGTCAACACAGCCTTTGAATTTATGGCCCAGGAGGCCACTGAGGACTGCTGCCAGTCCCTCCCCACATGGGGAAAAGGTCTCCTCCCACATGAGCCTTGAAGTGTGGTTTCTGCTGAGGAGGCTGTGAGGTGCTGAGGCTCTAAGAACAAGGTGCACATTGGTTTCAGGGAGTCTGGTTCTCCAGTACCCTGTCATTTCCAGCACACTGTGCTATCTTCCTAATATGCCCTGGAGGACAACCACAAGGTGTGAAGGAAGGGTGGTGTGGGAAACTTGTCATAGTAGAAGCAATCGCTCAGGGAATACCCACTATGATTTAGGAGCTGCACCAGGTAATGGACCGCATGTCAAAGGCAAGTAGCAGGGAGGTACTACCGTACTGGCCCCTACCCATGTGTGTTAGGGAAATGTGTCAGATGCTTTTGGTTGTCACCAAAATCGGGGCTATATATCCTGCAATATATAGCACAGCGTAGCTCTAAAAGGCAGAGCCAGAACCAATGAATTGGAAGAATAGGGAAGTGGCTTCTGGAAGGTTTCTTTCCCTTTCCCTTTCCCTTTCCCTTTCCCTTCCTTTCCTTTTCTCTTCTTTCTTTCTTTCTTTCTTTCTTTCTTTCTTTCTTTCTTTCTTTCTTTCTTTCTTTCTTTCTTTCTTTCTTTCTTTCTTTCTTTCTTTCTTTCTTTCTTTCTTTCTTTCTTTCTTTCTTTCTTTCTTGATTTTATTTATTTATTCATGAGAGACAGAGAGAGAGAGAGAGAGAGAGAGAATGGCAGAGACACAGGCAGAGGAGCCTGACGTGGGACTCAATCCCAGGTCTTCAGGATCACACTCCAGGCTGAAGGCGGCACTAAACCACTGGGCCAGTGGGGCTGCCCTTCTAGGTTTCTTGAGGGGCGCCTGGGCAGCTCAGTGGTTGAGTATCTGCCTTAGGCTCAGGGCGTGATCCTGGAGTCCCAGGATCGAGTTCCACTTTGGGCTCCCATAGGGAGCCTGCCTTCTCCCTCTGCCTATGTCTCTCTCCGCCTCTGCCTCTCTCTCTCTGTATCTCTCATGAATAAATAGATAAAATCTTAAAAAAAAAAGTTTTCTAGAAAAACCTTCCTACTGGTAAGGCTCACAGACAAGGGAAGGCAATGAAGGTACCTGGAGTTCCAGGTTAGACCTTTTATCAGGGGTCCTGAAGTGGGGCTGTCCCTTTTAGCCACAAGACTTTGAAACTTAACAGAGCTGTTCTGGCCATAGCAGAAACCCATTCAACAGGCCACATACTAAAAATAGAGTCCTAAGTTTCTGTTCTTTGTTTTCTAATTGCCAACATGCTGATTTTTACAGAGATAGCAACTAACCTGCTGCTCAGTTTAGCAATGCCTTGACCAACAAAGGAGGCCAAGAGAGGTTATTTGGGTAGAGTTTTTCATAAATGCTGAAACCACAGAACTGTTAATTTCACTGCTAAAAATGCCCTTGTTGATCTCAATGAAGAGAGCTGGAGGCAGAACGCTGAAGAAGTAACCAAAGTCGCCGACCGCGGGTAAGCTACACAACCCCTTCCTCCACATGTCTACTTCATCCATGTCATGTCAGATTACTCTTAGTTATGTGCATGACTACTTCAGACAGAGGTGGACTTCAGTTTGTGTACCAGGTATACTCATAAATGATCTTGTCTGATTTGCCCAGGAGGTACCCTTAGGGATAGAAATGATCCCAGATTCTTCGAATCATGTTTTGTTTCTTAAGATTTATTTATTTATTTATTTGAGAGAGAGAGAGAGAGAGAGAGAGAAGCACGAGCTTGAGTGGGAGGGGCAGAGGGAGAGAGAATGTCAAGCAGGCTCCATGCCCTGCATGGGGCTCGATCCCATGACCCTGAGGTCACAACCTGAGCTGAAACCAAGAGTTGAACACTCAACCAACTACACCACCCAGGTGCCCCCAAATCACCTTGATATTCTTTCCAAGGTAAGACGGGTGATGGGGGGGGCTGATGAACCAAACATCTTCTGGCATGTTACCTATGGCTGTGCAGGTGGGAAGAGGCAGAGATTTTAAAACAGCCCTGCAATATCACTTCTTCAGCTGTTTCCCATCTATTATGTTATTCTAAAGTAATAACATGGTGAGGCACAGAGAGTGTGGATTACTGTCTCTGTAAGACAGATGTGAAAAGTGAGGCTCAGAAAAGAGTTTGCTCAATGCCTCAGACGTTGTTGCAGAATGAACCCAGATCTTCCAACTCCAAATCCTAATCTTATTTTTTCCTGACCTCTTTTTGCTGTATGTGGGGAGGGGGGCGTATGCCCATGAGTGTAGCCTGCCACCGTAGAGCCTACCTGCTGATCCTGAAGCTTGACCCCGACGACTCTGAAGGTGTTGCTGGCAGTGTTGTGGTAGATGTTTATCCGGCTGAATCCCTGCTGGCCAGGTTTGATGGGCACCCATTTCTTACTGGTGTCATCGTAGACCATCACGGAAGCCCGGGCTTGGCAGATACTCTGTTCACTGCGGACCAAGACAAAAGTGAAGTGTTAGCCTCAGCTGTAAGGCGTCGAAGCTGGCTTCCCTTTTCTGAAACAGAGGCCAACTGCTCCTTGACACACAGAATGTCCAATTGTCCCCGGAAGGGCTGTTCTATGAGGAGATGGGTTTTCATTCGCCAAAATTCACAGGGAGCAGAGAGCAAGGTCTGTGCCAACATCTTCCACCGCTCAGAAGATGCACAGCTTTCCTTTCAGGGAATAAGTACTTGAATGACAAAGGGATTCTGATTACAATTTGCCAACTGTCTACAACAGCCTAGGCACTATGTTAAATAAGACCTGCATTAAAGGGCAGCCCTGGTGGCCCAGTGGTTTAGCGCTGCCTTCAGCCCGGGGTGTGATCCTGGAGACCCGGGATCAAGTCCCACGTCGGGCTCCCTGCATGGAGCCTGCTTCTCCCTTTGCCTGTCTCTCTGCCTCTCTCTCTCTGTCGTGAATAAAAAAAAAAAAAAAAAAAGAAAGACCTGCACTAAAGCATCTAAGTGTCACAACTCAGGACACAGCCGTTCACTGCCTCCATTTTGTACATGAGAAAAGAGAAGAGAGTGGCTCAAAGACTTACAAAGATTTACACAAATTCACGCAGGTATTCAGAGATTAAATTTGGGACTTCAAGCCAGTTCTGTTGGACTCTAAGCATGTGACATAGATAATATTCTTCACAACACCCAAAAAAATGTTCTATTTATCATATTACGACAGGATAGTATCAAACAAGCTATATAGACAACAAAATGATTAGATGACTTTCTACAGAACAGCGATATAAAAAAACTAAATAGATGGCTGCACCCAACTTTGCTGAAGACATTTCCCAAACAACTTCATCTGTTCAGAACATGACAGAAAACCAGGGAAGAATCACTAGAGCTTCTCAGAGTCCACTGGCCTTTTCATTTGCATATGAGCCAAATAATATTGAACATGTAGTTTCTTAGTATCTAGCATATTAGAATTCCCAAATCGAAAAGGCCTGCTTACTATAGGTGGGCATGCCCACAACAGTGAGAAGTGGTTGTTACCAGAAGAGAGGCCATATAAATACAATTTAAGAATCAGGAACAATATTTAAAGCTCAATAATTTGAGGTCAATTAATATAGAAGCAAAAGTGTATATCCTAACAGATAATCCTAATGATGAGACTAAGTAGTCAACAAAAAGTCAAATTATGTCCACTTTACATATTTAAGAAGGCAGGAAAAGCAAAAAGATCCCTCTCCCCACCCCCCAGTGGTTGGGTGACAAAACAGTGTTTTTTGAGATTAGCCCTCAGTGACTTGGAAACCTCAACTTGACCTACACAGTCAGTTCCTAAGTGTTCCAAAGGCCTGAGCTCCCCCATGACTCAGACAGTGGGTGATCCAGTGGACAGACTGTTTGTTACAGTCTTAACAAGGATTTTGTGTTCAGCGCATATACAAGCCTTTCCACACATACTCCTCCACTTCACTGCACGTGAACCTCTACACACATTATACGACTGTCCAGGCAGTGACTTAATGTGCCAGGTGCCTGGTCTCAAATTCTCGGCTGGCCCCCCAGCTGTGTGCTCTGGGGGTTCAGGAGCCTCCGGTGTGTTTAACATCAGCCGACCATGCCATGTGCTGAGAGCTCTGTGGTGGGCAGATGTATCGGGAGTGAATTGTAAGGGTTTTGTCGTGTAATTGTGCTACTTCTTTTTTTCCCCATAATTTATTGCTCCTTCAACAAACATTTAAGGGGAAATCAGTGATGTTCAAAATAGGCATGGGTCCTCCCAGGAGACAGCTATATTAAGGGAGAAAAAATAAAAAAACAAATATTTTGCCATGCTTTGACTTCTCTGAGTTTGGGAGCCTGAAGCCACGTATCTTTTAAAAGACTACACCTTGGAGGAGGAGTTCTCCCCTAGCTAAATCTTTGGGGCCCTGACTTCATGAAGTTGAGTAGAAGGGAGAGGAAACTATACACAGAAGCAGACTGACCTTGGTTCAAGTCATCCCAATGTGGACTGAGCACAGACCAAGTTATGGTCTGTATCTAAATTGTGTCACTGACCGCTGCTGACACACTCAGTTGCTAACCGTGAGTGGGCAAGTAGGCGTGTGTTCCTGTGTTCTCAGGAGCTGGGAGGGAACCTGAGATGTGGCATGGCATTACTTAGCAAAACGTAGACTTCTGAAGTCAGGGGGATCTGAGCTGAAATCCCAGCTCTACTACTTGCTGGCATGTGATCACAGGAGCCCCTGAGACGATTCTGGGGAAGCAAATCAGAAAGGTACTGTGTGATGGGCAACGCTTTCTAGAATCCCTGTGTAGCAGCCATGGAAGTGTGCCCTTCAGATCTCCTTCAAGGGAACCTATTGTGGGAGCAGAGCTGACCAATGTCCTAGCTGCCACCTCCCTGGATGCCCCATCGAGGTATGCACAGAGGCTACACTTCTCTGGGCCGTTTTCTAACGTAGCAGGGCTGGTGGTGCGGGCGTATTCCTGCCCGACACGGGGCTCTTCCACAGGGGAAACCTTCACTAGGGGCCTGGCACCAGCCCGAGGTGCCTCCTACTTGGCCCTTGCGCCCTGCCTTCTTTCACAGATGGCAGACCTGCATCATGGCCTGAGGCTTCCCATGCCTGCTTCCTCTGGCCTTCACTGACAGTTCCTCCAAAGCTCCTGCACGCTAATCACCTGAAGGCTCCTGGTGTCTGCTTCTCAGAACACCCAAAGTGACACACCCTGCCATAGTGCAGGCAGGGCATGCCTGTCTTGTTCTCTGTGGGCCCAGGGCCTGGCACGTAACAGGTGCTTAATCAAAGCTCACTGCAGAATCTCAGAGCCCAGGGATGCCCAAAGCCACCCTCAGGTCCACGGCAGCATGCCTTCTAAAGCAGCCCTACGTGCAGCGTCCCAGAACAAAAACAGTTTCCCAAAGCCGCCCATTCTGCTGGGAAGTGGTTTCAGCTGTGAGGCCGTCCCCCCTCTTCTAAGCGACATTGCACTCACTGTGCTCCAGAGTTACAGAGGTGTTTTGGCTAGCCCGTGACAGTCCACTGGACACCTGAAGGGACACCATGGTCCTCTCGCATGTTATCTGCAGGACAGAGCTGCAAGCCCCTTGCCATCACAGTCACTCTCCTCCAGTGAGTCCCACTTTTGTCACACGTTCCCTTTGTATCTGGGTCCTAGGAGTGGATAGGACATTTTCATCTTGGTCCGACAAGCACAGATGCCAGTAAGTCAAAGATATTTAGTGATGCAGAGACAAGATGACAGACAGTTCCTGCCCTCAAAGAGCTCGCACCTACCTCAAAAATGAGACAACTCATCACACACTTCGGTAAACCTGGAGGGGCTGGGGGAGCCAGGAGACTTTCTGAGGAACTGCTGCGTGTGCTTCAGACGAAGAGCTTCAACCCCAGGTGAGCTGAGGAAGGGGACATGGGATTCTCGGTGGGGGAGGCAAACAGCCAGTGGAGGTAGGGAGGCAAGAAGTGTGTGTTCTGCAAGGAACCACAGCTCCTGGGGAGCTGGCGTGTACCTGGGATCCCCATATACCTTTTAGGGTACCCATTACTGTGCTCGCTCCTAGTTGGTGCTGAAACACCAAGCGATATTTTTCTTATTGTAATTATAGCTCTGGTTCCTTGTTGTTAACACTTCATGTTCAAACTGAACTTGGAGTTAACCAAGAAACCCACTTCCCCCCCCCCCCCATGTGAACAGCACTCGCTATCTCTGCTTATTTTATCACCACTACAAAACCTAAATGGAAGAAAATACCCATTTCTTCTACTTAAGATTCATCTTGTTTATATTCCTTTGGGATCTTTTGTTTTAATAAAATCTCGATTGCTGTCCAGCCTGGACATTGTCTCTGAGCTCCATATAGCCAACTGTCTTCTCTGCATCTTCCCTGGATATGAAAACTCTGTAGTATCCACAGGCATCATAAACTTCATCCGTCTAAATCAGTTATAATTTGAGGGCAGTCAGATAAATGTTTTCTTTCTAAAAATCTTATTGGACAAATGAACTATTTATGAAAATGTACATATAAAATTTGCTTCACTAAATGAAAACAGACAATTCCTCCCCACCCAGCAGGCCACATATAATCTGACCTGTGCCTGCCATGGCCTCAGAGCTTCCCCACCCCGGCTCTGAGGAGCCCCAAAATGCATGAAGCTGGAGGGAAAGCTAAGGTCAATTTTGAACAGGGCTTCATTTCTGACGGGCTGTCTTTAAGTGACCCAAACAACTAGCTGATTAGTGGGGGAAAATCCATCACAATACATCATTTGGTTTGTGCCACATGGTCCTGCATCACCAGGTTGGTGGACTTTCCCCCCTGGGGATCTACTGCTCTGAGCAGTAGGACCAACCAGTGTCTCTCCCAGAGGAAGGCTCTCTTGGAACAAGTGGTCCAATCCCACTGTCATCTGGCTGTCGGACAGGTGCACGCAGGAATTTGTAAAAAAAAAAATTGAAGCCTGTCATTTCCCTGCTAGTGGCATATGAGACATTCATGAAGCTTTAAAGAACCCTTTCATCAGGAGCTCAGAGTAGAAAGACTATGTGACTCTGGGCCTCAGTTTCCCCATATGTTTAGGCTAATCTGACTTCAGGGGGTCCCTCAGACAGCAGTGAGTACTTTCTGAGCCCAGCTCCCAGCAAGGCGCTGTTCATGGCTTGTTACCAGTTTGGCATTTTACTCTTTTAGACCACACATTGGAGACTATATTGAATATCTGCTGAGATCCCTCACTTTCAAAGAGCAAACCACACCGCAAACTTTCTGTATATGACCAGGGATCCTCTTGGACTTGACATAAAATCCCCACTCATGTGTCTGGAGAGAAAACTTAACTGGCAGGGCACCCTGTGGCATGGCCTGCAGTGCCGGCAGCTATAAGTGCATTTCATGCTCTCAACCCATCGGTGCTTCTGGAAAAGCACAGCACCCCGCCTCACCAGCCACAGGACCTGACCCACATGACTGGGAAGGAGGTTTCCAAACTTCTCCCAGGATCACATGGACACAATATCCCAGCCACGCGCTCTCCAACGCAGTCAACTGGGAAGCCCTTTTCACCCCCCCAGGTTCAGGGCCCTTTCAACAAAAACTTAAAGGACAGTGTGTAAATTCACCTAAGGACAAGGGATGTAAAGCCAAAAAGGGCACAGAGAGGAACAGGGGTGATTGCAGGGGCTTGCTGGAGAACAAAGTCTGGGGTTGGGGGAGAAGGGACAGCCTGAGACCCTCCAGCCAGAGCAGCACTCGTCAGCTTGTCCCGGGTCAGTATCCCCTGCCTCACTAGACTGTGAGCTCCTTAAAGGCAGGACCCTGCTATTTGCCCCTTTGTAGCCCCAGTCCCTGGCATGCTGTGGATGCTAATAACTGGTGAATACATGACTCTCAGTAAGTACGTTTATGATGGTGAGCCCGTGGGAACATTCCATTTACAAACCTACTCCATTTATTCTCAGAGATCGAGTAGCTGCCAAATAAAAGCATCTGTTACAGATTACCACTGTTCTCTGTCTCATGACATCTCGGATGGGAGAGCCGGGAAGTGGAGACTCTGAGGTGGGCTCACCATACACGGTGCCTGGGAGGCGGCCACCTCTGCAGGAACCCCTCAGCCTCGCCTGCCTTCCCACCCAGGCTTGGGGAGGCAGAAGGTTGTTCTGGGCAAATGTGGGCTGCCGTCCCTGGCGCCTCTGACTGAGGAGCCACATTCCCTGTCCTCAGATCTCTTCTGCAAAGACGAGGATTATACCTCCCTGGCCCCCAGTTCTGGCAAAGCCTCCTGCTCAGCCCAGCACCCTGACGTGGTCGCCCCCTGCAGACAGAACAACCCATCATGCTGTCCAACTCCAGCAGGACTGGGAACAGGGTCTCCTTGGGACTGAGGGGTTTCCTGGGAGGCAGGCAGGTCATTTGGTACGAAAACCTCAACAGTCCCAGGCAGACCAGGGTGAGCAGTCACCCTACAGGTAGCTCCTTCTTTATCTTTTACTCAATAGCCATGACAGGCTTAAGCACCTGATACACACCCATGAACGTGAGTTTGGCTGATGTGAGTTGGTACGATCAGGTGCCCACTGCCTACCCCCTACACCCCACTGCTCCCGCTGGCTGTCCCTTTTTTTCCATCAGGTTTCAGCCTGCCTACTTACCCCATTTCCTCGCCACATGCTCATGCTCCAAGCCTCTTTGGAACCTGGCTTCTGTCCCTGATGTACACTTGCACAGCTCCACACAAGGTTGCCAGTGGGCGCTTCCCAGGACAGGTGGCTGCTCTGCAGATCTCAAACCTCTCATCTCTCTTATTGAACAAATGCAGCAACAACGTCCATACTTTTGAAAATCTCTCCTGCCTCTGCCTCTTTCTACTCCCTGGCTCCTGTTTCTCTCTGGCAGCTCCTTGAAGGCTTTTTTATTTGAGGTTTTCTACTCGCCACTTATGGGAGGAGTGTTTAAAATGGGGTTCACGGAAAGGCCTAATGAGTCTAAGAATTCCCTGAAATTCTTTGCAAAAGTGAGTGTGCAAGCTTTTTCTGAAGTGGGCTTTTACTATGTTCTCAAAGGGGTCTTTGCTCCAAAACAGATGTTAAAACCACTTTAAATGCTGGTGCTCCCCAATATGAGCCATTTAGAATTTCTTTTCTTCTCACTTTGTGTCTGTGACTCTCAAAATTGCGTGGAGCATAAGGGTCAGGTAAGGTGTTTATGAAAATACAAATTCTCAGAGCCCTCTTCAGGGGATCCTCCATACACGTAAGCACTTGGAACAATACCTGGAGTCCTAAAGCAAAGAAAACTAGGATATGATCCCTGCTCTTGGCCCTTCACGCCTCTCCTCCTTGCCCACCTGTTCATGACCTCTGTCCCCTACTCTCTCTGGCCCTTCTGCTCTAGCTCGTGCTATTCCCTTGGCCTGGGATGCTTTCTCCAGCCTAGCTTACCAGTAATTCCTACTCATCCTGAAGACTTAAGATACATGTTACTTCTGTTAGAAAGTTCTCCTTGAAGCCCCGGGCTGAGTTAGATGGTCCATCTCTGAACCCACTTAGCATGTCCTGTACCTTGGCACCTAACAGCTCTCACAGCAAGGGACTCCAACCACCTCCTACCTTGGGTCCCTCTACTGGGCATGAGTGCCACCAGCGCAAGGACTACTTCCTCAAGACAGGCTTCCCTGTGGGGTTTAGGCCACAGTTCCTGTCCCAATTGTTTATCTCTGGAGTTCTGAGACAATAGGGCAAATTCTTTGTGCTCTCTGGGCACTGGGCTGCCCACTGTGCTTGGCACAAACCTGCAAGGAAGGGCAGTCTGTCTACACAGCCCAACCAGCAGCCTGTTGATAGATAAAGTTGGTCTCACAGCAAAAGCATCCTCCTGACACTCGGCCAGTTACAGTGACTGGCCAGTATTATTCAAGAGATTGAAGAAGAAAGGTCTTTCCTTGGTCCAAGGTGCCTTCCCCCTCCTCTGCCCATAGGTCTGAGTCTCACCTTTTCTTTTCTTTTTTTTTTTTTAAGATCTTATTTATTTATTCATGAGACACACAGAGAGAGAGAGGCAGAGACACAGGCAGAGGGAGAAGCAGGCTCCGTGCAGGGAGCCTGATGCGGGACTCCATCCAGGGTCTCCAGGATCATACCCTGGGCCAAAGGCAGGCACTAAACCCCTGAGCCACCCAGGGATCCCCAACGTCTCACCTTAAAGCTCAGGACAAGCGTCACTGCCTTTGGCAAACACCTGCTTCATTCCCACTCATGTAGTAAGTGGGAATGAAGGGAAGGGGAAAGGCACTAAGGGAAGGGCACTAAGGGAAGGGCACACAGCAAGCCCTGGAGAAGAGCAGGACACGTCCTTGACCTTAAGGAGATTATAATCTTGCAGGAAACACAAGGTGTTACAAGAAGGGCACCAGCTACTAGTGCCATCACAGGGAAAGCAGGGGTTCTCTGGGAGAAATGCTCTTCTGTCAGAGCCAATAAAATGTAGGGTTTTTTTCTATATGAAGGTGCCTAGCATTCGGTAGTCTGTGTGCTCAGCAAGTGTGTCTGCCCCTTCCCCCCCTCGTTGGCCCCATGTCCTCTGACCCCTTTCAAGCTGCCAGAGGGCAGGCCCCATTATGAGCCACTAGCTCCCCGACACCCTCCCCAATGTAGTATGGGGCCACCACCCTTGCAAGCCTGGGCTCAGTGGCTGCCGAGCAAACTAATAAGTGACGAGGGAACAGGAGAGGCCAGAGAGAAGTGGCCATAAATAAATGTTCCAAAAGCCAAGCAGAAACGGAGCCAGACCCTGAGGCGGCTGGTAAAGTCCCGACTTGTTTATTTTCAGCATGCATGCAACGAAAGTGATCTTGAAACGTAGGCTGAGAACCATTGGGAAGGAAGCCCCTCAGCTGGCAGGATGCAGCCGCTGTGCAGGAGGTTGGGGCCACAGGAACGTGTCTGGGCGTGTGAGTGTGAGAACGTGCGAGGCTACCCCCCAGCACCACGGTGAGGGGCAGTGGGGAGGGGGGCCTGTCCTCTCCTCCACCACTCTTTCTGTCTGAAGCATGAAGCATACCTCCCACCCCACGGGCAGGCCCCTCGCAATCGAGGCCTGTGTGATGTCATGGGATGCTCAAAACAACACTCCCGGGCAAGTGATTACATTTGTCCCTATTAAGTGATTCGTCCCCAACAACAGATGCCACTAACTGAAGACGACTTTTCTTCCTTTCTCTGGAGGCCTCTGCTTCTGGCTCCCTGTGCCTCACCCCGAGTGCTCCCATCGCCCTTCAGCACTCCTCCACACCTCGCCCCTAGCCTACCTCGCTGTCTCTTCCCGGCCCAGGCCAGCAGAGCACAGGCCTCCACCCACTCCACTCACGTCCCTCCCTCCAGGGCTGCTGGTGGCCTTCCAGTAGCCAGTCTTGGAGTCTCACACTCGCCCTCAGTCTTGTCCTCTTAGCCTCCTTTCTGCATCTTTCCGCTGGCTCTTCTGATGGTGCTAGCTGGGCTCATCTCTAGACTGCCTCTTCTCTGACCAGGCCTTCCCAGTGAACAGGGGCAGAAAGAAAGTCACGAGAAGTCTGAGTGGCTGGTGCTGGCCAGGGACCAGAGGTGTATCAAAAACACAGGCCAGGGGCGTCCAACCAACACTGCCCCTCATGGAGACAGTGCAGGAATTGAAGGGGGACAGCATCAAAGTCCAAGCTCTGCCAGGCCTGGCCTGTTACCTGTTAGCCATACGACCTCAGGGAAGTACATGATGGTTCTGTAAAATGAGGGAAATGATCTTTCTTGATAGGTTTTAAATTTCTTAGAGCTTGGATAAGTCTGAGGAGATAAACAGGAGCGGGGATCCCTGGGTGGCGCAGCGGTTTGGCGCCTGCCTTTGGCCCAGGGCGTGATCCTGGAGACCCGGGATCGAATCCCACATCAGGCTCCCGGTGCATGGAGCCTGCTTCTCCCTCTGCCTGTGTCTCTGCCTCTCTCTCTCTCTCTCTGTGACTATCATAAATAAATTAAAAAAATTAAAAAAAAAAAAAAAGGAGCGTAGTTTACCAATAACATGATTAGCTCCTGAGCTACCATCTTGAGCAAGGAAATGTTGGCTCTGGTAATGGCAGATGTACATGAGTGGAGACTTACGGAATCAGTATGAAGTGCTTTTGTACCCACACGCAGAGCCATCACGACCTTATTCTTTCAATCTCTACAGAGAAAACCCAGGTCTCCAGCAGGTTCTTCAGGGTGGCCTGGAGGGGCAGGTGCAGAGAGAGCCCAGTAGCCAGGCCTGGATGCAGGGGTAGCTCAAATGCCAGGCCCTGCTCTGCCCTGGGACTCTCCTGTCTGTCTCCAGCCTGTCCTCTGTGTCACCTCCTGGGAGAGTGATCTCTTCCCACTGAGAAGAGGCTGCTTCACTTTCCCCTATACCATTCAACATTGTACTGAAGGTCTGTTGGTTTTCTCTCTCCCCCATGAGGAGAGAAACGTTTCTTTTTCTGGTTTGTTTTAAAAATATTATTCATCTCTGTAGCTCCAGTGCCTGTGATTAGTGATTGCTCAGTGAATACCTTTGGATAAATGTCTGCTTTTGGGTTTGCCTACTTCTGCTGGATATTGCATTTTAGACCTTCAAGGGCTCTTTAGTGGAGGTACAAAGGCCACAACTCACACATGAAATCTGGCCAACCTCTTTTTCTGAATGCTCTCTCTTTGCACTCATTTAAAAACAAACCCCATTTACCGTAGTACTGACTACATGCCAAATATACTCCCATGCCTACTACTTAAAGAAACTCAACCACTTGTTAAACACAAGATGTGGTCTCTGTCCTCAAGTGGAGGGCACACGTGCACACACCACATAGTCCACAAGGTTCAGGTGTGTGCCAAGAACCATGGGTACAAGAGACAGTGGACATTTCAGGCACACAAACAACATCAGCAAAAGCATGGAGGGGAGAGCTCGGCTTCCCTGGCCATCGCTCTGGGCATCCTGCCAATATTCAACACACATTTAAGACCCATTTAACCTACACCACGGGTGTCATGATGACCCAATTCAGTGACTGAGGAACAGAGGGACTTGGAATCACAGCTTTGTCAGAGCTCAGAAATACTCACAAGTACTTTATTTACGTGGAGGAAACAGGCCTCAAGAATGGGAGTATCCCAGGGTCCTGTGGTGTTATGCGGATGGGCTGTGTCTAGACCACAGATCTTCCTTTCTACCATACAACAGGACTTTGTTGCTTTACTTAGTAAAGCATTTTTTTTTTTTTTTAGTAAAGCATTTTTATTACCACGTGACTTATCTCTTATGTTTTTGTTCCTGAACTATTTGAAAGTTACAGATATCATGATACTTTAATCCTAAGGTTTTTAGCACTTTTTAAAAAAATAAAGACATTCTAATGGTATAATTAAAATACCATTATTACATCTAAGAAAATACTTTACTAATAGCTAATACAGAACCTGAATTAAAGTTATCTAATCTCCCAAATGTTTTGATTTTTATAGGTCCAGGATCCACTTATTTGGTTAGGCAGTTTGCTTACTCTCTTTTAAGCTAGAATGTAGGCCATTTTTTGTTTTTTGTTGATGTTGACTTTTGTGTGTGAAGCCTTCTGGCTAACTGTCTTGTAGGCTGTCCATGTTCTGGACTGTTTCCTCATGACTAGGTTCAGACCAAACAAGTGAGAACCAGACATAAGTGATGGTGGATACTTATTGGATCCCAGCACATTAGGAGGCACATGAGGGTAGCTGCCTCCTCTTCCAGAGGCAAAGTAGATTAAGGAAACTACCACCAGATCTCTCCGGTGGAAAGGTACATTCTCCCCTTGGTATTCCTCCCCTTAATGGCAACAGGCTTGAAACATGTTTAATGTTATGTTTTCAACTTAAAACATGTATCCTGAACTATTTCATACCTGTGAGAAGTGGTTTCCACAATCCCACTGCTCAGTCTGGGAATAGGTATCACCTCAGGTGAAACTGTTGCACCTTCTCCCCAGATCTCAGGACCCCTCCCTTCCCATAGGAGCCGGTGTCTTGAACTGGATGCTTACTGATTCTGTGGGTGTTTCTTGTAGTACATGCACATAAACTATTTTACAGAAGTGGTTCTTGAGATCCTTTTGTTTCAGGACCCTTTCGTGCCCATAAAAACTACTGAGATGCCAAAAAGCTCGTTTACGTAGGTTCAGTCTGTCCGTATTTACCATAGTTGAAATCAAAACCGAGAATTTTTTAAAACACAGGAATGCACAGGCACACATTTCATTACCTGTCACATTGACAATGTCAACACATGTCATGAAGCCTCTGGAAAATCCCACCGAGCGCTTATGAGATGAGTGAAAAAGGCAAACAATGTCTCAGTGTTATTACAAATATAGTTTTGACTCACAGATCCCTAAAAGGGCAGTTCTGACCACATTTGAGAATGGCTGAACTACAGCAAAGAAAACAGTGGGTGAGGTTTGCATATTTTCACACGCAGAAACTCAGTGCTAACTGTTTGAGCCCCATTTTTATAAGCATCAGAATGAAAGAAAGGCTTTGGGTGAATGAAGGCTAAACTCAGTGCCCAGATCTCTTTTCTTCCAACCAAATTGGTTGGGAGAATCAGATCACTACGTCACCTGCAATCAAGATGTTTGCCTTTTCTGTTATAATGCCACTGGCCCAGATGCTTGGACAGCTGCTCTCAACTTCTCTGCGGAGGCTAGTGGAATCTGGAAAAAACACTCCAGCCAACTGTTGAGAGAGTCTGATATTCTTAGAAGCCGTCTCACAGCTACTTCCCACACTTTCTTTCAAGGCCACCAACATAGACCTTTCCTTGGGAAGTCGTTTGACAGTCCATGTGGACACTAGGGCTACTTGAACCTCAAAACCACTTATAAATTCTAATACATGCCCGTTTCCTCACAGTATATGATTCCAATCACTTGTGGACGTAGAATGGGTTTCAACACAGCCTTGGGACAGCTGCAGATCTCTGGCAGGACCAAGGACTGGGGCAGTATGCTTATCTCCAAGGGCAAATTAATAGCCCAGGAATGAGACCTGGCTTAGCCCCTGATATTATCAGCTCAATACACATCTGAGTAAGCATAGAGGACAAGCAGAGAGGTCCTGCTGCACGCTGGGCACATAGTGATGAATGACTGACAGAGACAGACACGGTGAGCCATAGGAGGACAGAGCTGTCCTCCTCTCTCGTGGGATGAACGGTGTGAAATCAGAGACCACAGAGGATAACAGGAACGAGGAGGCCCTGATCTGAATCTTGACTGCAATTTGGGGGGAGTTCCTTCAAGAGGCTACAGCTAAGCTTAGCTTTTGAGAACACAAGAGATCTGGTTTTAAATCCAACTCTGTCAAGTGATACCACTGTGACCTGGAATGAGTGACCTCTCTGCTGACCCCTGTTCTTACCCGCAAGCTGTGACTAACAGCACAACACCTCAGAGGATGAGGATAAATACAGTGTCCACCACATGATTGGAACAATGCTTGGCAAGAAACACTCTAGAAAGCGTAGCTGTTTTTCTTTTTCGCCTTTAGGGGTTCAGCTACAAAAGTAAAATCATTGGATGAGACCGGTTTTCAGCCACCTTCTGCCCAGGACGCACCAGGAATGCAACATAGTCCCAGGAGAACGGCCTAGAATCATTGTGGTAATGTTTTTCAATTGAGGGCACATTGGGTTCTTTGGAACAGAAGAAGACAGAAGTCTCAAGAAGCTCTCCAAATGACCTGGCTACATGTCCCTGGGAGCAGCAACTGAACAACGTGATATCCGAGGGCTTGTTTGACCATAGGCTTCTGGGACTCTCTGACTCGCCTGTGAGGACAAGACGTCTAAGGAAACGCCAGCTACGCCTAGAAGCAGTCTTCCAAGCCCTGCTACAGAGGCAAAGGAGGGGGCTGGAGGGACTGTGGGGCAGACTCATGTTGTGTGAGGCTTCTCACACCTTTCCATATTCCAGATCTGCAAGGCAGTGGAACAAGCGGTAATTACCATGTCTGAGGAGCCAACTATCTGACTGTACAGGGAGCCTTGGTGCCTTCACTCTGAGAACAAGCAAGATGTCTGCTTTTCTGGCCTCTTCTCCACCCTGCCACATCCACTGAGCAGGAGCTTTGGTAGCTCAGGCATCTCTAGCATCAGGCATCAAAAGTAGTTTATTAAATCCAGCAACTGGATAAATGTGTATTGTTTTTGGATTAGTGAGCAAGACAGACAAAAGTCTGGGCTCCCTTGTGGAACTTACATTTTACAGGCATGGAGAAAAAGATAAATAATAAAAATAACAAATAAGTTATGTAGTATGTTGGAAGGTGATAAGGCTTTAGAAAAAAACAACACGGTAATGATGAGAGGGAGACAAGGGAAGGGACTGGAATGAGTAGGCTCTACCAGAAAGGGGCAGACACTCTCTCCGCAGCCTTCCTGCTGCACTCTGGGATCAGCTGGTTCCCATTTAGTGCAGTCTGGTTCCACCAACATTTAGTGGGAGCCTGTCCTGCACAGGCTCAAAAATCCTCCAGAACTCCCAACTAGCCCTCCAGCTGCTTACCTCAAGCCCCCCACCCCACGCTGTGGTGAAAGAAACCACAGGCCACCTGAGTTGGGATCTGACCCAGCAGAACGTCCTGGAGGCTGTGCCTCAAAGTGCATCCCAAAGCCCCCTGCTTCTTCCCATCTACACTGACTGCCTCATCCGCAGCCCCAATCACCGCCTCCTACCAGGAAGAGGGCAAGTGCATTGGGAGGTCTCCCTGCCTCCACTCTTGCCACCAGACAGACATTAATCCACCCAGCGACCACAATGATTTTGCTTAAGCCTCTGTGGGATGCCTTTCCCTGTGCTTAACCATCCCCCAAAGGCTTCCCATGACACAATAAATAAAATCTACTTCCTCATTAGGCTTGCCAGTCCTATATGAGAAGGCCTGTCCATTTCTTGGCCTCTATCGCCTTTCCCTGTCCCCTGGCTCACATAGCTTCACCCTCCTTATTCTCTGACCCCTGACCTCACCAAACCAGGAAACCATTCCTGTCAGGGCCTTTACATTTGCTGTCCCCACTTGCCCCTGCCTCATGTGTCCATCTTTGGATTTTTGCACAGCAGCCTCGTGACCTCACAGCTGAGTGTCTGAATACATGTCCCCCACCTGGGTGCTAGGCGAGGTGATGGCCCGGTCATTTGCTACCAGCCTCTGGCGCTGTTTGGTTTCTCTCTCATCTTTGGTTTATGGTTTCTTGACTACATCCCCTCCCTACCCTGCCCCAGTGCAGTTTTCTGGACAGGACGGCCTGTCTTGTTCCCTTGTTTCCCTGGCACCTAGAGCAGCCTCTGGCTGACACTGACTGGAAGGCTGGCTCGGTTTCTTTCTAAAAATCATGCCCTATCCTCCAGGGTCACCCAAGGTCAAAGTCATTCCCAGCAGCCCCAACTTCTCAACCCCTGTTGCTCTTCCTGTCTGTGCTCATCGCTGTGTGTCTTGTGTGGAGCTGCAGACTCACAGGCTCTCCACCTATGAGTGCTATCTCCCTGACTCTGCGTGTCTCTACATCTCTGAGCAGAGACCAGCTCTTGGTCATGGCAGAAGGACAGAGAACGAAGCATCTGGAGTCAGCAGCTCAAGGCTATGTCGCCTAGTAGGTTGCTCCTTCTCCGCTTTGGTTTCTTCCTCTGTGAAATGAAAGCAATAAAAACAAGACCTGCTGCCCTCAGAACTGCTGACAGGACGGAAGGCAACGTTGCCAGCAAGGGCAGGCTGGACACTACCATGTACTCAGCGCACTCCCACTCCCAGCCCACAGCTAAGCACTCGGGGAAACGTTTCTTGGCTTATGGATGGCCAGAGTGGGGGCTAGAAGACAAGTTTTCATGATTCCAAGACCCTGTGGACCCCCACCACAGGCACGATGGTGTCTGCAATCTAGATGTTATATACCTGTTATATCCTAGTAGGAAGCAAACCAAAAAGCTTGCTGGTTTTCTAGCTGCTGTGCTTGTGGATCCTGCGGCGGCCTTACCAGCCTTGAGTGGGGAGGGAGATGCAGGACACTTGGGGTTTCCGTTTGGTTGGGCCACTACTTCATTCACCAGCCCAGGCCTGCCTGGACTCTGGGCCTCTATTTCTTGATCTGTGTACCTCAGAACTGGACTCACTAGGAAGTTTTCAGACTTCAAAACCAACATCGCAACAATACACACTTTTTCCCTCAAAGAAATACTGAGTAATACTTTAAAAAGATAAAAGAGTTAATTTGGTTGAAGTGGAGGGTAAGAGGCCTAAAGCACCACTAACCTGGATGATCTACTGTGGATCAGCTCTAAGGGCCTTTCAAGATGGAAAACTCTTAAGATTCTTACTATTTTGAAAGTTCTTCAAAAAATTGTTTTGCTTCCTCCCCATTTATTTCAGATATGCTTTTCTGCAGCAGCAGTTGACAGGATAGAGTAAACTGCGTGAGCTTCTCACACTATAATTCATAGCTGAAAATGACTCTGATCCTTACCCACTCTGGAAGTTCCCATGGTTTTGAAATGAAAGTTTTCTGTTCTCCACAGCTCCACCCACAAGCCCTTTAAAGTTACAGGAAAATTATTAAAATGATAGAAAACCGGCTGCAAAGGAGCAGGAATAAAGCCAACCATTAAGAGAGTTTCCCTGGCCCTGACGACTCTGGGCCTAGAGAAAGGAGACTCCAACAGCCTGTCCAAGATTGCTACGTCCCCTCACCAAACACTCCCTTCTGTTGAGCAGAAGGAGTATCGGCCAAGACCTATTTACTGTAGGGCCGGTTTTATTAGCTCACTGCCAAAGGCTTCCAGAGTGTCCGTGTGGTACTCCGGAAAAAATGTGGGGTGCGGCTGTCCTGCCTCTCCCAGCCAGGTGACCTTGGGCCAGAGCCACCACCTTCCAGAGGCTGGGCTTCCTCCTCCTCAAAATGGGAATAATAGCACCTTCTTGATCCACCCAACACGGTTGAAAGAACTAAGTAAGAAAACAGGTGAAACAGCACTTTAGAAACTGTAAAGTACTTTGCAAGGTGAGAGATGATCATTTCATGCTAAGACACAAAGTTGTAAAGAATTAATCAAATAAACACTAAAAATCCCAGAGGATCAACAGTCTTATCACCTACAATCTTACAACATGGGGTCGCAGGGTGGGAAGAATCACAGCTGAAGTGCCACCCCACCTTTACAGAGAGCACTCACAATTAGACATGCACAGGATAGCCTGATTGCCACCCAAACACACACTGAGCAGCGGGAGTCTGAGTGGCCAATAGCCTAAGTCAGTCACCAGTCTCTCAAGCAGGTCAAGCTAGTCAGTTCATGAAGTTTCTATTATAAAAGAAACCTTGGTGCTTCCCCGCTTTGCCCAGTATTTAGAGACAACAACCTGAATGTTTTCAGGCCATTCTGGAGAGAAAAGCCAAGGCCCTCAGAGCCAAACCACAGCCCCCTTAGATTGTTCAGAGCCACTCTACAATCTGAGGCGGGTGTCTGACTTCTGAGTAGTGCTTTCAACACAGAAGCCATGAAAGATCACAGACATCAAGAGACACAGGCCCATGTAATGACAGATCCGCAGAAGGAGAGTGGGCAGGCTCTGTGACTAACCTGCTGTGTGACCCTGGCTAAGTCCCTGGCCCTCTGGTCCTTGATCCCCCCATGAGTAGAGCAAGGGGATCTGGGATGATGTCTATGGTTCCTTCAGCTCTACACCATTCTGACTGTGGGTTTCCTCTTGATGTTCCTCTGTCCCCTTTTTGGTCCCCATACTCACCCAGTGGCCATGGCTGAAAGGCTTCAGCACAGGGAACCCTGAGGAGGTGAGTCCTGTACTCCCCACAGGCTATGTCGATTAGAGGACCACAGACCCCCGGAGGGCAGCAACTTGATTTTTAGACTCTACTTAAAACCAAACAGGAAAAGGAAGCTGAACCAGAGATAAAGGGGAAACAAACCCCAGTTATAAACTGAAACCTAGGGAGAAGAGAGAGAAACAAGAGGCGCAGAGCGCAGAGCCCCGCCAGCGTGGGCGGCCTGGAGCCACTGAGCCACCCGGAACTCCCATGCCTCAGCCTCAAGCCCCGAAGCACTTCCTGTGAGGGTGCAGCAGCAGGCTGGGGGTGGGACCTGTGGTGGTGCTGGCTCCCCCACCCGTCAATGCCTGTCTGCTCAGCCACAGCCACCTCGGAGGTCTAGGCCTAGCTTCTCCACCTGCTATAACAAGGGGAGGGGCAGTGTGGACGGCTTCAAGGCATCTGTGAAAAACCTCTGAGAACTCAGAACTACCCTAATCGATCCTCTGGAGAAAGAAGGCTGTTTTGATAGGGGCTGAAGGTTTAATATTGACTTTGGTATCAGTTTTGCACCTCTGTTGGGGAGACACTTCTCTCCAACGCTGATCGCTCAGGCAGCAGCTGAGGGCCTGTCAGGGAGATGTGTGAGGCAAACTGGAAAACTGGCTCTGTCCCTGGTTCACTGAGTGACCTGGGGGCTTCAGTTTCCTTAGGTGGGGGATGGGGCTCACCACCCTGACTCTGCCTGCCTCCACCAGGCTGTCATGGAGATGAGGCCCATTCCCAATCCTTCATTCAAAATGAATGGACACCGCAGAGTCAGGCCTTGTCCTAGAACCAAGGGACAGAACACAGAAGAGGACAGCAGTCCTTAACGTCCGTGAAGGGCTTTCAGAGTATAGAAAGGAAGGCACTGGAATGCTAATGAATAAATGTATGAGAATGCTATGATTGATACAGTGAAGAAGGGCTGCTCAGAGTACTTGTCCAAAAGAAAGGTTTAAAATTTCCAACTGGTGATTGTGGATTTGTCTACTACTCTCATTCTGTCCATTTTTACTTCCTGTATCTTGGAGCTCTTATTAGGTACATATATTTTATGGCTATTGTGTTTTCCTGATGAATTGATCCTCTGATTGGTATGAAATTGTCCTTCTTTATCACTGGTTATATTTTTTGTCTTTAAGTTTACTTTATCTGGTATTAGTGTAGCCATTTGGTTTTCTTGTGCTATTTACCTGGTGTATCTACACCCCATACTGGTCTTCTGTTGTTGCTATAACAAATTACTGCATACTTAGAGCTTATAACACACATTTATTATCTTAGTTTCATGAGATAATAGGTCAGAAGACTGACATAGATCTCAAGGGTTTTACTGAGCTAAAGTTAAGGTGTTGAAGTGCTAGCTTTCCCTCTGGAGGCTCCAAAGGAGAATAACTTCCTGGCCTCTTTCAGCTTGAAGAGGCCCTCACACTCCTTTCTCACGGCCCTGTCCTCCGCGTGCAAAGCTGGCAAAGCAGTGTCACTACAACTCCTTCTCCCACCCTAACATCTCTTCTTGACCACAGCCAGGAAAGGGTCTCCCCTGCTAGCTCTTCTTGTGGTCAGATCTGGGTCTTTTGTGGGGAGAGGGGCTTTTATTTTTTTCTACCCCTACTGAGGTACAACTGACAAAAATTGTGTTTATATGTATAATTTATATTTGAGGTGTATGATTTGATGTTTTGATAGATGTAAACACTGTGAAATAATCACCATGGTCAAGCTAATTAACATGTCCAGCATCTCCCATAGTTACCATTTTCTTTGTTGTTGTTTTTTTTCTTTTTTTTTTTTTTAAGGCAGGTTCTCTGCCTTTAAGGGCTCAGGTGTTGAGGCCAGGCCCACTGGATAATCAGGATAGGTGCCCCACCTCAATGTGCATCACTCTGATCACATCTGCAAAGTCCCTTCTGCCACACAAGGTAACATATTCATAGCTTCTGGGGATCAGGGTGGGGTGGTAGCATTGCTTTGCCTACTGCACTTTACTTTCAGCCTCTTGTACCTCTGTATTTAGTGTCTCTTAAAGACAGTATGCGATTAAGTCTTGCATTTCATTTGGTCTGACAATCTCTATCATTTAACTGGAGTATTTAGTCCATTTACATGTAATTTACTGATATGTTTGGATATAGGTCTCCCATTTTGCTATTTGTTTTCTATCTGTCTCGTCTGTTTTGGTTTTTCTATTTCTCTTGTCCTGCATTCTTTTGAGTAAATAGTTTTAAGAATTCCATTTTCATTTCTCTTTTGACTTTTAGGTATGCCTCTTTACATTACTTTTTAGAAGTCTTTCTGGGGTTTGCAATACACATCCTTACTTTTGTAGAGTATACAAAGTATACACAACAGTCATCACATGCATTACATAGTCACTATATGTCATGTTACGAATTTTTGCTTTAAATGGTCCTATACAAGGGACACCTGGCTGGCTCAGCAGTTGAGTGTCTGCCTTTGGCTCAGGGCATGATCCTGGAGTCCCGGGATCAAGTCCCACATCAGGCTTCCTGCGTGGAGCCTGCTTCTCCCTCTGCCTATGTCTTTGCCTCTCTCTCTGTGTTTTTCATGAATAATTAAAATCTTAAAAAAAAAAGGTCATATACACATATATATGCAAATATATATTTTTAATAAACAGTCTTATATTTACTCATACTTATGCTTTCTAGTACTCCTCATTCCTTCCTAAACATTCAAGTTTCCTGGCATAATTTTTCCTCAGCCTGAGGAGTATATATCAGGTATATCAGCCACAAATCCCCTAATTTTCTTTTATTTGGAAAACACCTTTATTTTGTCAACATACCTGACGGTGCTTTTTTTCTGAATAGAGAATTTTGAGACTTTTTCTTTTAGCACTTAAAAAATAAATGTCATTCTACTGTCTGACATCCATGGTTTCTGATGAGAAGTTAGCCATCAGTTATATCATCATCCTCTGTATATAGTGTATATTTCCTCTAGTCACTTTTAATATTTTCCTTTTCTTTGGTTTCCAGTGACTATGAAGTGCTGGAGTGTGGCTTTCTTTGTATTTTTCCTGCTAGGGGTTTGCTGAGATTCTTGGATATGTAAGTTAAAGTTTTTCAGCAAATGGGAAGGTTATAGTAATTATTTATTCCAGCATTATTCTTCTGCCCCATTCTCTTTCTCCTTTTCCTTCTGGATTCCAATCACACATATGTAGAACTCTTGGTATCATCTCACAAAGTCACCAAGGCTCTGTTAAAATTTTTAATATTATTTCCCTGGTTTTCAGAATAGGTGATTTCTACTGTTCAGTATCCAAGTCCACCAACTCTTTTTAATAAAATCTCTGATCCACTTTTGATCTCATCTAGTGAATTTTAGTATTTCATCTCTAGTACTAGAATTCTTATTTAGTAAATTTTTTACAATTTCCATTTCTCTGTATGTTTGCTCATTCTATCCACCTTCTAAGTCTTTGAATGTATGTATAATAGCAACTTGGAAGTACTTGTCTGAAAATTCAAACTTCAGGCTCTACTGATTGCTTTTCCCCCTTAAGTAGAGGCTGTATCTCTTGACTCGTTATGTGTCCACTAACTCGTGATTGTATGTTAGACATTGTGATGACATAGTGCAGATAGTCTAGGTAATACTGTCTTCCTTTAGAGGCATGGAATTTGTCCTGGCAGGCAGGTAAATTACTAGCAGATTCTTTTGATGAAGTCAAGTGTGTATGTATTAATTCCCTTTTAAGTTCTATTTCCATTTTGAACTTAGCCCCAGGGTGTGGCCCTTACTCAAGAGTATAGTCCTCACTCCTAAGGTATGGCTGTTCTGGGGTCTCAACTGAATGCCTAAGGTGCTCAGTGAGGTCTCTTCATTTGGCTAACTAGAATCTCTTATATCTCCCAGCACTGCAAGAACTTTGGCATCATCATTCAGTCCTTAGCCCTTCAGCAGGCAATCTGTGATAGGCCTCATAGACAAGTCTTATTCTACACATGCACAGCTAGCCAGCCTTAGGAAACAAAGTGAATCCCTACATAAAACTCTATCCTTGCTCCTACCACAGGGCTTCCTCATCTCTATTTCTTTGTCCTGCAATATCCAGCTATTTCAGTAGCCTAAAATTCCAATATCTGCCTTCTGAACTCATTAAGATCAATTTTCTGCTTGAGTCCCACCATTCTGTGCCATAACCAGAAGGAGGCCCCAGGCAGAAAGACAGAGCCATCGTGGGGCTTATTATGTTTCTTCACTCAAGATTCAGTCCTGTGCTACCTGTCAATGCCTCAAAACAGCAAGAATTTAATATTTTATATGAGTTTCAGTACCCATATATTCAGATGCTTCATGTATTTTATTTAGTTTCATAGTTATTTGGTCAAGAGAGCAAGTCTATGATCATCTCTCTGTCATGGCCTGAAGTGGAAGTCAGTGATAATTATCAACTACCAAAGGGTATTCTCTTTCATTTTCTGAGCATTTCCTGAAGATGCCAGCCTGGGTGTAAAATCTTCACTGTAGGAATATGCCTTTCACTTCCATTCTCCATCTCCACTGTCCTCCAGTTTTATAACTACTGTCTTTTCTTTTTCTTGGTTTCAACAAGTAGATAAGAGGTAAGACTGACCCTTCTGGGGGCATTCTTTTAACTCTGCCATCTAGCTTTAATAAGGCACTTGCGTGAAATTAAGAGGAGTAAGAAATGAGAAATATCTTTGGCCAGGGTGTTATGAAAAATGGATTCTAGCCCATACTTTATTATTGATATCTATATCCTTGGGCATTTATTTCCCCACTCATTCTCAGTTTCCTCATCTGCTTAATGAAGGGACTGGCCATATTAATAACTATGAACTTCAGGTACAACACCAAATCCTAAATCAACTGTGTCAAAGCAATAGAAAATGCTGCAAAAATAGGAAAGGAGCTGTTAACATCTGATGAGCAATTCAGTGAGAATGTTAAGAAATGTCCTGTTTAAGGCAGTACCTTATAAGGTGTTACTATGAATTGAGCTCAGCACTTAGTACACAGTTTAGGATGTAGTAGGTGCAAGGTAAATGCTGACTGCATGATGAATATATAAACGAATGAATGAATCGGAAAGTCAACAAATCTCACACAGGATACTAAATGCTAAGGCGTTTGGCTCTGCATCTTGAGCATAATAAATGCTCAGTAACTGGCAACTGTATTGACTTGAATTGAAAGCGGTGTTTCCCATCTGCCTAGATCCCAACAGACACCAGAATGGTTGACAACAAATCAGGGAGCTATATATACTAAAGGACACTTTACTTAAGAGATCAAATTCAAAGACGTGTTTTGTGGCTTGGGAAAGTCATCTAACTTCTGTGGATCTTAGTTTTCTTTTCTGTAAACAGACTGTTCTCTCTTCTACTCTCTCTCAGTGGGATGTTTGAGCATAAAAGAGTCTTTGACTAAGAAACAGAGGGAAAAAATTTGCTTTCTAATACTGGTTTTTTCATGAGAACTTGTGTTTAAAAAAAAAAGACTGTTCTGAGTAGAAGGTCCTTGTGTCCTATGGGTGCAAGAAAAGGGGACAGGGAGACGGTTGCACAGAATTAGTTACCATCAGTGACACATTGCAAAAATCTACTGGCAATGCTGCATGACCAAATGAAGGCACTGGGTTTGCCCTTCAAGAACCAATTTACATATCACCTCTTCAACAAAGGGCTTATTGAGCCCCCAAGATAGACAAAATTATCCCTGCTGATGTGTTTCTTCTGTATTTTACAGTATTATCAATTTAATGTCACAGATGATTGTCCTTTAGGGAGGGGCTACCATGTTTTATTCCTCTTTTATAACCAGTTATGCTCAGCACAATTCTTGGTATACATACTATGTGTTCAGAATGTTTGTTCTGCCTAAAATACTGGTACTCAGGAAGTATGTGAATTACTAGCGCACAGAGAGCATGTTGACATGGTCTTGGTTTTCATATCTCAACGTTTGTAAAGAGAATGCTTGAATCTAGTATGCAATACAGGGTTCTCTGCCCCAAGTAACTTCCATCCCAACCAAGCTCCTGGCCAAACTCATCTGCAGCATAAATAGACATTACTAGCCAAGTCAATTGACTGTTCCAAGGAAATAATGAACTCACAGGGGAAAATGACAATATCTCTGAGAAGTGCAAGCACTATAAAATACTTGGAAGATAAAGAACAAATGAAGCAACTGTGATATATAATAAGAAATACATAATTGGGGATCCCTGGGTGGCTCAGCGGTTTAGCCCCTGCCTTTGGCCCAGGGCGCGATCCTGGGGTCCCGCAATCGAGTCCCACGTCGGGCTCCCAGCATGGAGCCTGCTTCTCCCTCTGCCTATGTCTCTGCCTCTCTCTCTCTCTGTGTCTATCATGAATAAATAAATAAATAAATCTTTAAAAAAATACATAATTGATCTCTGTCCATTTCTGAACATAGGTTAGTGTCATCGTGGGTGGCAGCAATAATTTGTGCCTGGGTCTTAGTTTATAAAGGTAACTGAGTGACGACAATGCCACTAAAAAGTTTAATGTTACTCACAGCTCCCCCTTGAGCAGGGAGGCATAGGTGTTAACACCTATAAGAGGTAAAAAATCTGTAAAGTTTCTTATTGCCTGAGTTTAATTATTTGATAGGCAATGATAATCAATAACCATTTTTAAAGAAAGTGTATTGGGACACCTGGGTGGCTCAGCAGTTGAGTGTCTGCCTTTGGCTCAGGGTGTGATCCTGGAGTCCTGGGATCGAGTCCCACATCAGGCTTCCTGCATGGAGCCTGCTTCTCCCTCTGCCTATGTCTCTGCCTCTCTTTTTCTCTTTCATGAATGAATAAATAAAATCTTAAAGTGTGTCTAAGTATAGAGTGTATACCTCTATACCATAAGAGGTATGGTGTTAGGGAAGCACTAGTGTTGTCAGGAGGCAGGAAGGAGCAAGGGGAAAGCACAGGCCACAGCCTTTCTTGGGGTCTCTGAGGGAAAGGCAGGGCAGGGTAAACAGATCAGAATTGCTAGTTTGAGTAATTCCAGCAGGCTTGAGGGGGCAGGGGCTGTCCCTAGTCATTTGGGGTAACTTGAGGCAGGGGAAATCCTGGCTTGGGGACTATGAGTCAGATAAAGGAGGTATTGGGGATGTGGAATAGGGTGGGTTGGCTTGTACATGAAAGGTGGCCCCACCAACCGTTTATGGTCTATAGGACTTAGCTAGCTCTGTGAGGGCTAGCTCTGTGAGGGGCAGTGTTTCCCCACCCAGTAAGTTCCCCCAAGGATGTCAAAACATCAAAAAACACAAAAACTATAATAAATGGGGGTGGGGGAAGCATGGGAAGAGACTGGCTTAATGAGTATGGAACTTCCTTTAGGGGAGATGAAAATGTTTTGAAACTGGACTGTGGTGATGGCTGAACATTGAAAATGTACTTAATACCACAGAATTGTAGATTAAAATGGTTTTAAAAAACCGGGGGAAGTAAAAATCTGTAAAATTTCTTATTGCCTGAGTTTAATTATTTGATGGGCAATGATAATCAATAACCATTTTTAAAGAAAGTGTATTGGGATGCCTGGGTGGCTCAGCAGTTGAGTGTCTGCCTTCGGCTGAGGGCGTGATCCTGGAGTCCTGGGATCGATTCCCACATCGGGCTTCCTGCATGGAGCCTGCTTCTCCCTCTGCCTGTGTCTCTGCCTCTCTCTCTGTCTCTGTCTCTCTGTCTTTCATGAATGAATAAATAAAATCTTAAAGATAAAGTGTGTCTATAACTTAGGACAGAAATTGCAGATACACCAACTCTTGTGCGTGTGGGTATTAGTCTATGAGCAACAGAGGGAGATAAGAGAATACTGATGCCTGAGGAGGCCATGGACATTGAGAAGCCTTAAATCAATGACAACAAAAAATAAGTGTAAGCAGGGGTCATACTGAATTAGGAGTAGCAACCAGGACAATGAAAATAGAACATACAATTTTGAGTTCATTTGAAGATAATATATGCACCCAGAAGGTGGGGCAGGAAGAAAAAAAATGAGAAAAAGCATTAAAATTGTAGAGAGAAAATATAGAATAAGACAGCAGAAGCAATTGCTATTACTCTAGCTTCCTAATTTTTTCTGCTTGTGTACATTCTAGAAATATTTAGAAAAATGATGTAACCAAAAAAAATGATGTAACCTGTTGTATATTTTTTAGGTGGCATCTAGAATTTTTCCTGGTAAGTTGAGATGTTTGCAAAGGATTTAATATGTAGAAACATTATATGTGGTATATGTGCATTAAAAATGTGCATTAAGTATGTTACATTTATAAATATAACCTAATATTGAGCTTAAGTGCTTTCTTTTTAAAAATATTTTATTTTATTTATTTTAGAGAGGGAATGTGCGTGCACAAGTGGGGGAGAGGCAGAGGGAGAGGGAGAGAATCTTAAGCATACTCCATGCTGAGCAGAGAGTCCAATGTGGGGCTCAATCCCAGGACCCTGAGATCATGACCTGAGCCAAAACCAAGGGTTGGATGCTCAACTGACTGAGCCATCCCAGCACCCCTAGGGATTTTATTTTTAAATAATCTCTATATCCAACACAGGGCTTGAATTCACAACTTCAAGATTAAGAGTTGCACGCTCTTCCAACTGAGCCACCAGCCAACCCTAAGCTCTTTCAATTTATGAAAAAGGTCTGTCATAAAACATAATTGGCAGAGCCTGTTCACTCGATCAAACCACTCAGCCAAATCAAATTTACTTGCTATCAGAAAAATTTCGACTAATTTTCCAACTCAGACATGCTTATATACATCACAGTGAGAGCAGCACACCACATGTGAAGTCTTTAATTTTAAACAGATAACCAGAGAGATGAGGGGTGGTGCTAGGCCATGAGTTGGTGGCCTTGCTGAAATGAAAGCTGCCCTCTTCGATATTCTCCATAGCCACTTCCCTGTACTCAGAGACCTCTCCATCAGGGCCACGGTATCCTCAAATAAGCATAGCCTCAGGAAGTCGCAATGTACCCCCAGGAACACACGTGGCCTGGTTTGTAGGCAGCTGTACTCATGTAATACTAGCGACCTATTGGGGCACCTGGGTGGCTCAGTGGTTGAGCATCTGCCTTCAGTTCAGGTCATGATATCAGGGTCCTGGGATCGAGTCCCACATCAGTTCCCTGCATGGAGCCTGCTTCTCCCTCTGTCTGTGTCTCTGCCTCTCTCTCCTTGTGTCTCTCATGAATAAATAAATAAAATATTTTAAAAAATACTAGTGACCTACTAGACAGTTAAAATGAAAGGATAATTCGAACTTCAAACTTTAAAAATGAAAAAAGTTATAGGGCAAATATAAATAAAAGAACACCAAGTCAGCAATTCTGATATCGACAAACAGAATTTAAGGAGAAAAACCTGATTAAGGATCTAGAGGAATATTAATTACTGGAAAAAATAATCATGACCATGTATGTATGTATGTATGTATGTAATACAGACTCAACTCTGTAAAGTAACTGAAAAATTTTGGGGAGAAATACTTAAATAAACAATCCTACTGAGAATTTAAAAATACATGATTTCTTAGATATTTTTTTAAAATCAAGAGATACAAAGTAAAGTAGAAGGCATTAGCTCCCTAGTCTGCCCTTATTTTAAAGTTGTATTTGTTTAAAGTTAGAAAATTCACACTACAGATGATACAGAAGGTAAATTAAGGGTCCTCCCCTCTCCCCGTGTCCTCTCTCCCTAAATATAACCCTTGTTGACACCAGGGAAATCGTGTGCAGGCTCCAGTTCTCGTTTCCCAGCCCAGTGCTGCTCTCCTTACACCTCTGTGTCTCCTTGAAGAGGACTGACTAAAGTCAGTCCTTCTGTCCCAGAGGGACTTAAACAATGTAACACCTCAGAGTGGTGCCATGTGCTCTACGGTGCGGAAGTCACACAGACCAGGCCAGTCATGGAGAACCATATACTCTATGATCCATTTACGTGGTATGTGCAGAGCAGGCAAATCCATAAAGACAGAAGCAGACCTGTGGTTGTCTAGGCCTGGGAGAAGGGACTGGGGGAACCCAGGAGTGACTGCTAAGTAGTACAGAGCTTGCTTCTGGGGTGACCACAATGTCCTAAAATACATTGTGGTGATGGTGGCAAGACTCGATATACTGAAACTGTTGGACTGTACACTCTAAGTGGGTGAAATTCTGTGGTTTATAAATTATATCTCAATAAAGCCATTATTAAAAAATGCTCCAGAAGCGCCTTTGGTGGCTCAGTCAGTTAAGCATCTGACTCTTGGTTTCAGCTCAGGTCATGATCTCAGAGTCGTGAGATCAAGCCCCATGTCAGGCTGTGTGCTCGGCGTGGAGTTGAGAGTCTCTCTCTCCTACTCCCTCTGTTCCCCCCTACCCTTGTATACATGCTCTCTCTCAAACAAATAAAGTCTTTAAAAAAATGCTCCAAATGCAGATGGAAAATGTTTTCAAATGAGTTATAAATTAACTATGGGACTTTGAGATTGTTGGAGAAAATCATCTCACCATTTTGGCTCCCACCAGAAATAATACTCAGTAGAAAGGACTGCATCCAGGGTGGCAATTTTAAATTATTTCAGCATTCCAGAAAGTGAAGAGAAAATATAACAAAAGCAAGGGCATCTCTGACTACAAGGCGTCCCTAGAACACAGCAGGTGCAGAGTCCATGCTCAGGCTTCAAGGGGAGTCTATGAACTCAACCTGAGAACTATTCATTTCTCAAGCCATATGCTGAATACTTTAATGTTTCTAAATCTTTTGCCTCCTTCATTGGTTTCTAACAGTTTAACTGAGCATTTGAAGAAAACAGGACACTTGACTAGCTTTAGCTGACTACAAATAAAATCAATCTGGAGGAACATAATAATGAGACATCATTTTTCATCATTCAAATTACTGGAGCTTTATATTTGTTTCTCAGAACTTTTTGTTGGGTTCGGTTTTGAATGTATGTCATTTTTATGAATCTAACACCTGTACACATCTGTGCAATCACTGCTACAATCCGGAGGTTGCCTCTGTCCCTCCCCAAACTCCCTCTAGCTGTCCCTGAGTGGTTGCACCTCCCCACCCCCCCACCTTCCGCATATTACTCCCAGCAGCCACTGATGTGTCCTCCAGCTCAGTCCCTTTCTTCTGGACAATGCTACACTAATGGAAACATATGGCATGTAACCTTTTAAGAAGGCTTCCTTCACTTAACATAATGCCTCTGAGACTCATCCAAGTTGTGTTTATTAAATAATCTGGATTTTCTTGTTTGTTTTTTGTTTTTGCATGCCAGTTTTCTGTTGTATGGCTATATCACAAATTGTTTCTCCATTAAATGGGAGAACATCTGAATTGGTTTTGGCCATTATAAACAGAGCTGCCATAAACAGCAATGCACACACATATAGGTTTTTTTTTTTTTTAATTTTTATTTATTTATGAGTCACAGAGAGAGAGAGAGGCAGAGACATAGGCAGAGGGAGAAGCAGGCTCCATGCACCGGGAGCCTGACGTGGGATTCGATCCTGGGTCTCCAGGATCACGCCCTGGGCCAAAGGCAGGCGCTAAACCGCTGCGCCACCCAGGGATCCCCATATAGGTTTTTATGGAACATAAGTTTTCATTTCCATAGGGCAAACATAGAGGATTAAGATTGCTGGGTTAAATGTTCGATTTTATAAGAAACAGTCGCACTGTTTCCCAGAGTGGCTGTACCATTTTTCTTCCTACCAGCAATGCAGGGGAAATGCTGCTACTCTGCATCCCCAGCAGCCTCTGGTGTCCTCAATGTTTTCTTATTTCAGACATTCGAACACATATGCAGTAATATGTTGTTGTAATTTTAATCTGCATTTCTCTGATGACTGCTGGTGCTTTGCGTCCTTCCATGTGCTTGTGTGTTATCTATGTATCCTCTTCGGAGACATGTCTACTTAAGTCCTTTGCCCACTTAAAAATACAGATCTGTTTTCTTACTGTTAAGTTCTGAGAGTTCTTTACACATTCTGAAGACAAGGCTTTATGATGTGCAAATGTTTTCTCCAAATTTGTTTCTCATCTTTTCACTCTCCTAGCATCGTTTTTTACAGAGTAACAGTTTTTTAATTTTAAGTTCTATTTGTTTTGTTTTATGTTCTACAGAGGGTGCTTTTGCTGTTACTCATGCAGACCATTTACCTAACCTAGTGGTCATGAAGACTGCTGCAGGTTCTCTTGCGGCAGTTTCCCAGCTGGACATTTAGATTTAGAATCCATTTAGAGGTACCTTGGTACAAAGTGTGAGGACTGGGCCAAAGTCCATTTTTTTTGCGTATCGCTGATTGTTCCAACTCCATTTGTTGACAAGATAGTACTTTTTTCACTGAATTGCCTTTGCCAGACATCAACTGACAACTGATTTCTGGACTTTCCATATAAGTGTCCAACATCTCCACAAGTCATCTTGAAAAACCCCCGGCAGGCTTGTTGGTACTGCATACATGGCTCATGAAAACTAAGAACTCGACAAGGAACAGTGATAGGGTCCTTGACTCATCTATTTTGTGGTGTAGGCTGTGGAGTATGTAACCCTTTCTCTCTGCAGGTTGGACTGCACATGGAATATTGAGATTAGTTTTTGCTGTCACAATATGAGAGGTACTGGCAACCTGAAAGCATTCTGGAAGGGAGACTGAGTTGATGAGGCCAGCAAAGATCCTAACACAGGAAGACAGGCCGAGGAAAACGGGGCGTCTTGCCTGGAGAGATAAATAGAGAATAAGAACACCTGCTCTGGGCCTCTGAGCTCCTTGGAAAGAAAGAATCCCCCCTTCATGTGATCCCTAGGAGAGGATGAGGGCCAGTGGCTACAATCAGGCACTGTGCTAGGTACCAGGAATCCAGAGATGGACAAGATAAGTTTTTGCTTTCAGGAGGGGGGAGCCACAGGGACAACTATTTTGGTTTGACAAAGGTCACCCAGCAAATTGTAGGAGACTGGATAAAATGACTTGTTTTGCCTTTTATTTTGTGTGATTGCCAAAGATGGCCTAATAGCTCTATTTTCAACAAATGACTCATTCTGTCTTTGGGTTTAATGGCCAAATGAAGGTACTGAGGTCATGTGACAGCAAGAGATCTGCTCAAGGTCTCAAGTAGAGACCTTGCTTGCACAAACTGAGTTTGGAAACCAAGCCTCCCGATGCTTAAACCAGGATTCCTTTTTACTATCTGTTAAAATTCTTAATCAGCACTATGCTGAAGAATAAATAACCGAATGCTTTCTTCTTGCAAATCCTGTCTCCAGGGTTCTTCTGACCCTTTAGGTTTTCAGTGTCACAGGCTGTCTCAGAGGCCTTTAAAAGAGAAAAGGATCCTCCACTTTGAAATGTCAACCCTTGTTTTCAATGACAAGATGAGAAAAAAAAATCATATCAAATCAGACAGGTATTTTCTGAAGATGTTATTTCTGCTCTGAGCTGCTTCTGGGTCACCTACTGCTCTAATTATGCTGGAAGTAAACCTGGCTTTCATGAGATTCAGGATATGGCTGGAGGAAAAAGTTGTCAAGACTACTTAAGATCATCAGTGCTCACACTGGGCTCAGAGCATTCCAGGAATTCATTGATTCATTCCATAATTCATTCCGCTGGTTAACCACAAACACAGACATCACTGACTGCTTTAGTCCTACTAATATACTCAGGACAGGAAAGACAGGAAAATAGTTAACACTTTGGTTTAAGGCCAGGCCCCCCCTCCCTGAGCTCTTCACGTGAGCAGCATGGAACAGAAGAGAGGCAGGACTCGAGGTTCCTAGCCCCACTTTTTTCCTTCTAAGGTGGGCTCACTACAGAGAGAAGCAGTAACTCCAGTGCTTTCCAGCTGACAGAGTTCTGGTGAGAATCAGTGGAGATGACGGGTGGGCAAAGTGCCTGGCAAACTGAGAAGCACGGTACCCAGGTGAGAGATTTATTCATTTAACAAACATGTTTGGGCTCTTTCAAATGACGTGCACCATGCTGAATACTAAGAATAACCAGTTAAATAAAATATATCCCACATTCAAGAAGACAATGAGATGTGGCAAGTCTGATGATGAGAACACTGCAGGATGGGAGGCCCGGTAGAGGGGGAGCCCTCACTGTTCTGGGCAGGAAGGAAAGATGACTGTGACGATGGCCATGAGCAGAGGATTAGAGCAGGAGAGAGAGAGTATACTAGGTTCCAGAAGATTTCTCAGTCTCCTTATTTTACTTAATATTGACATTATTTGTGGAGTGGGCACTGATTTTATGACGACCCTTTCCGCATTACAAAGCAGTTGGCTTCAACCTCCCACAATGCAGAGCCCCCACCGCAGAGTGATCCAACCCCAACATCAATGGTGCCAGGCTGAGAAAGCCTGTTGTGAAGGAAACTGAGGCCCATAGAGGAGAAGCAACTAGTTCGAAAGGCTGTAGTCAATTAGCAACAGGGCTGAGACCTGAACGCAGGTGGCCTGTGACCCAGGACCCGAGACAGGGTTCCCAGGTTACATAGCTATGGGTCTGCAGCTGGGCAGCACAGGAGAGGAGCTTGGAGGGCGACGGGGCTGCTGATGGGACAAGAAGAACTCAAGTGTCCGTGGAGGAGCACCGCCACCAGGCAGAGCCATGAGTAAGGAAGGCAGAGGGAAAGGGGGGACAGGAAGAAGCAAAGGAAGGAAGTGGGCAGCCGTCGTCTATTTCTGCTCTCTGACAGAGCACCCTCTAACATTTCTATAACGAGCTGGTTTCATGTCCAATCATCACAACTAGTGAAGTGGGTGAAGCAAAAATTAACATTCTTACTTTCCGGAGCCTAGAAGAGTGAAGTGCTTTACCCAAGGCTCCAGAGTTTTGCAGACAGGCAAAACTCCATGCTAAAGACTCTTTCAGGTGGTAGGTGTCTCCCACCAGCCCGAGCCCAGACCCCTGTTCCTTGACTTGCCTGCAGTCCATGGAGGCAGGACGAGTGTCTCTGAAGGGACTTTTGTGTGAGCTCAAAGGAGAAACTGGGTGCAGGAGAGCAAGGCCTCAAAAGCTAAGAAGCTGAGGTAGGAACACAGAGGCACTGCAGTGCTGAGCTCCACTCTCTGGGTCTCAGGATCAGGGCTCTAACTTCAGGTGGGTCACCTGGCTCCTGTGGGCATCCCTGCCTGTCCTGAGAGCCAAAGAGCCATAAGATCGCCTTTAGGAGCACTCCATGCTCTAAAGATGAAATCTATTCTATTTTAAAATTCTCTTGTCCCGAAGCCAATGATACTACTTTCAAGCATAGCCAACAAAAACCATTACTAGGAGGACAGCTGAGATAGCTTAGTTCCTTGGTCTAGGCTGACAGGAAATAAAATTATTCTGCTAATGAATTAATTTTCAAAAAACTGAAATCCTTAAGAAATTTTTGTCCAAGTTTTGAGCAGTTCTGCAGATGACTGATTTAATTCCCTCTCATGCTAACACTTCTGCTACGAATGATGCACTTATGCACTGTCGTGTGTTGAGTGGCAGCAGTGATCCCACAGATGCATGTGGCAGGGTACGACAGAGGGAGCACTGGGTGGGACAGCAGGACACAACTACACCTGCTCTAGGGTCCCAGGCAGATCAGTCACCTTTCAGGGCCTCAGTCCCCTGATCTTTCACATGAGGGACTGGATGCACAGGCCACTGGAGCACGTCCACCACTGAGTCCCCAGAACTATTCTAAACCTCGTCTGAGTCTCGGTGTCTTCATTTCTACTCTGCTAACGAAGATTAAATAAAGCAATGAACAGGAAAGGTTCTTGAAAAGTAGAACACTTCACTTGCCAGAGAAGCTTGTCAGGGAGGTGTGACGCTGAGCACTTTGCTTTATTAATACTACCAATGGCCATTTGCTCTGAGGCTGGCTGACTCCTGCGCAGGGGCCCAGAGCACCGGTCCTTAACTAAGGAAGCACACTCACTGGTGTGGCAGGAAAGGCCCCACACAGACCGCACTGCAAGTACTGGCTGTGCGTGTCAACATCTGCAGGAGTCACATTGCTCCCCACCACAAAGCCAGAGTTAGCCCTGTGGCATCATTCTCACTAACTTATACAGTCATGGGGTCTTCTCGGCCAAGAGGGGAATTATATTCCATATGACCCTGGGTGTGCATCCTCCAAGCAATGGCCATCATCTGACACTCATTTCCTAGCCTGCAGCACTCTCTCCAATCAACTTCCGGTGAATTCCACTTCCATTTCATCAGTCTGGATCTAGCTAATAACAGAGTTCAGGATTTAAAAATAAAATAAAAATATCCCATCATCCAGGCCTGGAATCAAGGCATTTGTTTTTCACACATGCCACTAAAATCTTTCCAATATTAACAACAGACACCCAGGTCTGCTGGGCTCTACCCTGAGTGTCCACACATGCAGCACTCCAGTGGAAACTTCTCAAAGCCACTGGTCTTGAAGTCACCTATTAGACAGTGACCCAATACACCTTCTCCCTTTGCTGGAGCCTCAAGGAGCTTATAAACTGTTGCTCCTCACAAAACACTTCACCTCTTGTTAGTAACACCCCGCCTCTACTCCCACACAATCTCCATCTTTTTCTAACATTGAGCTCAGTGACAGGAAATGTGCCCTTGATCAAGATTCTGCCTAAACTGATTCAGAAGGGATACACCGGGGAGCCCTGCAAGGGGCCTACGGAGGAGGGACAGACTCCCTGCCCCGCCCCCCACCCATCTGTGTCTATCACAGCAGGTATGTTCCCTGGGAAACCCTTGTGTGGCTGCCCAAGTCCAGAACGTCTGCAGGGCGAGGCTGGAGAGGTGGACTGCAGGGGGCAGTTTAAAGGGCTGGGCGAGTGGGGGCGGGGTCTGCAGAGCTCATCTCTGCAGCCCCAGGCTGAATGTGCCCAACTCATGTTTATTTTCCTGCAGACTTTAGACTTGGTCAAAGCTCTCTGAACACTTTTAATGTGGGATTCTGGAGCAAGGGGTGGTTGTTGTTTTGTATGTTTTGTATGTGTTTAAGCAAAATCTCTGTTTGAGAAATGTTACATGTCATGAAAAATTAAAATATTTTAAAAGATCTCCCTCCAATCCCAGGTCCCCCAGCTGGAGGAAACTAGAGGCATACCTTGAGAGGTACTGCAGGTTCAGTGCCAGGCCACTGCAATAAAGTGAATACTGCAATAAAGTAAGTAAAATGAAGTTTTGGTTTCCCAGTGTCCATACAAGTTATGTTTACACTCTACTGTAGTCCAGCAAGTGTCCAGGAGCACTGTGTCAAGAAGAACAATGTATATATCTTAATTAAAAATATTTTAATGCTGGGCAGCCCCGGTGGCACAGCGGTTTATCGTCGCCTGCAGCCTGGGGTGTGATCCTGGAGACTCGGGATTGAGTCCCACGTCGGGCTTCCTGTATGGAGCCTGCTTCTCCCTCTGCCTGTCTCTCTGCCCCTCTCTCTCTGTCTCTATGAATAAATAAAATCTTAAAAAATATATATTTTAATGCTAAAAAATGCTAACCATTATCTCAGTTTTCAGCGACTTATAATCACAGATCATGATCGCAGATCACCATAACACATGTAATAATGAAAAAGTTTGAAATATTGTGATAATTACCAAAACGTGAAGCTCTTGAAAAAACGGCACCAACAGACTTGTTGGATGCAAAGTGGCCATAACCATTCATTTTGGAAAAACAACCTGCAGTATCTGGGAACCGCAACAAGACGAGTGTGCCTGTACTGGGTACTAGGTACTCCCTTTCATGTACCTTCTTTCCCAACCATCCCTTGCACATTCAAGTATGTGTGTGCATCCCAGCCACTTTTCTTCCCTCACAGGGGCACATACTATACATCCTGCTCCATACCTGAGGTGCACAGATGGGTTTTGGGAATCTATATAACCCCTGAAACCATATGTAATGCTGTAGTTTGAACATTCTTAGGGGACTATATTAATAACTTCCATAATTTCTCAGAGGTGCTTCTGATCTCCAAGAAGAGACCTTCCTACCACAAAAAAGCATACAAATTGCCCCCAGTCGAGGGCCTGCTCCTGAAGCACTGTCATGGCATCCTCGCCCTGATAAGAGATCACTGAGCCCACACATGAGGAGGTTTCAGGAGGCAGCATCTCCACTGTGCTCTTGCTAGTAACAGAGAAATCTGGAGCAATTTGCAGGGTATTTGGAAGCTTCCAGTATCAATGCAAATGTAATACAGAGCACTGCATAAATCTGGGAATTCTGTTTGGCCAGGTACCCTGAAGTCTATTTGCTAAACACAACAATGTAATAGATGTCTATGAGTCACTTTCTAGATCTCAGTTCCCTGGGACTCTGGAGCCACACTGTCTTATCCCACAGCCTCAAGCCACACATGACAAGGAGAGCTCTTGAAATGTAGCTACTCCTAACAAAGAAATGATGTTGACATAAAAGACATACCAGACTTCAAAGACTTAGTACAAAAGAGTCAGACAATATAAATATAGCTCATCAATAATTGTTCCATTAATTACATGTCGAAATTACACTATTTTGGATATAGTTACTACATTATTAAAATTAACTTTATCTGTTTTTACTTTTCTTAAGAGGGCTACTACTAAATATTTACAATTCCACACATGGCTAGCATGTGTGGCTTGTGCTATGTCTCTGTTGGACAGCAGTGGCCTATGTTTCTCCATCAGTGAGTACTCAAGTCCCACCTTATGAAATGTTCTATTCTTTGCAATCAGAAGCAAAGCTTTCATATGGAATTTTCTAAGTCAGGCATTATAACTGGCACACAAAAAAGCAGTTCACCAAAAATACCAGGGAAAATACATTAAGTCAGATGAATTTACTTATGAGGTCTAAGTTCATGGTGAAATCTGTTTGGTAATACACGTAGATAAAATTGAAAATATCACATCGAGGATATACCTCTAATACAATCTCTTTTTAAAGGCACTTATTGAGCTCCTACTGTGTGCCGGGGTCTTCACATTTATCATCATGATTTCCATTAAACACGAGAGGACTGAGGCTAGTGGCTCAAGACTACTCACTCAGCAAGTGCAGGCCTCCTTGAACCCAGGTCTGCATACTACAGCGCGCTTGGCCTCATCATTCCTTTGGCTGACATTCTGCCTTTTTAATGTTTGCATCACACTTTACAGTTTACAAAGTACTTTCAGATATATTATAACCTTCAATTATCCAAACTATTCTGTGAATTAGACATGGAGGTTATGAATCACCATACTCACAGGAGGGTATTACAAGCTCCCAGGGGGAAGAACTTGCCCTATGTCTCACAGTTAAGTAGAGTATAATCTTACACCAGGAGTTCTGAAAAAAAGTTCGTTTATCTTTTCAAAAGTTTCCTCTCTGCTCTATTAAACATAACTTTTTTCTTTTAATTAATACTGACTGCTTTCCTGGTCTCAGAGTTCAATGGAACAACAGAAGGAGAGCCTTTGTTGTCAATAATTATGTTCATATTCAATGATAATGCAACTATTTGTAGATACATATTACTGTATATTATACATTCTTACAATATTAATGTAGTAATAATACCCTGACATTATAGCATGCTATTATATTATTATATCCACTATTTTGTTTGCATGGGACCTCCTATGGTATCATACCAATTTGAAAGAGGAAGAAACTGAGGCATAAAACGACTTATGGATGAAATAAAAACACAGGTAGAAAAGGTAATGAAGAGTGAACGGAGAAGCATCGAGCAGAGAAATCTTTCCTCTTGGTCCTTAATGTCCCAGGGAAGGCATCTGGCCACACTTTGGTGCAGACTAGGGAAATGTAAAAGCAAAAGGACAAGAAGATCCATAAAAAGGCTTAATTTCTTGGGAGTGAATTGTATTCATTGTGTGGGAGTCAGGTTTTGTTTTGTTTTATTGTTTTGCTGTTTGTCTAGAATTTTCTGAAGAGCTCATGAGCGGCCACCCTCTACTCTCTCTGTGCCCTAATGCCTCAAGTCAAACCGTGGGGAAAACAATGAGAAACAGAAGCAATGTGAATCCAAGAGGAGCAGGTGTAGCCTGAGTGCAGCCCAGATCAAGGCCGGTCTAGCCAAGAGGGGGAGGATGTGGGCAGAGGAGTAACCGTCCAGTGGATTATGACCAAGGAGTAAGGAGTTCTGAAGAGAAAAAAGTACAGTAATTTTCAAAGTGCTCAAAACCAAGCAGGACAGAGAAAGCAGAGAAACCAACAGAGCTTATGAGAGTCCGTAGCGGGGAGCAAAGTGCCTGCAACATGACCACTGTGTCCTGAGGCATCCAGCACGTTGTCGAAGCGCCAGAGCAAGTGTGCACAGGGGCAGAAGCCAGCAAGGTCCAGAGCGAGGCCACAGGGTCGGCTGCACCGCCACAGAGAAGAGCTGGGCTAAGATGCCAGCAGAGTCCAGGCAAGGAAACCACTGACCTCAGTGTGGGGCACGGGCCACACCACAGCTGTTTCTTTGGAACTTTCTTATGTGGGGTTTACTGGACACGTCAGCAGCTATTCTTTTACTTGTACTGTGCACCCAAGTTACTCATTTGATTTCAAGTTCCACCTTATGAAGCCTAACAAGCATTGTTGTAATTAGAATATGACTGAACTTCATCTAAACCAACAGTGGGAAAGTCAGAAAATCTGCAATTACGGGGTAGGCGAGGAACCTTGTTTAAACAGTGTTTATCATCTGCGAGTTCTCCAAAAAGCTGGACTGTTCTTCACCGTCTGTTTTCCCTTCATGTCTCATGCTTAGTTGGTGTCCTAGTTAAGAACTACTTTCTTCTCTAGACTGTGCAGGGGCCAGATTCTTGATATATTCAAAAGAACTCAAAGGAAGTCATAAAAGTAACAAGAACCTAAAACCTGTCAGTGAATTTCTAATCCTTGTGGGTAAACACATATTCTTTCTTGACAGCATCTCTCTCTCTCTCACACACACACACACAAACATGCACGCACGTGAAATCTCAAGGCACACAGGACCTGAAGTTGTACTTGAGACCATCCCAGACAGCTTCTCACCCAAGCTGTGGCCTCTGTGAGTGCTTAAGGATCTCAGTGGAAGTCTGAGTATTATTTGAGCTTTTTGTTATGAGTTACCATGACTTTCTCAATTACTAAAACTAGATTATTAAAAGGAAAAATGTTTATTAAAGGGGCAAAGGGGCAGGTGACGTGTGAACAGGTCAAAGCCCTGCTCGCCATGTTTACAGAAGTGACTTAAGACTCAGCCCTGGGGGTCACAACCACATGGGCATTAAAGGGGCGCCGTGCCCACTGGCCTCTGTCCCTTGCCTCTGCCCTTTGATACGCCAGGTCAGGGTGTCTGCAGCCCAGCAAAGTGGGTAAGATCTGCCCAGAGAACAGCTTTTTAGGTCAGTTTGTCTGAAACCTGCCATATTAGCTTTGCCCATGCTTAGCGATTCTCTCCACTTGCCACAACTTCTTCAATTTCTGGTTTCTTCTGCTAACTGTACAGGGCATGCTCAGTGTGGTGCTTTATTAAATGGACAGGGCTGGTCGCCAGTGTCTCTGGCTCCCTTGGCAGATGTCCGGGGTCCAGGATTCAGCTCTCCATCTGCAGGCATCCTGTCAAGGGCTGATTTCTTTTTTTTTTTTTTTTTTTTTTTTTTTTTAAATTTTTTATTTATTTATGATAGTCACGGAGAGAGATTTTTTTTTTTTTTTTTTTTAAATTTTTTATTTATTTATGATAGTCACGGAGAGAGAAAGGGCTGATTTCTGCACAGCCTTTCCTGGTCTATGCTTTCCCCTTGCTGGGCCAGGGAAGAAAGGCAACAGAATCGGATCAGTAGAGGTGAGTTCTAGTCCTGGCTCTTCTATTAACTTCCATGGTGACCATGACCAAGTTCTGGCCCTTTCTAGGTTTGTTCTCTCATCTGTAAAAGGGAAGTAATTTCTAACTAGCTGTGTGTGGTGCTAATTAAGTAATATGTTGTAAATACAGCTCTGGGCACTTCATAGCTGAATCAACAGAAACTATCCCCACTGTATGCTAAGGTCTAGCTCTGAATGAATAAAAAGAGAAAGTATATATCGCCTGGACAGAGAGGGTGTTCAGTATCACCTCTCTTTCCTACTGGAAATGCCTCAAGGACCCTGACAAATGTGCTACAGGGAAGTGAGAATTAAACACCATGTCCAAACAAGTGTCTCCTGGAGCACTAAACCAGGGGTTACTTAGGGAGTTCTGCTGGTTCTCACACTGCCTATTATTCTTCAAAGAGTTCACCCCAGGCCTTCACCAGGCTGTCCCTCGGATGTGGTCTTGAGTACCCCTGACAGCCTCCTTTCTTTCTTCTAAAGGTACCTGATCACTCAGCTCAGGCTCATGTAACAAAACACCAGACTGGGAGGCTTAGGAGCAGAAATATACTTTCTCACAGCTCTAGAGGCTGGAAGTCCAAGGTCAAAGTGCTGGCAGGGCTGATTTCCCCTGAGACCGCTCTCCTTGGCATGCCACCTCGTCCCCGTGTCCTCTGCCCTCTTCTCTGTGTGCGAGCACTCCTGGCATCTCTTCTTCTAAGGATACCAATCCTATTGGATCAGGGCCCCACCCGTATCACCTCATTTAACCTTAACTACCTACTTATCTCCAAATACAGTCACACTGGGGGTTAGGGGCTTCAACCTATGAATTTGAAGGGACACAATTCAGTCCATAACAGGGTCCTATACCATGGTCCTTGGTTAAACATCCAGATGGAATACAAAATTGCGAATGTGGTCTGGGGATTCTGAAGATGGAAAGGATGGTCACCTCTCTGGAGGGATAAGTGATACAAGTTTTAATCCACTTTTTATTTACCTTGCATAGTCTTGTATGTTATTTGGGATTCTCTATGTTGTGACAGACACTAATGAAGAAAAATGGAATTTATTAGTTCAGATAATGCAAAAAAAAAAAAGGCTCCCGAATAAGCCTGGCTTCAGCAGAGCTGAGTGCCTGAAGCACAAGTGCAAGGACACCTTGAGACCTCCACTTCTTTCGACATTACTGACCTCTGCCTCCCGCTCTGTTGGCTTCATTCTCAGATACTTTTTCCCCACATGCTGGCTGCCAGGGACTCGAGGCCTTCTTGTTCCTGACAGCTCTTGATCCCAGAAAACCAAACCAAACCAAACCAAACCCAGCATCTTTCCTAACAGTCCTAGGCTGAGTGCCATGGAGAACTCTTGGATAACAGACCTATTCTCACACCAATCCCCACGGCCAGAAGACTCAGTCATGATCACGTGCCTCGCCAAAGCAGGGGTGAGGGGCTAGGCACACACATCACATGGCCAGACTGCGGGGGGTGCAATGTTGGCTCCCCTCCCCTGAACCCCTCCTTTCTAAACAGGCTGCTGGCAAAACACAGTTTCTCTGTAGGAGGAACAGTGCACTATTCCAACAGTAGTGATCTAAGACGTTATCCGACCGCCTCTCTCTTCTTTTAAGTTTTAGATCTTTGTGCAACATCTTACCCTATTAGAATGATCTCAAACTCATATCTGTCTCTTTTGGTCAACTGCTAAAAAACAAAGGACTTATTTGAAGTAGGTAAAGAATGCCCTCAACTCTCCTTCCATCAGTAGGAACTGCAGTGGTATGCAAACTTGCAGTAAGTTTCTCTTCCTGACAGTCTTTAAAAAGAGGAAACATCAAGAGTAATTACATCAAGAGTGTGATACATTAGAAATTCCTTTAAAAAACACACACGCAGATGGGCACATCTGAGGGAATGAGCAGTGTTAAAAAAAAAATCCCAACAACAATAACAACAAAACCAACACATGCATGCTGTTGAATGAAATTTACCATTTTGGAACTGTCCAAAAAATTTCTTGCTGCCAGGGACATGTCAGGAAAACACAAAATAAACTGCCTTAGCAGTCCAACTTGGGGTGCAACAGAGTGAATGAGAGAAACATGGTTCCTGATTTTCCAACTGAGTGATTTCATTAAACTCCAAAAATATAAACACTAGTAAAAACACAATTCAGAAGGAAAATTCAAGGAGCAAAGTATCATGTTTTAAAGAAGTTTCACTGTATGTCAGTTGGATCTCAAATAAAACTGAAAGGAAAAAAAACAAAAAAAAAACGAAGTTGTTACATACCAGTTACAGAACCCAGAGACACAGAAGGCAAAATCCACTCATTCACCAACTGTTAATTGCCCTTCAAATAGCTGGTAGATGCTGTGCTAATAAGGTACTTGGACAGAAATGATTTGGTAAATAACAATTAAAAACTATGAGTTTCATCCAGTATTTCTGCAACTATAATCACACTTCTCCTCATAATGATCCCATTTTATAGGTAGGGCAAGTGAGATCCCAAAGAAAAAATTAATAGCCAATAAGAGCAGGAGCCTAAATTCATACTCACATGAGACTTCTTTTAACTTCTTCTACTTAGGGATTTTGCCCTGAAGACTCTCTCTTTCCTCCCATTTCTAATTCCCAGGCTCTGAATCTCTGCTATATCAGGATTTTCCAGAGTGTCAACTAAAAATCAAGTGTTAGGCAATAAACATTCCTTCACTAAATATATGTGGGAAAGTCAGGGGTGAAACTCCCACACACCTCACCCTCACCCCACAGGACTTCTCAGAGCCTTTGTGCTACTGTGTGCTGGGCTTTCTCCAGGGGAGCTGGCACATGGTTTTTCTCAACCAACCAACCACGGGACTTTTTTTCTGTTCCCCATGAAGCCTCTTGTATGATTAAGATGGCGGTTAAGGGCAGCCCAGGTGGCTCAGCGGATTAGCGCCGCCTTCAGCCCAGGGTGTGATCCTGGAGACCCGGGATCGAGTCCCACGTCAGGCTCCCTGATGAAGCTTGCTTCTCTCTCTGCCTGTGTCTGTGCTCTCTCTCTGTGTGTCTCTCCTAAATAAATAAATAAAATCTTAAAAAAATAATAAATAAAAAGATGGCAGTTAAAAGCACAGGTCCCTAGGGATCCCTGGGTGGCGCAGCGGTTTAGCACCTGCCTTTGGCCCAGGGCGCGATCCTGGAGACCCGGGATCGAATCCCACGTCGGGCTCCCGGTGCATGGAGCCTGCTTCTCCCTCTGCCTATGTCTCTGCCTCTCTCTCTCTCTCTCTCTGTGTGACTATCATAAATAAATAAAAGTAAAAAAAAAAAAAAAAAAAAAAAGCACAGGTCCCAGAGCCCGATGATCTCAGGTTCAGATGCCAGCTCTATGTGATGCTGCTTACGTGATGCAGCTGGTGTATGCCTTGGTTTTTGTTATCTGTGAAACAGCGGCCACGTCCCAGGATCCTTGCAAGGACAATGGTACATGCGTTTATGCATATGAAGTGTCGAGCAGGTTGTAATGTTCAGTTAAGGCTCAACAGATGTGACATGTTCATTTTGTCCACAAAACAGTATATAAGAAAAGTATCGCTAGAGTACCTGACGGATTTTCCTTGTTTTATGAAATCAGGGCTGGAGGCAGCTATGAAATGACAAAATGAGCACTGGTTTTTTGGTTAGAAGATTCAGATCCAATTTCCAGCTTTGCCACCTAAGCACATGTCTGATGTTGGGAGAGCACTCTGGCCTCTCAGAATCTACTGGGTGCTTCTGAGGGGACCAGTAATGGGAACACCCAGCCCACAGGCCTGCTGCGAAAATGAGGGGCAATATCTGGGCGGCCAGCAGTACATGCGTGTGATCTTGTATAGGAATCAGGACGAGTCAGAAACATTTCATTTAAATACGTAAGGGCATTTTAAGCATCACATGCATTTTTAATAGCTCAAAGCCTCGTGTAAATCCCTACAGTTTTGAAAATCTACCACCCAGTGCTTTTAGGCCTTCCTGCTGATCTACTGCCTGGACCAATTCTGCCCATTCGAAAGCACTGCTCACTGGACTCAGTAATTCTTTCCAAATCCTAATCACACTTTCATGCTACAAAGTGAACAGACATCAAAAAGGCAGCAACTGTCCTCTTTCCCGCCATTTCCCCTTCCAGGATCTTTAACCATGACTGGTGTATGACAGGAGGTTAAAGAAAAAGGTAATAATAAAAGTGAATAAAAGGTGCAGAGAAGGCACGATGCACCCAGCTCTGCTCCAGGGACAGGTGGGATGCACTGGATCCAACATTCTTTCTGCCTTCAAGTAACCCTTGCTCTAGTTGAGAAAATAAGACTGAGAAAGATTAAATATCAGATTACATATGATGGGCCGAATGCTGTTACAGGAGTTTAGAAAAATTTCTGTGGATAAAGAGCTCAGAAAAGGAAGTGTGCATGCTGAGTTTCGAAGGACTTCATGGGCAGACAAAAAGGCTTTGTGAAGAGGAAGCAAGGTGGTGTGTGCAGATCCATGGCCAAGCTGGAACGTTCCCTGAGGCAGAAGGAAGGTTCCTGGGAGCTGAGCTTTAAGAGAGCATGCAGTCAGACCATGGAGGGCTCCATACGCAGAAGATAAGAGGAGCGGGGCTGGCAATGGACAGAGTTCTAGAATAACCTGATCCCCAAAGTAGGAGGACATATTCCTCTCAGTCTCCATCAGTCTTGAAGCAAGCTGTACTGAAGTCTTCAGTCAGGGCTGAGATGAGTTGATCCTCACTTGGTTTATATCAGGGATCTGATTATCATGAACGTCCTAACCAACACCAGGAAAACAAACAACGTTATCACCTGAGGCAAAATGTGTCTACCATCGTCTACCTTGGGATCTCTACATCCCTCACTCTTCAATAAGCTGGAGAATAATAAAAGCATGCAGTCTTCACTCTACGACTTTGGAAGGGCTCCAAGTTTCTGACTATGGAAACATCCTCTCTCCAGGAAAAGGAATTTCCTCAGTGAGTACAAACACTTCTTTAAATGAGAGTCTGTTTGATGTCCTGATCATCATAAAAGATTCTAACCACACAGTCTTACCATTTCCTCATCTCCCTCAAGAGGGCTCTATCTTGACCTAATACATGGCTTCTGAACTTGTGCATCCAGTGAAAGATGGAGACCAGAGCACAACTTGTGAATGCTTGGGAGGGAGCCCTGGAGGGGATGCCAACCATCCTGCTCCTGGTTCTTTCCTGGCACTCCTGGTATGTGGCCTGCACACCAGTGGCCAAGAGGTGATCTTCGAAGATGGAGGAGCTCCAAGGTTCCATGTTTTCTCCAGGGCTCTGCAAGGAAACCCAGGTTATCTTTTTCTTTTCCATCACTTGTGCTGATGAAGATAGAGGGAGGCTAGTGGCAAAGAATGCACAGCAAGATCAAACCTGGCATTCCACAGGCTCTGAACTGGCTGGAGTGAAAACATTCCCCTCACTTGTAAACAAGTCCAGAATGAATTCCTGACAGCTATGCAGTTCCCAAACCCAAGAAAGACCGTGATCCAGCAGGAGTCTAGTTCAGATTGAATGCTATAGTCTGCGCTAGGTGCATACACTGAACACACCTGGATTCATGAGTTCTAATGCATATGTAACAGCATGTTTCTGTGTCCTGTACTCTCCACCTTCCAAAGCTCCCACCCATATGGCCATCGTCTTATTCTCTCTGAACTACCTCTCTGTAAACAAAATATTATTTCTATTTTTTTTTGGGGGGGGGGGACTAAATCCCAGTGAAGGTAAGTGACTTATTCAATGTAACACAATTATCACTAGATCTGAGGGTTTACAGATGCCCAAGTTCAAGCTCTTCCTGCAAACTCTAACTGGGAGTGTGCATCAGAATCACCGGCAGAGCCACACATGGTGCACACACTGAGGTTCCATGTCGGGATATCTGGACTCAGTGAGGCTTAGGTGCAGCCTGGGCCCGTGTTTAGATCTTGATGGGCCCTCCCAGTTGAGAACCATCACACAAAATCCTCAACTTGAGGATTTTCAGGAGCTTCTCCTGATGTCCAAGAGAACAGAACCTTCCACCCAACGAATCCCGTCATATGTGCAACAGCACCTTCTTGTTGGAAAGGTGCTCACCACTGTGTTCTTGTAATTTACCTAGGCCTCCCCACCCAATGGAAGAGCCCTCACACATCATACCTGTCCAATACAGCCCATATTAACTCAACAGACATTTATTTCTTACAGCAGGCTCTAGAAATAACGAGATACAGCACAGAGGGCTGCAAAACAATACATACTAGGCTATGGACAGAGTATACAGGTACTGGGGGAATGTCCACACTGGGAGTGGGCTCTGGCCATGCTATCCTAATTAGACAGAAAGTACCAGAGTCTCAGTCTGTCAACTGCAAGGGACGAATTAATCTCTCAGACCAAGGAGTCTGCATGTGGACCAAGCCAGGGTCCAAGCACATAGCTGATGAGTCACATCATGGTTGGTTCGCTGTGGCATAAACATTTCAACAACCAGGGTTATCTTCCAAAGCCTAATTCCTGGCACTCTGAGTCTGCACTCTCAAGGAGGGGGTTAGTTTAGAGGTGCTCCAGGCCTTTTTCCTGGCTCCTGTACAGTTTCTAGTCCAGGATAAGGGTCTGCTTTGCTACTTAAGGGAAGTTAAAGGAATTAATTTATTGAGTTTCTACTAGGGCACCCTGTCTGATGCTTCACGTCAGTAATGCACTTTAATCAACACCATAACTCTGGTAGGTGGGCCCCCTATTTTACAGACAGGCAAACCAGAGCACAAGGGCCGAAGGAACTTGCTCAAGGTAGCAAGACTAGTGGAGAGACAAAGGTGCCAGCACCGCTTCCTATGAATGTCACATACACCCTGAAGGTCCGCCAAGTAGTGAACTTCAGGGCAGAGAAGTCCCCAGTCATGAGGAAAAGACAAAGCTGACTTGTTATGCTGAGGAGAAAAATCTCCCGTCCTTAGGTTTCACCAGCCAAAGTGTGGCTGGGAGCGCACAGTATATCCACTCCTACATCTCTGCCCCTCCACTTCTCCACGCCCTTCCCTTATTTTCATCCAGACCCTGCACTTCTCTTCGGACTCACTCAAGAGCTACCTCCTCCTGAAGGTCCCCCTCAACTCTCCATATAGCAAAACCGCATCCTCCTCCTGCCCACATGCCTCATCAGGGTCCCTAAGGAATTTATTTTACTTTTCAGTGTTTATTTGTCTTTGGCTACCTCACCCCATACTTCTGGTGTTGGTTCAGCACCTTTTCAGGACAGTAAATTTCTGCAGGAAGGTCTAAAGATTACATATATTTGCAGTTTCCACTACAGTTTATATTTAGTAAGTGTTTAGGCAGTGTTTTTTCAGTGAATGGTTACCCTAACTGCAAAAAGGCCCTTCCTCCTTCCAAAAGACATACATAGAGTGTTTAGAACCCACACAGTTGGGAGATCCTTTTGCAAGTATCCTAAGTAGCCGGCAAGAATCCTCCAAATCCAGGTTTGTATCCTTTTCCAGGGCGCATTCCTTGGGGGAAATGAGTCCAGTTAAATTCTTTCCTCTCAGTGTTATTCTGCTGTTGTTTAACGTAAGAGGTTATGACTATGCTAAGCAATAAGAAATGGGGAATGGGGGGATCCCTGGGTGGCTCAGTGGTTTAGCGCCTGCCTTTGGCCCAGGGCATGATCCTGGAGTCCTGGGATCGAGTCTCGCTTCGGGCTCCCTGCGTGGAGCCTGCTTCTCCCTCTGCCTGTGTCTCTGCCTCTCTCTCTCTCTCTCTCTGTGTCTATCATGAATTAATAAATAAAATCTTAAAAAAAGAAAAAGAAATGGGGAATGGAAATCAGGACTGTTTAAAAAAATAACATCTGAGCCAGTTAAATGTTAACTGATTAAGCTTCTACTGATTCCAAAATATAACATACAAACATTATAGCAAAATTTGGCCATTTATACACCTTCTTTCCTATATATTATCCTCAAAGTAGCCCCTTTCCTATACATGAAGTAACCAAGGCCTAGAGAAATAAAGTGACTTGCCCAAGGTCACAGTTTTTAAGTTTATATTATACAAACTGAAACCAAGCCTCTGGGTTCCAGATCCACCACACTACCTCTCTCTGAGCAAAACTCCACAGTAAATGTAACACTTATTTAATAATGGAGGATAGATTGATATTTTTAAATATGTCTGCTTTGCCATCCTTACAGCTAAATTATTTCCCAAAATAACATTTTGCTTGTGGCTAGTCAAACACCAGTCAAAACCGTCAAGTCATTGCAATCTATCTGTCCTTCCCCTCTCCTGCTCTCCATTTCTCTCCTGAACTCTGCCACTTCTTCCAACCAGTGCTCTGGCTACCACCTACTGAAGACCCACACGGTTGTGCATTCTAACAGATGCTGGGTGGCCACAGATAGCGTGATCATAAGCTCCTCTTAGGGATTGTGATTTAAGTAATTAAAAATCTTTTAATGCCTACTATATCAATCTTGTGGGCATTTACCAATCACTCCTAACAGTTGGTAGTGATGACTGAGATATGCTCCCTGACTCCCAAGAGTGCAAACTGCAGGGCAGAACAGTGTGAAAGAAACACCGCTGTATGATTACCCTGCAGGAAGCGCCAGAGAGAGATGGGCAGGAGAGCCAAGGGAGGCAGGACAAGGGGTCGGTCTATTCCACCCTAGGTGAGGGATCCTCTATTCTCCTTCTGTTCTCCCCTTTGCCACAGACATGGAGGTGCGCAGGAGCCAGACACTACAACAGGCTCCAGGCCTGCAGGAGAGACTCAGGAAGGTGTGGCAGCTCAAAGACAAGAGGTCAGTGCACAGGATGGCATTCCAGGCACAGAGCATCTGGAAGATGAACCGAACTGAAACTGAATAGACCTCCTCACCAGGTGACTTCAGGCAACTTACCCAACCCCTCTAAGTGTCTGCTCTCATTTCTTTCATTCATTTAACAAGTATTTATTAGACACCTACCATGGGCAAGGTACTAGGGATACAGTAACAAACAAAAGTAGATTTTTACTTTTATTTTTAAAAAATATCTTATTCATGAGAGATACACAGAGAGGCAGAAGCAGACTCCCTGCAGGGGGCCTGATGTGGGACTCGATCCCAGGACCCCGGGATCATGACCTTAGCCAAAGGCAGACGCCCAACCAATGAGGCACCCAGACTCCCCCAAAAATATATTTTTAAAACCCCACCTCGTAGCACTTACATTCTGCTAAAGGAAGACAAACAATAAACAGGTATAAAATTCAAATCCACAGTATATAGACGGCAGTATGTGATCTGATGAAAAAATAAAGCAGAGTCAGGGGGAAAGGGAATACCCCAAGAGAGGTCAGGGCCACAGCTGAGCAAAGAGCCAGGAAATGAGGAAGCAAACCACGTGGGCATCTGGAGGCAGAGGCCGGGGGAGGGGATGCCTGGTGTGCTCAAGAACAGTACGAGGCCAGTGTGACAGAGGGCGGGCGTGAAGGACACAGGACTCTGTTGGAGATGGAATATGGTGGCAGCAGCAGGGCCAGGCTGAGCAGACCCTTTCAAGATTCCCCAAGAGCTGGGGCATGTGCAGGCAGGCGGGAAGCCATTGGAAGGTTCTGAGCACAGGACTAATAAAACTTGCCCTGACATTTTAAGAAGAGAAACAAGTGAAGAACCGGGAGCAGGAAGACAAGGCAGACAGGATGCTGGGAGGCCGGTTACAACGCCACTGCGCTGAGTTGGATACGAGATGGTGTCAGCATGGACCAGGCTGGTGGCATGGAGATGCTGGGAAATGGTGGGACTCTGGGCATACTTTGAGGTACAGCTGACAGAACTCCCCTTGACGGCTCAGACATGGAGCGTAGGAGAAAGAAAGGAGTCAGGGATGGCTGAGCAGCCAAAAGGAAGGCCAGGCTGTGGACACGTGAGGAAGGAATGGCTTAGGAAAGAACTGGGGAACAGTGTGAGATGTGTTAAGTTTGAGATGCCTGGTAGACTTCCAGACAGCAACGCCAACCAGGCAGCTGAAGACATGGGACCAGTCTGGGGAAAGGCTGGGGTGGGAGGTATACATTTTGGGGTCATCTGTATCCCTGAGCTCCTGTCGTCATTGATGGTAATGTGGCTTGGGGTAACCATGGGCTAAGCAACTAGTGGTGCGTGGGCCACAACTATCCAGTCTTGTGCCTTCCCCATCCCCCATCTCCTATTGATGAGCAAGCAAGCTTGCTCACTGCAGTGTGACAGTCACTGTACCTAAACACCTCTCTCTTCAAGGGACCACAGGGCTCAGGAAATGCAAGGGGCTCGACACTGGGTGGGCTCGACATTGGGTGGGCTGTCCTGGCTTCCAAACTTCAGGTCTTCCCTCATACCACTCATTTTGACTTATTTCCATAATCCAGTGAAAGAGAAAGGAAAGTTAAAACTTTTCCCAAGAGTAAATGTAAATCTGAATAAAGAAAGAACTAGCTGGAGTTTGAACCTCAATTTTATTTAAAAATAAAATAAAACAGACTCGGAGTAGTGACTTCTCATTTTCATGTGACTGACACATTCCAACTGTGGATTTTAGATCTTGGAGTTGGTATGCCACATTCCTTCTAGAAATAAATCAGAATAAGTATCAGGAATCCTGAGAAACAGTGGATTCTGATTTGGGTTCCATTCTCCCTTGTGAGATCATAGAGCCAAAAATCACATTTAAAAATGTTGATTCTGGGGATGGCAGGGAATGTAGTCACCATTCTGGGTCTAGAAGGGGAAGGAAAACCACACAGTGTCCCATGAAGCTGTCTCCAGGGGTGCTCAGAAGGCAGCCTCTGAGGTATGGAGTAACTAAATGTTTACTAAACTATGAATTCAGTACACTTCTCATGTAAGAAGTTTTTTTGAAAAGGTAAAAACAGAGGTGAAGTGGGTCTACCACAACAGCCAGCAGAATAGCTTGCCTGGTGCTAGAACAATACAGTCCTGAAGTCAATGGCAGGCAAAATAAATACCCTAGCTGTCTGGAAAATGCTGGCCCAACTACTCAAGCTCTCAGGATTCTGCAACTGTGTGGGTTTGGCCCCGGCAAATCATTACAATCGTCAGCACGTTCTAGAGTGAGATCATCTGCAGAGATTCCTTATGAAATGTGATCGGCGTTCTCCGGCACTCCCGCAACTGGGGTGTGCTGAGGACACTTCACATTTTTCTCAAGAGGTCAGCTGTCAGCTTTTCGACATGCTCTTCTGAAGTAGCCCACTCAACGGGCACCCTGGTACCAATATCAGGCCTGCACCAAGCTAGCTTGCTTGTTTTTCCTCCCTTATTAAATCCCCTGAAAACAAACTCTGTCAACTGCTTACCTATTAAGGCCTTACTGTGTGTCAAACAGTTTTAGGCACAAAGGGAGACAAAGTTAAAAACCCAGGAGACCTGGAAGCTCTCAAGGAACTCTGTCCATGTTAAAATCAGACTTCTTTTTAAAATGAATGTGGCCCTTGTGCTCTCGCGGTTGGGGTGTGTGCATGGAGGAGTTTGTGCACTCATGGGCCTGTGAACACGTGTGCAGAGGCTGATGGCGCTGACCCGGGTCCTCTGCCAGTATGCTCATGTAGAAAGAACGATATAATGTATAAAGTAAGTTCATGTCATCTCATTTAATTCTAATAGCATTCTAGACTTTCTTACAGAAAATTCATACAGAAAATTGAGACTAAAAGAAGATCAAGAAACTTGCCAAGTCCCCACAAGCCACACATGGGAGAACCTGGGTTATAAACCGATGCCCCTACCCTCACCCGTCCCCAGGAGGAGGGGCTGTTGGGGTGAGTGATCATGGCTATAGTTTAACCTCCCACGTTGCTTCTGGTCCACCTGCCTGAACTTGAACTACAGCTTCTGGCTCTGGATTTCTTTCCTGCCTGTACCCCCTTGCCTTTGCCTCCAACTTCCCATCTCCATAATGACAGTCTGTCGGTTTTCTCCAAGCCCATGGTTCTGAAAGTCTGGTCTCCAGACCTACAGCATCAGAATCACCTGTGGACTTGCTAGAAATGCAGAACCTCAAGCCAACCCCAGACCTACTGGATCTGAGCCTCTGGGAGTGGGGCCTGCAATCTGGGCTTTCCTGGACATTCCAGGTGATTCTACTGAAGGCTACAGCTTGAGCACCACCCTGACCTACACTGACCTACACTGACCAGGCTAGCTCCCTGAGAGTGCCTGTGTGGGCCCATCATGATCACTTGGCCTCCAAACATGTAAATCCCAGGACTAAAGAAGAAAGCGATTTGTCCAGCACATGCAGCAGTCACAAAATGCAATCATTCCCAACAAAGTTCTTGAGGACCAGCTTAGGGAAAGCTGGAAGCATAGGTAACAGACTTCCCCTTTCTGGTCTACTTTCTGCAGCTGGCCCCACTTTCTCTGTTCGGCACTGCAGTGGCCTTCAACCTGACCCCCTTCCCACTCATCAGACCCAGTCTGTGGGCTAGGAGCTCACCAAAGTGGGAACAGGCTTGTTGATACTTATCCCTCTTGCCTAACTGGGAAAGGAGGTGAACAGCTCCACACTCTGCTCAAGACAATTAGTTAAGGCTTACTCCATCTAGAATAAATGCTTACAATAAGATATGAACCTCACAACTATATTACTTTCTACAATCCCCAAAACTCCTTTCTCAGACGGATCAGAAAAGCTAATTTTCAAATTGGGATTAGAACCCGGGACTCCCAACTCCCTCTCTATGGACCTATCTACTGTAACACATCAAGCATAAAACAAATTCCTGTTAGTTATCTAATCAAGCTAAAATAAAACAGTAAGTCCTGGTCATTGTATAAGGGCACGGGCCCATGTCACCAGAGCATACTGCCACAAGGAAAGAATGTCCTTTTCATAAGCCCGGTCCATTAGAAATCATGCAGAGACACTCTCTTAAACAAAGGATAACTTCCTAGATCCAAAGCTCCAAGTTTACAGGAAGGGCGAGGGACAATCTTTATAGCCTGCTTTTCTTCATGCAGATCTGGGGATCCTCTCATCTACTCCCTTGATTTTGCTTAAAAGGTCTCTAATTTCTTTCTAGAAATAATGAAAGGTGGTTATTCTATTATCATTTTAATGTCTATTGCAGCACCGTTCTTCGGAGGGAACAAAAAAGGCCTGTAGAGACAGAACTGAGGTCCCCACACAATCACCCCCTTGCCAATCGATATGGTATTTACACTCTGTTCTAAAATATACCGAAATTCCATTTGAGAAACGAGAGGCTGCCGGAGGTTAGGAGCAGACACACACATACACACTCTCTTCCATATGTTCCAAAAGGTGGAAATATGCACACGAATGATCAGATCACCCTCCCATTCCGCCTCCTTTATTTTCATTTCTTAGAAACTATCTCCGTTGGAACATCCCTTCCCACATTCATACCCAGAGACAGATCCGTGGAGAGGAGATGGAGGAAAGAGAAGGAATAAGATTCACAAAAGACTAATTTGGAGCATTGATAATTACAGCAGCTGAAGAGCTAACGAAAGCAGAGAAGGACCCTGTAACAAAACACCATCAGGGCACTTCCCAGGAAACTGCCCAGGCACAAGATTACTATTAACAATGAGGAAAAAAATCAGAGCCAAAATCAAATCTCAACTAAGCAGGCAGACTTACAGAATTTTTCACCTTCACTGCTACGATTAGCATTTTTTTTAAAAGAGCACTAGACTCCGTGAGTTTGACAAAGGAAGAAAAACAAAAGATAGCAAGAGACTCATTCTAGATAAACAGTTGCTATTCTGCATTCATAACTCTACACCAGCCACAGCAGCTCGAATGAGGCACAAGGTGGGGTCCTCAGCAAATTTACACACGATCAAACCAATTATCCACGCTGCACTTGTGCATGCAGTAAACACCCTCGACCTGCACCACCTCTCTGCTTCCCACCCCCAAAACCGAGATCGACCCCACCAAATGCAGAAAAGAACCCTTTTTTGGGTGAGAACCAGCTAGAGCCTAAGCTGTCATTACACAGCAAAAACCTAGCGAGAACAAAAACCCAGCAGCAGACTGATGTAGGAAGCCCAGAACGTACCTGAATTCTTCAAATGCAAACATGACCTAGTCAGAGACAATTTCCTTAGATTGTCTGGTAGCCTTTTTGGTTCGGAGGACAACCATTTAGTCAGTCAGATGGTGCAAAGTGCAGAAAAAAGAGGCGGGGTTTCCACACCCCCCCAATATTCTGAAGTAAAAGGCTTTCTGCAGACAGGGGCCTGCAGCCTCCAGCTCCGCCAGCTGCTGACAAGCGGCAGCTAACAGGGGAGGCAGCTAGAGGACCATGTGATCATTCCAGCAAGTCTGATTAATGCAGTGTATGCTTAGGCTCCAGGCTGGGAACTGGATTAGCCCAGAGAAATAAGTCGAACCCCTGGGCATGCCTGGCATCCTGGGTGAATCACATATACGTTCCCCACCCCACCCCCCCACCCCCCACACACACCCAGCCAGAAATTTGCAGGTTGGGAAATGGGAGGCCAAGGCCTAAAGGAATGTCACCAGCTCCACGGTGACCTGCCCATTACCCCATCTTGGGTGGCTGCTGCTGTCACCATCAGGTATGGCCAGTGTGGTCAGTGAACAGGACAGAGTGTTACTCATGTTACTGAAAATTCCGCAGAATTCCACTATTGAGCATTTGTTCAGCACAAATGCATAAACTGCTTCAGAACCACAGAAGTCACATTCTATACTTACCACTTTACCATGAACAACATGACCTTCTAGGTCAACTGTGATGACTGATCTCATTTACTTAACTATTCATTTATTGAGTGTCTAGTGTGTACCAGGCTCTTATCAATTCCTTGAGGTACAAAAATTACCATAACAATTTCAGAACAGAAGTTAAGAAAAAGGAAAAGAGACGTCAGAGAAGAAAGAAAGAAAGAAAGAAAGAAAGAAAGAAAGAAAGAAAGAAAGAGAGAAAGAAAAGAAAGAAAAGAAGGAAGGAAAGAAAGAAAGAAAGAAAGAAAGAAAGAAAGAAAGAAAGAAAGAAAGAAAGAAAGAAAGAAAGAAAGATGTTTACCGGTTTGTAAAGCCCAAGCTGGCAAGATTTGGCTGTATTCTGAAACTTGCCATTATGGAGATCTTCAGCATTTAGAGCGCAAATCTTTATAAAATAAGGGAGACAGATCTCAAATAAAAACCTGTGAGTCACTCTTGAGTTTCTTACTCCCTCACAACACAGGAACAATCAGTCGCTAATTCTGATTGTACCTCCAAGAGGTTTCTTTGAGTCCAGCCCCTACCATCCCAGGCCCTTAGCACTTCTCAGGCGGCCTTGCACCTTATAACCGGTCTTCCTCACAGTCCTTCTCTAAAAAATCAGCCCAAGCCATTTTCTAAATCTGATTCTGCTGCCTCCGCCCTTTCCAACCCTGCAGTAGTTCCTTGGTACCCATGGGATTATGCAAAAATGCCTCAGCCCTGCAAAGAAAGTCTTATTTCTCCCACTCTTTCTTCCATCAAAACTCTTCACAAACCCCCAAATTCAGCCAGACATTCCAGGTCCCCAGATATGCTAGGACCTCCTTCCTTTGGTCCATGAGGCAACTGGCCCAGATTATTCCTTGTTTCGTGTGTGACGTGTGTCCTCTCACGCAAGGCTCTGCCCCCAGGAGCCTGCACTACCCCCAGGACAGTCAGCCACTGCCACTGAGCCATGGCATAGCACTCCGCCTGCCCCACACATCCCTGAGGCCCGTAGGGCAGTGACGTGCATTCCCAGAGCCTGGCACAGAGCTGGACAAAGAGAAGCCATTCAGTAAAGGTCCAGGGCAGGAACCTCCTTTTGCCTCTGCCTCTGGGATACAGGTATCCACACATGCAGGTGCTCTGGGATGACTGTGCTCCTCCCCGTGTTCTCTCTACCTTGAAGGGCAGCCAGAGTCCAGAGCCCAACTCAAAGAAATGAAGTGGTAGCGGCAGGCTGACTAGTGAGGACAATTAGGGGGAATCCTAGGATCCCTCAAACCATGCAGCAATCATCAACTGAGCCGATCCGGAATGCCCTGCCCAGTATTCCTGACAAGTCTTTGCAAGGGACCCTTCAGTGACAGCAGCTTCTTGGCAGCATCACGATACAACAGAAAACACAAGAGATACAGAGTCCTTAAATAACCGAGTTCACGTCCCAGATCTGCCACTTCCTGACTCCATGATCACTGACAGGCGACTCGAGCTGTCCGCGCCCTGCTCCCTGCACAAACAGTTGGAATAACGCAGATGCTGCCTAGGCCTCTCACAGGACAGCTGTCGCGACCCCACAGGGTAGCACCGGGGAGCTGTGAGAGGTCCTTGTTGAGTACATCAAGTTGTGGAAGGTTCTTCATCATCATTACCGCTTCACAAGGCCACCTCCCCTTGAACAGTGCTGATAGCTGGACGATCTTCTCTGTGAGATCACCATCCCCAGGGAAGTGTTTGGTCTGCATGAGGGGTAGGGGTCAAGGTATTTCTATCTTAGGATTTTCAGGACAAGGGGTGTGTGTGTGTGTATACATACACATATATACCATGTATGGATATATGTATAAGATAACTATCCTAAATTCTAAGTTAAAAAAAAGCAATAAAGACTACCCAAATCTTAGAAAAAGCAATTCACCCACACCAAATGCAATTACATGATGTTGTTATTTATTAAATTAAACTACCTGGGTACAGTCATAGATGGGCTGAGGTAGGGGCAGCTGGTAATCAGCCAGACACAATCTTCTTGAGGGAAAGGAGATTTAGAGTATTCTGTTACCACTCCTTTGCAGCCTCAAGGACAGGTCTAGTAAACAGCAGACACTCCATAATTACTTCTGATTGACAGATGTGTTAGTTGGTCTAATGGCCAGAACCCACATTCTTGGCACTATCTGCAAAGTATGGGGAAGAGAAGCAGTGGTCTTAACTCCTAGACATTTGTCATGGAGTTACAGACGTTTGTGAGAACTGGCCCGATGTGCTTTAGCCCGGCCATGAGGCAGGTCCACTGTGGCACAGGCCCAGGGGATAGACACCTCTCAACTTCATGGCTGGTTTCCACCAGTAACACAAGAATCTCCTCTTGGAATGCTGGTTATACCTCTCAGGGCAATTCATAAGGTCCTAGTACAAGCAGAATTGCTGAGAACTTGTGAAAAATCTTCAAATCCCAGCACCAAATGTATGGTAGACAAAATTTTATGAGATTCCCCAATTTACTAATAAGGAAACAGGCCAAAGAGGTTAAGTAACTTGCCTAAGGTCATACTGCTGTCCAATGGCAGAGCAATGACTTGGAGCCAGGCCGGCTTAATGCCAGTGCTTGCAGACCCCATGCCCTCTCAGGTCCCAATACCAATGATCCTACCGCCTCTGGCGGCCTCCAGAGACAGCTGATCCCATAGACCACCAGGCAGCCTGTAGCTCCAGAACAGGGCTGGGCCACAGTGACCGTCTGGGGTTCCTCTACCCAGCCAGTCCTAGCTAGTGCCTGAATGTCATGGCCAGGCATGCATGTCTGCACCGCCTGCTTCAGCTGCCGCAGGAAGGAAGGGCTAGGATCCTGGGTTGACACAGGACCAGACTAGGAACGGAGTCGGCTTCAAACCCTAGGCACTTCATTTGATCCCTGATAGCACCAGAGTGTCAGGAAGAGGGACACAAGTGAGGGTCCGTGCCTCCTGACAGCTCCACTCTCTGAATAAGCTGGGAAGGCACTTCAGTGACCAAAGAATGTTAAAAAAATGAAAGGTCATCCCAGGTCATTTACTGATGACTCAAGGCTCAGACAAAGCCTGTTCCTGCCATGGAACCTTTTGTTTTTTTTTTTTGTTTTTTTTTAAATGTCACTTACATGGGACATAAAGCTGATACATGTAGAGGGTTCTGGTTGAAGGAGGAGTGGAAGAGCCCACAGTCCCTGCCCCCAGGCTTTCCCCTCCCTCCAGCAGGGGCAGGCCAGACTCAGCCGGAGAACACCTGGCTCAAATGACTGGCAGCCCCATCTGACATTCTGGATGGGGTGGAGCTCTCTGAGCTCGGGTCATCACACTCACCCTAGTTAATCTGGACTCACCCCCTTTTTTTAGTCTCATCCTAAGAATAAAAGCCCCCCCCCCCCCCCACCTGGATCCTGCTGTCATCATAGAACACTGTCCTCCTGCAGTGACTGGCCATGAGAGCTCCCTGAGGAGTCCCCAGAGAAACAAATGTGGAGATACTGAATACAAATGCTATCATTAACAGGAGATGTTCCCAGGCCCAGTACAATCTGGGAAAACTAACATTTCTAGGCATGCAGTAGGCCTTTGGTAAAAAAAAAAAAAAAAAAACTTGTTGAATTCACTTAATGTGCTTTTGTTGCAGCTGAATTAACTTTTCCAAAAAAAATTAAAAACAAAACCCAAAACAAAATCCCTTCCTTCAACTGATAAGAAATGTTGAATCCTACATGCTGAACTATTTCTTTCCCCCAAATTACATAAATTCAAATGAACTTCTACAGTGACATTTACTTTAAAATAAAAGTTTTAAATAAAGCCATCCCTCATCCCTATTTTGAGAATTCTATTTAAACTAAAAGCAACCCCCCCCCCGCCCCAAAGCATTTTACTATAGAGAAAACACAAGTATCTTCAGTCTACCACTACTCAAAAGTAGGAGTCATTGGTAATTACTTCTGCATTCCTGTCTACATTGGTCTCTCAGCAAATAAGCGCTCTCTAGATGTGCCAGGTGACTGGAGATTATCTTTGCACTCACTCAACAAACAGCTGGAGGGCTACTATGCTAGATGCTATTCCAGGTGCTGCAGAGAGAGCAGAGTACATCAACGTCCTCTGTCTCCCAGTGCTTGAGTCTAAGGGTGGAAGGCAGATCACAAATGAATAAAGATGGGCACTGAGCCATGGAGTGGTGGGAGCTACTGAATTTAGCAGACATAATGGGAAAGACCCCTTCAGGGGTGATATTTATGCTCAGATTTGAAAGACAACCAGGGGATGGGTATGCAAATCTCAAGGAAGGATTACTGCAAGCAGAAGAATCAGCTGAGGTGGGAGGGAACAAGCCTGGCTTTCACCCAGTCATGCAATGTGGCTGGAACGGAGGAATAAGGAACAGAAGAAATGGAGATGAGGACAGACAGGGTCAGCAGGGTGTTGGCAGCTGAGGGGGAAGCCACTGTGGAGTTTTAGGCAAGGGAGTAACATGACTGGATTTTCGTTTTTTAGAAGAATCATGGGAGTGGGGAGACCAGTCAGAAGCTGCCATGGCAGTACAAGCTGCCAAGTACAAGCTGGCAGGGTCTGGACTCCGGTGACAGCAGGGCACAAAAGCAGAAAACAAATCGATGGACTGCAGGTATGTTTCAGAGATAGTCTTTTCTCACAAGGCAATTGTTTTATGTGGTTCTTAGGTCAGTGAGGAAGCAAAGATGGACTTCAACAGAAATACTAAGCACCCTCTGAGGACCAGATACCAAAAGTGTAGGCCCCATGAGAGGAAGGACCTTGTCCCATATTTACCACCACACCCCAGGGCTGGCACCCAGAATCATTCAATAAATATCTGTTGAATTAATGAACCAGCAGTTTGTAGACTGAGAGAGAAGGTTTCATAAAAAGATGAAATTGCATGAAGTCAGCATCCTCTTTCTGGTGCAACCATCAGATAAAAGGGCAGATTATCCTTTTGAATAAACAAGTGCAGCTGCTCCAATGTCACCCAGATAGACAGAACTTTGCCAAGAAAATCTTACCAGGAATAGAGGGAGAATCAAGAAGATAAAAGCATGCAAAGCAAATTCAGATATTCCATCAAGTACTCACTGCTAATAAGTCTAGCACCACACTATCTCTGAAAGATAAGGAGGTGAAAGAAGATTCAAGACACACCTGAGGCCCTTCCAGTAGTTGGGAACAGACCACAGGCCTCAGAAAACCCAAGAATCAATACTGGTAAATCATTATGAAGGTGCCTACAGCTGTGGGCAAAGGATTTTATAGTTACCCTGTTAGCACTGGTTTTCTTTCCCACCTCACCTCACTGCTCTTAGAAAGATCCTTTTGCATCCTGGTTCTGGCATACAGTAGCCCATGAGCTTGGAGTGTGAACAGCTGAGCTGTGGTCCGAACTCCACCCTTCACCAGAAGAGCAAGTCACTTTACTTGTCACAGTCTCGCTAACTCACCTATGAAATGTGGGTAATAATTCCTGTCCTGCTCTCTCACAAAGAAATAGCGAGGGCTAAATACAATAGTCAGTGTGCCAGTGTTTTGTAGATTACATGTGCTAGATATATAAATAATAATACTATTATTAACAACATAGGAAATTACCCTTTTCCACTTGGTGCCACTGAGATCCTGACAAGGCAGGAATTTTAAGTATTTTTCCAGGTCACATAATTAGATGATCCATAAATGCAACTGACTATCCAAGTGACCAAGGGAGTTTACAAACACATGGAACTGTGGGAATTCACAGTCAAATGAGTCAAACCCTACTTCGGGCAACAGTTGAGCCATCTCAGATGCTTATCTCCTCAATGCATGTTCATTCGTCAAAGTGTAATTTTCAAAAGCTAAAAACCTAATGGTCATACAAAAATATAGTATGCTTGTGTCAAGGACTGACTTAAGTCATTTATGAGGGAACACCAGGATGGCAAAGCTAGTTCAAAGGTGACACTAGAAACACACACAGAGTCAATGGCAAAAAAGAATGTCGTGATAATCTTGCAAAAGTTAGATCCAAAACTGGCTCATGTCCCACAAAGCAATGAAACTATAACCTTTGTGGTTACTTTTTTCTACTAAACACAAAGCATTTAGATCTCCACTGGGTAGAAATCATGTGTAATTTATCCATCTTCTATAAGTTAGCATCTAACTTTACAGAAGGACGTCTTCTCTAAGAATGTCAGGTGTCCTTTAGGTAGGCTTGCTAAACGATGCTCTTGAGGGATTCAGAAATAGCATACAATAATCTTTCTGCCTTTTGTCCAAGTCTTAGATAATTTTCCTACAATATCTCACCATAGCTTATCATCCGTCCCCATGAACTGGTGGATAAGAAAGAAGTTCTTTCCTATCTAGTCCGTTTTTTGCTTCTGCCCCATTTATATCCTCTTACTTTGTGAAAATCCTTCAAATGATTGAAGTCAATTCTAAATTATTACTTAGTCTTCCGGGTCAAATCATCCTGAAATGGGGGTGGGGGAGTGCATTTTCCCTAACTTCCAGCTTTCAGCGCTTCTCTGAATTCTCTCCAACTATCACACTTGTGGGTCTCTTAAAGACAAAAAAGGGAACGTCTGATTCATAGGTGCTGATTCAGAGTCCCTCCCCCTCCCCCAGATCTGGCTATTCTGAAGCACTTACCATAATTAACTCTAATCCCCCAACCTCATAAACCCACCCCTATCATCCCTTTCCTCCCCATATGATAGTGCTTGGAAGTCACAAACTAAACCCACTACAGAGACACATACAAATCCAACCCACACTAACTGGCACAATAATATGAAGTCAAAGAAGAAATGGAGGGAATCAGAGAGAATGTCTTGTTCATACCTATATCTTCCACATAGGGTAGGGAATTGGAATGAATAAACTAATTAATTAAATGTTTTAAAGGCCTGGAAGAATGAATGGATTCCAAAGGCTTTGGCATGTTAGTGTCTTCCAAGAAGTTAAGTTCCCAGTCCAGTGGGAGCCTCTGGAAGATGGAGACTGCCTCAGTTTGCTTGGGTTATGGTGTGACAAAATACCACATGCTGGGGAGCTTGTACTTCTCACAGTGCTGGAGGGTGGAAGACCAAGATCAGGGTACCAGCACAGTCTGGTAAGTGCCCTCTTCCAGGCTGCAAACTTCTCATTGTATGTGCACAAGGAGGAAGGGCCAGGGAGCTCCATGGTGTCTCTTTCCTAAGGGTACTAACCCGGTTCGTGAAGGCCCCATCTCCTCATGCCATCACATTGGGGGTTAGGATCCCAACATGTGAATCATGGCAGGACACAAACGTGTGAATGAACGAATGAATGAATGAACAATGTGGGAATTTCTGGCATCTGCTGACAAGGCAGGGATGAAGATATTTTATTTTGAAGGTAGGGATATAAAGGAGGGGTCTAAATTAATACATCTAAAACCAGATCACAGAGATGTGAGGTCTATGCTGCCTTCAAATAGGGGAGTTGCCCTGTGTTTTGGGCACCTAAGGTCTATAGTCTAGACACCAATCCTGACCATGCATCCCCTTCCCAATAATACAAGCCCTAAAAACGAGAACCTTCATTTAACACGTTCTGTCTAGAGAAGGACTTACAGGGAAGACATAGAACGGTAAAGAAATCATATGAATATGTGCCTAAGAGAGCCGTAATTTGAGAAGTCCTGCTTTAAATTTTGTTCCCTCAAAAAGCTAGTTTTCTTTCTCACATTTTATTTCTGATAATCAGGCTTTCTCTATTTCTGATTCCCTACTAAAATGTACAAGGTGGTGTTTTTCCTCCTCCAAAATAGCACTGCTTCTTAGTTTCCAAAAAAGTTCCATTTGCATAAGTCCTGCAATGGTGTTTATATTCCTTCTTACAAAAAGCTCCGATACCCAGCCTAAAACCCTGGTGTTTAAATTAATAGGTATCAGACAAAGTGATTAAGACCTTCCCATGCAGCCCTAATGCTGAGCTGGGATTTGCCAGGGAGCTGACTACATTTGGAACAGCAGTTCTTTTTTTAAAATGTATTTCCACAAGCATGAAACAATACAAGCGCCTGATTATCTTCCATCCCTCATTCTCAAACCATTCACTCTCCTCTGATCCTGCCTCCCTTGGACCCCACAGCAAGTACTGAATAAAAAACAAGAATAAGGAAAGCAAAAGGGTTACAGGCACTGGAGGAACCAAACTTTGAGAACCACTGTATTCCGTCCAGAGAACGTGGAACCTAAAGGGCATCATAGATTTCATTAAGTGGCCTACGCGACTCTAAGAAAAATGCTGGTCCGGTCTCATTTGGACCACAGGAAGAGAAAAACACAGCACCTTGCTTACGGGCAGAGATGGAATCAGAACCAAAGTCTCCTGGGTTGTAATGTAGGCGCTTATCCTGTAAACCAATGCCTCTCAAAGCAGGGACTTCCACGGGTGGTAATGGCATCACCTGCCCACTTGTCAAAGATGAAAGTTCTTAGCACCTCCCCAGACTAACTGAATCGGAGATTTCAGGAGGGAGGGCACAACCCAGCAGTCTGTGTCTCCACAGTTCTGCAGGGGACTCAGATGCACGCTGAAGTTAGAGACCCACCGGGCCCAGAGAGTCCCAGCTGGGACAATCTCCATGCCTCAGGGGCCATCTGGCACCATGTGGAGACATGATCAGCTGTCACAACTGGGACGGGGAAGTGCTACCGGCACCTGGTGGGTAGAGCGCAGGGCCGCTGCCGGATATCCTACTATGTACAGCACAGCCCTCCACAACAAAGACCCATTGGCCCCAACTACCAATAGTGCCAAGGTGGGAAACACTGCTCTCTTCCTCCTACAGGGCGGCAAGAGAGACAGAAGTGGCTAATCCTGCATGCTCTCTCTCAGAAGCATCTATCCCTCTCAGGTGGACATTTTCTTTCTTTCTTTCTTTCTTTCTTTCTTTCTTTCTTTCTTTCTTTCTTTCTTTCTTTCTTTCTTTCTTCTTTCTTTCTTTCTTTCTTTCTTTCTTTCTTTCTTTCTTTCTTTCTTTCTTTCTTCTTTCTTTCTTCTTTCTTTCTTTCTCTTTCTTTCTTTCTTTCTTTCTTTCTTTCTTTCTTTCTTTCTTTCTTTCTTTCTTCTTTTTCTTTTTTCCTCCTTCTTCCTTTCTTTCCTCCTCCTCCTCCTCCCCTCCCCCTCCTCCTCCTCCTTCTTCTGACTTTATTTATTCATGACAGAGAGAGGCAGAGACATAGGCAGAGCGAGAAGCAGGCTCCCTGTGGGGAGCCCAATGTGGTACTCAATCCTAGGACCCTGGGATCATGGCCTGAGCAAAAGGCAAGTGCTCAACCACTGAGCCACCCAGGTGCCCCAGATGTTTACTTCTCTTTCAAAAATGTGTCCTCTTGAGCCGGGCTTCTTGTGAGGGGCTCTGGGATCTGGACCCCTTGGCTCTCTATCAGGCCAGCGCACCAGTCCCCAAAGCCAGTCCCTCCCATGGCAAACAGCTACGTCTAGTTCCCAGGGTGTCACATGAGCATTGTCATTTTCCAGGAGAGTCATCATGGGACGAGAGATTAGAAATTAGCAGTGATCTTTAAAATAAAGTCAGAGCAACTTCCCATTTCCAGTGATGGTGAACGGGGTTGTTTATTTTTTTTTAAGATTTTATTTATTTATTCATGAGAGACAAAGAGAGAAAGAGAAAGAGAGAGAGAGAGAGAGAGAGGCAGAGACACAGGCAGAGGGAGAAGCAGACTCCATGCAGGGAGCGGGATGTGGGACTCGATTCCGGGTCTCCAGGATCACACCCTGGGCTGCAGGCAGCACTAAACCACTGCGCCACCGGGGCTGCCCAAGAATGGGGTTGTTTAGATCAACCCTATGAAAATAACCACAAAAAGAGTAAAACTGCTAAAAAATGAGCAGACATTTCTAAAGGCATCAAATTGCTGTCAAGATGGTAAGGAATTTCTAGGTTAAAACTGAAGAGAAAGAAAATGGTCTGAAAAGGTAAAGGGGCGCACAGAAGCCCCTTTTTGCCTTGAGGGCACTGGTTGATCCTGGAAAATACAAACTTCCATGCCTGCCTAGCAGCCTAGCAAGACAAAAGAGTCACCCTCTCAGAGTGCTCCTTTTTCCTGGGAAGGGATCCACAGACATGTCCGCAGAAGCATTCCACGGCACCTTAGTCGGCAAACTCCTACCACCTCCACCAACCAGTGCCCCGTAAACAAGGGCTAACGCTTATTGAGCAGTTATCACGTCCCCGATCTGCTCTGCCTAGTGTATCAACTAACATAACCCTGGGGGAGCAGCATGCAGTCAGGTTCCCTTTTTTCCCATTTTACAGATGGGGAGACCTAGAACAGAAAGATGGATAATTTGCCCAAGATCCCACAGTTCAAAGGTGGCAGAGCTGATCATACTCAAACATAACAGGCTGCCTGATTTTAACTACCACAGAACAAGTTAAAACCAAAAGGGCACAAAGATGTTGATTTTGGTATGACTTAAAAACAGTAATAAACTAAATATCCATCAATAGGGATTGATCAAATAAAATATAAATATATAAAGAATCATTAGAGGGGCCTGGGCAGCTCAGTCGAGTGCTGACTCTTGGTTTCAGCTTAGGTCATGATCTCAGGGTTGCAACATCGAGCCCCACACTGGGTTCTGAGCGCAGTGTGGAATCTGCTCAAGATTCTCTCTCCCTCTCCCTCTCCCTCTCCCTCTGCCTCCCCCTCTCTCCTCCCCCCTGCTCACACATGCATACAGTGCATGCTCTCTCTCTCAAAATCTTAAAAAAAAAAAAAAGTCACTGCAAACCCAGACCTACTAATACTGCTGAGTAAAAACATTATAGAGGATTGTTACAAAGCATGAATTATTGTTGTGTAACAAACACCTCCATAAATCAAACAAAAAAGCAAGTTACAGAAAAGAACCTCCAGTACAGTGTATTCTCAGGGATGTACTTCTATATATATACAACCCTGCGGCCTGGTGGTCACAAGCTCAGCCTTTAGATTCAGAGAGCTTACCTCTACTTGACCTTGGGCAAATTAAATGACTTCATTGTTCTAAAACATGTTTCCTTCTGAGTAAAATGGGGTAACATTATTATCTCAAAGGATTTTGGTGAGAATCATGCAGCTGCTCAGGCCAGAGCCACTACAGAAGAGCTCAGTAAACAGAGCTCTTCTGTTATTATTATGCTTTTATGTGTGTATGCATGTGCATAAAGAGATGTCTGGAAGAATGTCAGCCAAAATGCTAACAACTGCTTATATTCAGGGAACTGGCATCCCTAGTCATCTGTACTTTGTTTGTACTTTTCTGTAAGCCTAATTTTTACAATGAACTGGTATGATTTTTATATATATCCTCCCAGCATACATATTAAGTGTAAAACTGAACAAACTATTCCAACAGCATTGACATGATAGGGGCCATCTCCAATAGAGATCCATGGGAAACAAGAGCAAGCTAGGGAAAGTGAGACCCTAGGCCTGGGACATCACCAAGCATAGAATAAATATTTGTTGAATGAGTGAAGGAATCTACAAACTGAGAGGCAACAGTGTGCAGTGGTACTGAGGTCTGGAACTGTGCATAGCTGGAGTCAAATCCCAGCTGTCTTCTTAGCTGTTACCCCTTGAAAACTGATTTTTAACCCTGCAGATCTTCAGCTGCCTCACCTATGAAATCAACTTGCCAATTCGTCAAACTGTTGCATGGTTAAACGAGACTGTAAATGTGAAAGCGGTCTGCAGTTAGTAGAGGTTTGGTAATAGCTAGTTCTTCCTCTCCCTTTGCCCCAGGGGTGCCAATAACAAACTGGGTGACACTGAACAAGTTGTTTCTCTGAGCCTTAGTTTTCTCACTTCTTTTTTTTTTTTTTTAAAGATTTTATTTATTTACTCATGAGACACACACACACAGAGAAAGAGGCAGAGACACAGGCAGAGGGAGGAGCAGGCTCCATGCAGGGAGCCCGACATGGGACTCGATCCCAGGTCTCCAGGATCACACCCTGGGCCCAAGGCAGCGCTAAACCGCTGAGCCACCCGGGCTGCCCGGTTTTCTCACTTCTAAAATAAGAATAATATTTACCTACCTCTTGGGATGCTGTGCTAATTATGTAAAAGATTTCTGTGTAGTATACATGGGAAAACTTGCTAATGATCATTACGGGAGTTTTTTGGGCCAGTTTTATTTTATAGCCTCTTGGCTCCAATAAACAATTTTTGGAAGCCTCTAAAATCTAAGAAACATGTATATTTTATTAATGAGTAATAATTTACTGACCTTTGTGAGCTTTCCCAGAAAAGCCTAATCTCTGTCTACCTGGAAATACAGTCTGCCTCGATGTGACTGGAATTAGTGCCTCCCAAGAAACCCTGGTCCAGTCTGGCCCAGTGTTCTGACGACACAAGTGCTGGTGCCCACAATTGCAGTTTTGTTCTCCTGATGATAAAGATGGGAACTCTTGCTTCTTTCCACTGCTTAAGAGGAAGTGCTAACTTCTTTGAGGTGCCACCAGCTGAAACCCTTAAATAGCTGGCATGTCCATACTCTCTCCGTGTAGCACCTTAACAATATCTAACATTTACAGAATTCTTTGAAAGCATTTCTTAGACATTGTCCTATGTGGTCAAAGAACCATCTAGCATGGTAAGCAAACCAGGGACTACTATCCCTATTTACAGAGAGGAAACCATGGATCGAGATAGTTCAGTGAACCTGATCAAAGACAAGCTATGCACTGACAACCATGCTTGACAACAGAAAGGGAATGGTTTAAGTATATCCCTTTGGGAAAGGTAAAGAGAAAGGAAAATAAAGCCGTGCCCTCAGCCCTACTTAGGAGTATGGCCAGAGGCTGACACCAGGGAGCAAAGCAGAGTTTGGAGTATACTTCTATCAGAATCATGTCTACCTAATGAAACCAACCAAGGAAAGGAGATATTTATGTTTATGGCTCACATAACTTGGTTCTGCTCTAATTTTGCATGTCCAGCAACCTGAATAGGTCTGTCCTGAGTCAGAGAAGGGACAATTCTCCAAGATCAGTACCAAGTTCAGGCAGAGCCAGGCCTAGCCCCTAACTCCCCTGAATCTAAGCCCAGCTCCCTCTCTCATTCCCCACTGACAACCACACTACTCCCAGCCCAGCTCCCAGGACCCCTGCCCTAACCCTTTCCTCTCCCAGAATCTAAATCACGTACCCTGGCCAATGGACACTGAACAGATACCATACACCCAATTGTGGCAGTAAAATTTCCCATTTCCCAACCTTTACTATTTAAAGGATAAGCCTACATGCCAATTAATATGTGCAAAATGCCATGACCCTGCCTTTTAGGCAAGAAACAACTGACAGAAGAAACTAAATTGTGAGTCTAAACATCTACATTACACTTTCCTTCCGGCTTAACTTACTCGAAGCTTGAAATTCTCAATGAGAAGCCAGATAACTGCGTCAGCCCTACCAGAAATGCCAAGAGAGTTACACTTAGGCAAACAATTATATTTGTAAGTGATTTTAAAAAATGAACACAATAACAAAGATGGGAGATATGGAATACAAACTGAAGGCTTGGACTGTAGATTACATAACAGCTTCTGGAACTCCACACTGGTGAATTTTTAAGCAGTATTCCCAAGCTTGGGACCTGCTGGGGCCCATGCTTTCCAGCCAAATGCGCAAGTCACTTGTCTTTCTGTGCCTTAGGCTCCTCACCCATAAAAAGAGAGCAACAGTACTACCGAGCTTCCTCGGTGATTGCAAAGATTAGAGACAATGTACGTTAAGTGGTTAGAAAAGTGCCTGGCACGGTGAGCAATGCTCATTAATACCAGCTACTGTTATCATTACTACCAAGTACATTAATTAGGAAATAGCGTTCAGAACTTCTTGCCAAACTATACTTTTGAACTCAAAGTTCACATTTTGTCACATTTTCACAAACTGTAAAAAGGGATTAAATTATTCCCCAAAGAAAGTAGACTTCAAAAGAGAAAGCACTGGAAAAAAACAGCTTTCAGTCTTAAGGAAGTTTTCTGAGCTTTGCTGATATCCTGGTACATGCCAGAAGATGTTTTTTCAGTTAAAGCATTCACTCAATCACTGTGCTTGTGAAAGCTTCACTGCATATATAGTTATCACTCACATTCCTAGGCAAATAACCAACCTCAACGACAGGGAGAAGCGGCAAGAACAGGGTACCCTTGACTCTATTATCCCAATTCTTTACAATTCCCATGCCTCTGCCACCCATCATCTGTGAGACCTACCACAGAAAGTAAACTGTTCCAAAATGCTTGGTATAAATATGCCATCAGGAACAGAGGGATAACAGAGTTTAAAAGAGATGAGACTTACTCTATTCTGTACCAAGTTTTAAAAAAATCTAAGCTCAGACAACTCATGGAGAAAAGCCTGTTTTTTTTTTTCCCCCAACAAATGGCACTGAAATAATTAGAAATCCATATGTAAAAATGTGAACTTAGGCCCTTACCTCACACCACACACAACAATTAATTTAAAATGGGTCACAGACTAAATATGAGAATTAAAACTATATAAACCTTCTAGAAGCAAACACAGGAGAAAATCTCCCTGATTTGGGGGTAGGCAAAGAATGATCCATAAAAGAAAATATTAGTAAACTGGATTTCATCAAAATTAAAAATATATACACACCACTAAGAAAATGAAAGGGCAAGATACACACAGGGAGGAAACACTGCAGACAACAGATTTGATAAATGACTTGTATTTAGAACATGTAACAAAATCAAAAAATCAACAATGAGACAATATAATGTAGATGGAAAACAACCTAAGTATCTAACAACTGGTTGACGATCTGGTTAAATAATCTAGATACCTCTAGTCAGAGAAATACCATACAGTTGTTAAAAGGTTAAACTCTTATAAAAAAAAATAGATGGATTCATGGAAAGATAGAAACATAAATACATGGATAGAAAAGTGACAAAGCAAATTAAGTAAAATGGTGGTAGGTATGTAGGTGTGTACCAGATAACTCAATTTTTTGAGTCTGAAAAATCTTCATAACCAAATGTTGAAAAAACTTAAGCTCTAGGGGAAGCCCAGGTGGCTCAGCGGTTTAACGCTGCCTTCAACCCAGGGTGTGATCCTGGAGACCCAGGATCAAGTCCCACATCGGGCTTCCTGCATGGAGCCTGCTTCTACTTCTGCCTGTGTCTCGGCCTTTCTCTCTCTCTGTGTCTCTCATGAATAAGTAAATAAAATATTTTTTTAAAAAACCAACACTTAAGCTCTAAAATGACACAAATATGTCATTAAACAAGGTGTACTGGTAAGTAAACAGTACAAAGCTGTATGTATAGTACAAATCTACAACATATACATTTTTTAAAAATGTGTGGCCATAGAAAAAGGACACAAAGTAGTATAACCTATGGTGACTATCTCTGGATGATGCTCCTATTCTTGCTATTTACCCATATTCTTTAAATTTTCCACAATGATCAAGTATTTTTATGATTAAAAAAAAAAAAAGAGGTGCCTTAAGAACAGTTAAGAAACAATTTCAGGGGCACCAGAATGGCTCAGTTGATTGAGCATCTGACTCTTGATTTCAGCTCAGGTCATGATTTTGGGGTCATGGGCTTGAACCTCAAGTTGGGCTCTGTGCTCAGCACTGAGTCTGCTTGAGATCCTCCTCCTCTGCCTCTGCTCATGTGTGCCTTCGTTCTCTCTCAAATAAATAAAATCTTTAAAAAAAGAAAACAATTTAGATAAGAATGATTAAAATTTGATGACACACCCAGTGATAGAAAACACTGTCCTCCAAAAAAGGCTTAAAAAGTTTTTTTTTTTTTTAAATTTTTTTTTTAATTTTATTTATTTATGATAGTCACATAGAGAGAGAGAGAGAGAGAGAGAGAGAGGCAGAGACATAGGCAGAGGGAGAAGCAGGCTCCATGCACCGGGAGCCTGACGTGGGATTCGATCCGGGGTCTCCAGGATCGCGCCCTGGGCCAAAGGCAGGCGCCAAACCGCTGCGCCACCCAGGGATCCCAAAAAGTTTTTTTTTTTTAATTTTATTTATTTATTCATGAGAGACACAGAGAGAGAGGCAGACACACAGGCAAAGGGAGAAGTAGGCTCCATGCAGGGAGCCCGATGTGGGACTCGATCCCAGGACCCCAGGATCACGCCCTGGGCTGAAGGTGGCACTAAACTACTGAGCCACCCAGGCTGCCCTAAAAAGTCTTAACTCAATACACATTCAATGAATAATTCTTTCAGCCAGCTACTGTGCTAACTGCTAAACTTTGTGGCAGATGCTGGCACTTATAACTATAGGGCTGCACAACCTGAAATGTGTGTATCAGAGAGAGAGAGTTGATAAAGCCCTGAATTCTGCACTGGTCACACCATATTTGGAGTCAACTTTTCTAAGAAGCACTAACAAACTGGAGATGGCTATGTTATACAAGACTTTGAGGAAATGACTGCCATAGTCTAATAATGCGGGTACTGTTTGGATGATGTAGAACTTGAATCAGTTGGCAGAAATTTCAGAGAAGCAAATACCAGCAAAGTGTAACAAGAAGAAAGAAAAAGATAGCTAGGGCTGATTGAGGAGTCTAAAATGCTGCCTCATGACCCAGGGAACATGAAAGCAGAAGCTGGGTGAATGCCTGTCATAGATAACAGCTATGATCACATCCATTCATTCATTCAGCAAATATTTACTAAGTGCTTATGCTACAACGTGGAAGTTCTACAATCTGTGCTGTCCAACACGGTAGCCACCAGCCTCATGTGGCATCCATCACTTGAAATGTGACATTGCAATCAGGAAGAGTATCGTATGCAAAGAATATGTGAGGGTAGATTCCTTATAAGGAGACAAGAGGAAATTAATCTGAAGAGGCAGAGAGAGGCCAGTTCTTGCAAGACTTTAAATACGGAGTCATGGCTTCATCCAGAAAGACATAGAAATAGCCTAATGAAACTTAGGAAGAGAACATTAACTCAGATTTGATTATTATTAATTTAACAAAGTACGAAGAGACTTTTTAAGAGGTAACAAACAAAAGTGGAATGTAATTAGAGTGTTTTAACAATGACAAAGACCTGACTTAATTCAGTATCGAGGCTCTGAAGAAGGGAACAGACAAAAGAGATTTTAAGGAGGAAAAAAATGACAACATGGCCACCTCGATGTGATAGGAGGGAACTAAATGACTCCAGTAAGCCTCCAGGTCTCCACTGTGGATCACCAGTGTCCTTCTCACAGAGAATGGCACGGAAAGCAGTGAGTTCAGTTAAAAAAAAAAAAAAACAGATCTACCGAGAAACAGATTTTTATTCCATGATATTCATCCACTCAGAGTATACAATTCAATGATTTTTTTTAGTATATTCACAATCTGGTGTGACTATCACTGCAATCCAAATTTAGAATATTTTGGGGGCACCTGGCTGGCTCAATCAGTGGAACATGGGAATCTTGATCTCAGGGTTTTGAGTTCCAGCCCCACATTGGGGGTAGATTACCCCCAAAAAATGGGGGCGCCTGGGTGGCTCAGTTGGTTAAGCATCTAACTCTTGATTTCAGCTCAGGTCATGATCTCAGGGTCAAGAGATTGAGCCCCACATTGGGCTCTGTCTTGCGCGTGGAGCCTGCTTAAGATTCTCTCTCTTGTCCTTTCCCCCATTCACCTGTTCTCTCTCTAAAAAAAACGGCCCATAACTTAAGTTTCCACCACCCTCCAAAGAAACTTTGTACCTATTAGCAGCCACTCCCCATTCCCACCCCCACCCACCCCAAGCAACTACAAATCTACCTTGTGCCTCTATGAATTTGCCCTTTCTGGACATTTCCTACAAAGACCACAATATGTAGTCTTCTGTGACTGGTCTCATTTAGTTAGCATCATGTGCTTAAAGTTCATCCCCATTGTGTCAGTACTGGTACTTCACTCCTCTTTGCTGTGAACAATATTCCTGCGTGTGGCTATATCACACCTTGTCTATGCAGTCATAGTGCTGTCACCACGGTTTGGCTGTAATGAATAATGCTGTGATGAACATTCGCATATAAGTTTTATATAAATCTGTGTTTTATTTTCTCTTGGGTATGTGCCTAGGAGTGGAAATGCTGAGACATAAGATAACTCTATGTGTTTAATATTTGAAGACTTGCCAAACTGTTTTCCAAAGTCACTGTACCCTTTTACATTCTCCCCAGCAATGGATGAGAGTTCCAGTAGATTTATCCATGTAGCCACTTACTCAGTGTGTGACAGTCACGTATGTCTTCACCAACCTTTATTACTAGTATTTTTATTCTAGCTGTCCTAGTGGGTGGTAAAGTGGTGTCCCATTGTGGCTCTGGTTTGCATTTCCTCATGTCTAAGGATGCTAAGCACCTTTTTGTGTGCTTATTGGCCATTTATATATCTTCTCTGGGGAAGCATCCATTGAAATCACTTGCCCATTTTTAAATTAGATTGTTTCTTTTTATTAAGTCATAAGAGTTCTTTATATATATTCTAGATATTAAGTCCCTCTTAAGAGTTTTTTATATATATTCTAGATATTAAGTCCCTTATCAGAGATATGATTTGCAAATATTTTCTCCCGTGCTGCAGGCTGTCTTCTCTACTTCTTGACAGTATAGGTTACATGTAACACACAGCTTTTAATTTTGATGAAAACCAATTTACCTATTTTTTTTAATCATTTGTGTTTTGATTTCTAAGAAACCATTGCCTAACCCCAAGTCATGAAGATTCTCTCATACTTTCTCCTACAAGAGTTTTAAAGTTCTACTTCCTGCTTAAGACTCTCTCTCCCCTCTCCCCTTCTCCCCATTTGTGTGCTCTCTCTAAAAAAAAAAAAAAAAAAATTTTTTTTTTTTTACGTTTTCGTCATCCCCCAAAGAAACTTACACTGAAATGCATAATTTATTTTGAGTTAACTTCTGTTCATGGAGTGAGGTAGAAGTTCAACTTCATTCTTTTTTTGTGTGGATATTCATTTGTCCCAGCATTTATCAAAAAGGCTATCCCCCCCCCCATTCAATTGTCTTGTCATTTCTTTCAAGAACCAATTGGTCATAAATTTAGCAGTAATAAGGTCAGTTTTAGACATGCTGAACCTAAGGTGCCTGCATTCTCTCTCCTTCAGACTGAGCTACCCATCTAGAAACCTGTGTCTTCTACCTACAGCCCATGGATCAGCACAGTGCACCCGATAAATACTCGGTGAATGACTACCCATCTGTATGATTCCCAGTTATGCTGTTGCCTCATCACCCAGACTTGGACACTCTGAGGCACATTACTCTTGCTCTTGTGAAGGGACTAGCTGGTTCACTTTCCAGTACTGCTCTTCTATTTGGGACTCTTTCTTAATCTGATTCAGTATGTTGCTTGCAGTTCTATTTTGAGTAGTGAAATAAATTGAGGAGAGCATTTTTCCTCTTCCCAGGAAAGGAAATGTTTATAAACAGTACCCTAATGTTGCTCAGCGAGAAACCTCAGCTGGTACAAGAAAGCAGAGAGCATCTGATCGGTCTATAGGCACAGAGGTTCTAAGGTGTGGTGTGTTTCTATTTTGTATAAAGGGTTTTGTTTGTGTGCCAAGGCCAATATTGTTCTGTGATCAAGCCTGTTACAAAATTTAAATTTTTACATTGCTAATAGGGCTTCAGCATGTCAGAGCTCAGTGAAAGGAAGGTCCCTCAAAAGGGGATACTCATTAGAGATAAACCATGAAAAACTGAAAGAACTGAGGATATTTGATTAAGATAATGCAAGACTTTCTGAAGACCACTGGTCTTCAAATTACTGAAAAACCAACAGGAAGAAATGAACCAGCTCAAAGAAGTGCAAAAGGGATGAACAAGAACAGAAGATAACATCCCCTAGCCTAGCCCACTGCAAATGCAAAAAAATAAAAATAGATAAAACCAAAAATTCACACCTCCTTTCTGGCACTTTCATCTCATGCTCAGCTCCCCTTCTTGATTCCCTCTCTAAGGGCCTGCTCTTGCTGGTGTCTGTAGTCTTGTCCCTGGCCCACTGCCTTGCATGTGGTAGGTACTCAGTATATATATATTACATGTAAAAATTTAAGTAGATATGATATACAAAAACAAATAAGTAGTAGTCATGTAGTTATAATACAAAAAAGTCTATACTTTAAAAGAATCACATTTACTACAGTTAATTTAAAATTTACAAGTATTTTTAAAGAATTCACATTTACTGAAATAATGTTTGTTAAATATTTAACCACCTTTATTGTATAAAACTACATCCACGAGTGTTTACACTGCCTAACCCAATCACAATGTCCCCATCTCTCAAGAATAAAAAGCATAGTAAGATCCAAAGACTGACCTTCATGGGCTCTTCTAGCTCTCAGATCTAAAAACCTGTGGTCATCATTCTAATTTCTCTCTTGTCCCAATCTCAAAGCTACCCAGGATGGGATTAAACAAAGACGCTTACAACTATGCAAATATACCTGAGGACAAGAGGCAGACATACCTGCCCACCACAGTCAGGCTAGAAACACCCATGGCTGGAGTCTAAGTCAGCCTCTCGGCTGAGCTAGCCATGATGAACAAGGAAAGGTCAAACCCAATTTATTTCCTTAAACACACTACTCTCAGTTCTTTCAAAATCCAAGTCAGATGATTTTTTTTTCAAGTCAAATGATTTTTAATTTTATTCCTATTGTCTATGTTTTCCCTTGCTTTTTGGTTAAGTTTTATCATCTTAAAGATCTGATCATTCCTGAGTGCCACTCACTGCAGATGAGGACTGCACAGGTAGTCGGAGACTCCTCTAGAGACGATTTACTTTCCCTTCCATCAGGCAGGTAGGTCAGGGGTACAAACAAACCCACATCACCTGAAGATAATCAGATACTGGGGTGCCTCAAAGCAGTCCTCCAGTTTCTGAGAGTGCCAGTCTCCGGTGTCCCTAGGCAGAGCCTGTAGGAAAAACCTGGCACATTTACAAGAGCTCTTCCTCCTTAGCAGGCTCTAAAACCAGTATCTCCTAAAGCTCTATTCACCTCTCAGATAGCAATTTCAACGGTTTCAGCAGTGCTGCAAGGGGAGAAATGGTGCCAAACGTCAGGCAGAGCCTTCTGCCCTCTCCCAAACTTTAGGTCTGCAAATCCTTCTAGCTTGGTAGCTCTCCCAGGCCTTCAAACTGACTTGCTTTCTTAACTTTCCACCTTTTCCTGTTCTTAGTAGGGCTGGTCCAAACAACCCAAAAAACCACTGCCAGAAGAACGCCCAAATCCAGCAAACTTAACATAATCTTTGTTTAAAGCTGCACCAGTTCTGAAATTTGAGTCTTTCCCAGGAACTACCCAAATCAAGAATGGGCTGTAGGAAAACAGAGATTTGGAATTACTGCTGACTAACAGAAAACCATACATCTTGACTGAAATAAAGCATTAATTAAAAGTAATACCATGCATTCTAATTGAAAATCTAACATGCTTTATGGCTGGCACTGAGGGTGTGAAATTCCCATCAAAAAACTGAGACAGCTGTAAACTGGCAGGCTGAGCTTGGCACGCAGCAGGTACACAGTAGCAGCACTTGGCTGTGTCCCTGACCCCTTCTCCTGTCAGCCTCCCCTCCCCACGAGGGGGGCTGATGCCAAATACAAGCTGACACAATCCAATGATCTTAACCACAAAGTCTCAGGTTCACCCCTGAGCTGTGCTTTTTGCTGGACTGAGAAGGTGGAGCTAGGGTCGAGGGTTGGGGTTGTCACTGGACAACACGTGAGTCAAGATAGCAACAGCTCTTGCCCACTTCTGCCTGTAAGTAAAGGAGAGGATGTGGACAGAGGAGAGTGCGAAAAACAGACGAGACCTGTGCTTAATGCCCTGTTAGCCCCACTATTTCGTGAGCCCCAGGCAAGTGACTTCTGGAGTCTGTGTCTGTTTTCTCATCTAAGAAAGGAGAGACTCACCTATTACTCAAACACATTTACTGAGCACTTTCTACATTCCAGGTCCATTGCTAGGTGTTGGAACTGCATTGCCAGAAAAACCAGCCTTGCTTTGGACCTTGTGACTAGGTCAGTAGTTCTCAATTCTGGATGCACATTTAATAATAATCTAGAGATTTTAACAATAAACCAACAACAGAACACTTTGCCCCAGATTAATGGAATCTTCTGAGGTAGAGCCCTGACACTGGGGCGAAGCCAGGGAGAGGGCCTTTTCAAGTGTTTCTGACACCCCAGTGAGGATTAAAAACCACCAGACTTAGAAGATTTCTAACTTTCTATGGTTTTACAAATGAGTAATTTTAACAGGTCAAAAATCCAAAATAAACTGTGGTTTCATAAGTAATTTTGGGGGAGGATGACTAAGGGTAAGGACTGCCTTGATGGGCTAACAATTCTCTTCTGAAAAGTCATACTGACTGTGAGTGATCCTTAGCCTTACTCTTATCTCTTGGATTCATATTCAAAAGCCACATGCATCATGCCATAAAGGAGAATTCTCCCAAAGGGACATAGAGATGCCTGAATCATATCATTCGAGATTTGTTCCTTTGGGCTAATGGACTATTTCCCAAACTCTAGTCATTCATGATTTTTGCAATGTCTATTTAACATGAGTGTTATTACTTAAGACTCTTTCTTTAAAATCAACTTACTAGAACAACAAGAGAGGACTAGCCCTACTAAATATTAAAACCTATTATAAAGCCTCTTTAATTAAAAGTGAAGTATTGGCACATGAATAAATGTAGACCAATGGAATGTAACAGGGAATCCAGAAATAGGTCAAATTAGTTAAATATGACAAAAGACAGCATCTCAAAGCAGAGGGAAAAAATGGAACTTTTAATAATTGGTACTGGGATAACTGAAAAAAAAAACAGACAAAAAAGGATAAAACTCGGTCCATCTCTTCAACGTATATGTCATTGCAAATGGATCAGAGATTTAAACGTTTGGGCACAATAAAAAGAAACCATAAAGTACTAGAAAAACATAGGCGAAGTCAACCTGGAAGTATAGAAACTTTCAGCCAGAAATGGCTGAATATCAAGAAGCAATGCACTAGGAAATTAAAACAATGAAATCTATTTCCTTTCTATTTAATAATATTCACAAAACCACATGCATGAAGCACCTCTTCTGCGTCATTTCCACTCCTACTGCCTCACCTGTTCCAATTCTAGCCACCACAGAAGTGACCAGTCTTGCCCAGACTCTGACCTGCTTCCTTGTCCCTGCCCAGGGGATGGCAGGGAGCCCTCTGAGGGCCACAGGGAAACACCTCCAAGTAGAGCAATTAATGCCCTGGGGGCAATCCTTTGTCAAATGAAGACAATAGCTGATGGGTATAATGCTTCTCCCCTTCTCCCCACAAATAAGAGTCCTGTGAAAAGGAGTCATCACCAGTCGGTGGCTTAGAGCAATGGCCTAATCAGGACTGAATGCCTGTGCTGGCTCTTCCTTCTTCCATTGCACTGCTCTCCCCTCATTCCTGCTCCCAGAGGGAACACTCTCTCGAATGCTCCTCTCACATGGGCCTTTGTTTCAGATACAGCCCTCTAGGGAACCCAGTTAAAATACCATGGATGTGATGTACTATTTTCTTCCAATGCATATAAAAATACTTAAGTATTAATATTTAAAAAGCACTCATCAGAGGAAGCAGCATAACTCCCCACTCCTTAAGTGTGGGCTGTGAATAATAATTTTCTTAAAAAGGGGACTAAGAGACTAACTTTACAAGGATGATATCTGATAAACACTACATCAACCAGGTGCCTGAGGTCAATATCAACAGCCATAAACCCCCTTGCTAGTATGTACTCTCTATATGATGTGAGGAAATGGCACCTTATTTCTGTGATCTTCCTCCCCTAACTTTTAACACCACACTAACCCTGAGAAAAATATGAGACAACTTCTAACAGAAGGGCATCCTACAATATACCTAACAAGTCAAGGTCATAAAAAATAAGGAAAGTCTGGAAAACTATCAAAGCCAAGAAGATTTAAGGAGATACAACAATGAAATGTAACATGGTGTCCTGGAACAGAAAAAGGACACAAGGTAAAAACGAGGAAACTTGAATGAGGTATGGATTAGCTACTAAGAATGTTATCAACATTAGCTCATTAAGTGTAACAAATGTCCGTTAAATGTAAGATGTTAGTAACAGGGGAAATGACAAAATTTATACGTGTGCAGGGTATATGGGAACTCTCTGTACTATCTGCTCAATTTTTCTGTAAACCTAAAATTGTTCTAAAATATAAATTATATTAATAGAAAGAGAAAAAAAAAGATTTTAAGAAAGCATTCCTTTACCTTTGGCAATGGGATTTGCATTTTGGAAGAACATTCACAAGTGATTCCCAGGCACAGTAAAGTTTGAGAAACATCCAGGACACCAAAAGTTACAGTACATAACGTCCTTACAAGGAAATAACAGGAAAAACAATCCATCCACACTCAACAAACAAATCATGTCCCACAGCAGCAGTATGGAAACAACAGACTAAAGCACTGTCATCCCAGTAACGCATTAACTCATTATTCACATAATGAAACAGCTCTCATTTGAATGCCAGCTTCCACAGTTTGGGGTGGCTGCCTGGAATGTTGTACTTGGAAGGACCTGGGCCAAGATGGAATGAATGTCATGATTTACTATCCATTTTAGGTATAGGTAGCAGCATCAATATTTACGAAGCATCTACCAAGTGCCAGGCTCTAGGGATCCAAGAGAGCTCAAAACAGGCATACTCCTTCATGAAGTATAGGAGGAAAAATAGAAGTAATTACAAATATAGTTACGGAGGAGGAAATATGGGATGCCATATAGGCAAGAACAGGGAAGGGCCCCCTCAGGGAAAGAGTCAAGGGTAGACTCCTGGAAGAAGGGACATTTAAACTAAAGATCTGAAGGCTTGCAAATTAGCAAGGGGAAGGAAACAAGGAAGTAGACTTTGGTAAAGTGGTGAATTAGTCCATCAGACCTTTTCTTACTTAGGATCCTCTGAGAGCTAGAAATAAGCTCCACAAAGAGCCCAGAGGAGGGCAGAAGCCAGAGAATGTTCATGGGTGCAGAAAGCTTCTAGGGAAAGGGCCCAGGTCAAATCTATCATAAGCGAGAAAGGGCTGGAGGAGACGTATACGAGGCTTCCAAAACCAAGCTCTGGTCCACTGTCTCTGATACTCAGAAAACGTTTTAGAGCTCCACAAAGGTGTCTGTGTTACTGCAGCCCACGAGGCACACATCACCAGCTCATGCTGCCCTTTCCGCTATGGCTTCCGTGAACTTTAGAGCTAAATGTGCTCGACTGCAGCAACGATTTCTTAATGTAAATGTTCTGGTACAATGATCTCTTCTCCCCCAAAATAGCCTGCCTCCTTTTTATCTTTATTTCAAGAGCTCTTTTATATCTTTTATAGATAATCATTTTTAGCATTTTGAAGCATTAGGGCAGCCCGGGTGGCTCAGCGGTTTAGTGCCGCCTTTGGCCCAGGGCGTGATCCCAGAGTCCTGGGATCAAGTCCTGCATCAGTCTCCCTGCATGGAGCCTGCTTCTCCCTCTGCCTGTGTCTCTGCCTCTCTCTCTCTCTGTCTCTCTGTCTCTCATGAATAAATAAAAAAAATCTTTAAAAAAAAAAAAAAAGGAAATTGAAGCATTAGTAGCAACCATGGCTTCTAAACCAAAAAATTATGTTACGGTAGATAAGTTATATAGTGATTAATAAAGGACAGAATATCTGAATTCAGAATTGTTCCAGATTTTTCAGGGTTTATCTTCCTTGTAGACACAACAAATGGGGGGGGGGTAAGTAACTAACCTTTATTAAGTACTATAGGCTAATAACTTATGCATCCTCATCTGATCCTCACAAAACCCTGTGCAGAAAGTGGAATTATCCTCAGCACATGTGAAAAATGGAGGTGCATAAAGGTTAAGTCATTTGCTCAGCCAGGTAAGGAGTGGCTCTGGGCAGAATCAGGCCTGACTCTAAAACCCGGGCTGCTTAGAATATAGGGGGCAAAATGTGGCATAACACAACAGGTTTTTAGAAAGTTCATTCACAGTCGGACATTAACTCCAAACTGATTCACACAGCCTTAGAGACAGAGAGTCCACCTTCACGCCAGCAGTTACAGAGGAATTAGGAACTGGGCTCCCCCAACTGGTGAGCATATGGAACCACACCATTTACTTCTTTTTCTAGTCCTTTGTTTTTTGGGGGAACCTCCAAGTTAAGACAGGATTAAACTTCCTTTTACTAACTTTATCTCTTTCTTTCTTTCTCTCTTCTTTGCTTAAAATTAGCTTTCTGATAATGTGTATCAATAGCCTTTAAAATGTTTATACCCTTTGGTGCCAGTAGTAATACCATTTTACCAATTTATCTTAAGGAAATAAAGATTACCCTAAGAATTATGTGCACAGACATTAACCACTGTGTTACTTAGAATGATGAAATACTAAAAGCAAGTTAATGGTCCCAAAATTGGGGTACTGATAAATCAATTATAGTATACCATATCATGGATATTATTCACCTACTTAAAATATTTTCAAAGAATATTTAACAAGGAGGTAATATATACATGTTAAACATAAAATGTCCAACACAAATACATCATACAATATCAATTTTGTGAAAATGTTCCTTTACACATGTAAAGGAACTACAGTCCACGTAGTTTCTCCTAAACAGCAGGATCAATGCTGATTTGTACTATCTTCTCTACCTTCCTATGTTCTCTACCTTCAATATATACCACATTTAAATCAGGAAAAAGTAATTTTTCTAAAAACTGAGAAAATTCCCACTAGAAATTATTTCTATGGGGACTTCTCCTTTGGGCTAGGAAAGAGAAAATTTAAGAGTTGTTCGCTGAAGGGGCCATTGCCCTTCCCACCCTTATGTCAGCTCGAGGTGCTCTTCACATCACCATAGCACTTATGATATATTCATTTAACAGACTCATCAAGCTACTGCAAAGTTCAAACTTGGGTAGTATATAGATTCCCTCTAAAGAAAAACTGATTTATTTTCATCCAGTTTCTTTATGTACAATTACAAAACCAAGGTTAAATTTATTATGTTTATAAAACAAGATACAAACAAATCTACTAAATTAGCAAAATTCAAAATGACAGCATTTTAACAAAAGGATGATTTTGCTCATATTAAAAATCATCAACCCACAACTATATAGCCAATTAATCTTTAACAAGGCAGGAATGAAGATCCGAGGCAAAAAGTCTCTTTAACAAATGGTTTGGGGAAAACTAGAGAGCAACATGCAGAAGAATAAACTCAGACTACTTTCTTACACTATACACAAAAATACATTCAAAATGGAGAGCACCCGGGTGGCTCAGCTGGTTAATAGTCTGATTCGGTTTCAGGTCATGATCTCAGGGTTGTGAGACTGAGCCCCCAGACAGGCTCCATGCCCAGCATGGAGTCTGCTTAAGACTCTCTCTTCCTCTCCCCCCACTCCTTCCCCTGCCCTCATGTGTGCATATGTTCTCTCTCTCAAATAAATAAATAAATTTTTTTTAAAGATTTGATTTATTCATGAAAGACACAGAGAGAGAGCGAGAGGCAGAGACACAGGCAGAGGAAGGAGCAGGCTCCATGTAGGGAGCCGGACGTGGGACTCGATCCTGGGTCTCCAGGATCACACCCTGGACCCAAGGCGGCACTAAACCACTGAGCCACCCAGGCTACCCAATAAATAAATAAATATATATATTTTTTAATTTGCCATTTTATTTATTTATTTTTTATTGGAGTTCACAATTTGCCAACATACAGCATAACATCCAGTGCTCATCCCATCAAGTGCCCCCCCAATAAATAAATATTTTTTAAAAAATAAATCCAAGGGATCCCTGGGTGGCTCAGCGGTTCAGCGCCTGCCTTCGGCCCAGGGCGTGATCCTGGAGACCCGGGATCGAGTCCCACGTTGGGCTCCCTGCATGGGGTCGGCTTCTCCCTCTGCCTGTGTCTCTACCTCTCTCTCTCTCTCATGAATAAATAAATAAAATATTTTTAAAAATTTCAAAATGGATTAAAGACCTAAATGTGAGGCATGAAACCATTAAAATTTTAAAGAACAGAGGTAGCAACCTCTTTGACATCAGCTGTAGCAACTTCTTTCTAGACACATCTGCAGATACGAGGGCAACAAAAGCAAAAATGAACTATGGGGACTTCATCAAAATAAAAAGCTTCTACTTGGTGAAGGAAACAACAAAATTAAAGGGAACCTGTGGAATGGGAGAAGATATTTGCAAATGACATATCTGATAAAGGATTAGCATTCAAAATACATTAAGATAACTTAGACAACTAAAAAAAAAAAACCCCACAAATAATCCAATTAACAAATGGGAAGAAGACATGAATGGAATCTTTCAAAAGAAAACATACAGATGGCCAACAGACACATGAAAAGAAGCTCAACATCACTCAACAAGGAAATGCAAATCAAAACCATGATGAAATATCACCTCACACCTGTTAGAATGGCTAAAATCAATAACACAAGAAACACGTATTGGCAAGAATATAGAGAAAGGGGAATTCTCATGCACTGTAGGCGTGACCGCAACTGGTGGAGCCACCCTGGAAAACAGTATAACTTTAAAAAGTTAAAAAGAGAACTACCCCATGATCCAGCAATTGCTCTACTAGGTACTTACACAGAGAATACAAAAATACTAATTCAAAGGGATACAGGAACCCCCAGGTTTATACCAGTATTATCTACAATAACCAAATTATGGAAAGAGCCCAAATGTCAATTGACTGGTGAATGGATAGAGAAGATATATATACATACACATACACATATAATGAAATATTACTCAGCCATAAAAAAGAATGAAATCCTGGCATTTGCAATGACATGGATAGAGACTATTATGCTAAGTGAAGTAAGTCAGTGAGAGACAGAGAAACACATGATTTCACTCACAGGATTTAAGGAACAAAACAAATTAGCAAAGGGAAAAAGAGAGGCGGGCAAACCAAGAAACAGTCTCTTTCTTTTTTTTTTAAAGAATTTTTTAAAAAAATGTATTTATTTATTCATGAGACTCACACACACACACAGAGAGAGAGAGAGAGAGAGAGAGAGGGGCACCGAAACACAAGCAGGCTCCACACAGGGAGCCCGACATGGGACTCGATCCTGGGTCTCCAGGATCAGGCCCTGGGCTGAAGGTGGCGCTAAACCGCTGAGCCACCTGGGCCGCCCAAGAAACAGATTCTTAAGTATAGAGAACAAACTGGTGGTTACCAGAGGGGAGGTGGGGGAGGGGGAGGATGGATAAAACAGGTGATGGGAATTAAGGAGTGCACTTGTTGTGAGCACCAGAGGATGTATGGAAGTACTGAATCAATAAACTGTACACCTAAAACTAATATTACACTGTATGTTAAATGGAATTTAAACAAAAATTTAAAATAAAATAAATGCCGTTATGATTCATGGTGACTTCTTTTCACCAGCTTGGGAAATCTCTATCATTAGCTGCTAGAACCATTTCCATATATGCCACATACAAAGAACACTGGAATACTGCTGGGTTGAATGAATATTTTGTCAAACACTCTGAAATAGGTTTCTAAACTGCTCTGTATTCTTTGACAAATTATTGACATTAAAACTTTCATTAAAAGTAAAACTCAGGACGCCTGGGTGGCTCAGTTGAGTGTCCAACTCTTGATTTCAGCTCAGGTCATGATCTCAAAGTCCTGAGACAGAGCCCCATGTTGGGCTCCACACTCAGCACAGAGTCTGCTTGTCCCTCTCCCTCTGTTCCTCCCCTCTGCTCGCACACACTTTCTCTAAAATAAAAAGATTCTTTTTTAAAAAAGTAAACTCAGAATTAAAAAAAACAAAACAAATCATTGTCTACAAGGTCAACAAGGCAGTGGCACTAGCCTAAAAACAGGCAGAAAGAAGAACGAAAGAGACCCTAGGAAGATACACACACAGAAACTCAACAACTCTATGGCTGGTCTCCCTAATATGACTTCCAATGACTCCATCCATGACTTGGAGAAATGCTCTTCTGCCCCCATTCTGCAGTACTAGATTCAGAAATGTACTTGGATTCACATGTGTTAGCTAGTGCAGGTTCACGGTGATAAATAGGGATTGTGTTTCTGCCTGTGTATCTTATACTACACCCTATAATCACACTGCATTTTGTATAACTCCAAGATTGATAAACTGCCCTTGGCCCAGATGAAGTAGTTCCTTGGCACAAAACCAGACCTGCAGGATGCTCGACTGGCCACACCTTCACAGACAAGGTTGGCCTTGTTGGGGGCAGGTAAACATTCTGAGGACTGGGGGGTGATCCTCATTCAGATGTTACTGGCTGTAACCATGCACTCTTGAAGACAATTTGGGATCTGGATGTCTGTACTGTCATCTAAGAAAACATTCCTGATATCCCTGCCATGTATCTATTATTGTTACAGTCAAGTATCTGATCAGCAATTTTGAAGTGTAATTTGACTTTCCTCTCGTATTCTAGACAAATTGAAGGATGGCTTTTTTACATTTTATATATAAAACAGAAAAACAACAATACTTATCAAACTTCTGGAAGAATGCTATCTTAAACGTAAGAAATGATGGAAAAACTACAAAGAAAAAGACTTAATGACATAAAAACCTTAACCTTCCATAAATTCAATCTTTAAAAGATAAAAGGCAGATAGAAAAAATGTTCAGAGGGATCCCTGGGTGGCTCAGCAGTTTGGCGCCTGCCTTTGGCCCAGGGCGCGATCCTGGAGTCCCAGGACAGGATCGAGTCCCACGTCGGGCTCCCTGCATGGAGCCTGCTTCTCCCTCTGCCTGTGTCTGCCTCTCTCTCTATGTGTCTACCATGAATAAATAAATAAATCTTAAAAAAAAAAAAATGTTCAGAGAAGAGAATGTTCCCAATGGATAAACGACTAAAGCATATAAACAGAAATATACTGTATACTATGTATTGGGGGGTGTTTTTAAGTTACAAAGGATGAAGAAAGGGATCTAGTAAATGTCTGTAAATCATTTAGGGATGGGGTCTATTTGGGAGAGGAGGTCTGCTTCTTTTCAACCCCTTACTCACCTAATCCAGAATCAGGCAACAGTATGCCCTCAAAAATTGATTTTTGAATGAAGACATGAAAATACTTAAGGTCTGTTAGGAAAATGGAAGAATTCAGGCAATAGTTTATAAAATAAAAAACTCAGAATACAACCTTAATTATCTGAGGAGTTTGATTCAACAGGACTTTTTCCTAAAATCTGTGAAAAATATGTGCCTCAAATGTTCAGTTTATTCATGGGAATTTATCTTGAGCCCTATGCCTTTCTTAGACACTCTTTAAAAGGGATAGTTTGGAAGGTACCTTGCAGACCTTTCTGAACAGGTCACATTTCTATACTCCCATGAGATTATCTAGCAAGAAAAATAATGTGTTATCTTAATTGAAAAAACTCACAATTGAACAGAAAACAAAGTATTTTTCATGGATGAAGCAAGTTGCTTATAAATATCCCAATCAAATGAGTTGACGACAGAGATAATGACTCCCTAACTCATTTAGGTCCCAGCTTTGTGCAGTGGCAGTATCGTAGCCAATGAGGTTTATCCAAGGCACGATTATTGCTAACTGAAAACTCATTTAGGTCCTTCTGTGAAAGCCAAGTACTTGAGGTACATGTCAATATACATGCATTGGTGTTTAACTATAGACAGTGTGACAAAGAACTATTGTAAACTGTTAACATTTTTTTAAAAATCTCTGTAAAAACAAAGAAAAAGAATGACTGAATGGCTCATTTTGGAAAAGCCATTTACAAACCTTCATTTCTACAGTCACGCCATTTTATCTGATCCCAAAGAATAGGATATGAGAATGCTATTATGCTATTGTTTTTTTTTTTTTCCCCAAGTCTTGGTAGTGGCATTTTAATGGCTTCCATTGGTGGCTGTTTTTTTTTTTTTTTTTTTTTTTTAAGGTTTTATTTATTTATTCATGAGAGACACAGAGAGAGAGAGGCACAAACACAGGCAGAGGGAGAAGCAGGCTCCATGCAGGGAGCCTGACGTGGGACTCCATCCCAGGTTTCCAGGATCAGGCCCTGGGCTGAAGGCGGCGCTAAACCACTGAGCCAACCGGGCTGCCCTATGCTATTGTTGATCAAAAGGTTAAATGTTCTATTTAAGAGGACCAGATAAAGGGTGATTTTTATCAAATAAGGAAATCAAAACAAGAGAAAGAAAGAAATATGGAAAAAAGAGAGTATCTGCTTCCAAAATCCTTTGCATCATAGGAATGACCTACACTAAACTGCCATTTTTTTCAACTAATTATATATTAAGGGGGAATAAAGATTTATTATTATTTTTTAAAGACTTTATTTATCTATTTAACAGAGAGAGTACAAGCAGGGGGAGTAGCAGAGGGAGAGGGAGAAGCAGGCTACCCATTGAGAAGGAGCTTGACTCAGGGCTCAATTCCAGGGCCCTGGGATCACGACCAGAGCCAAAGGCAGATGCTTTAACCAACTGCACCACCCAGATACCACCCTTATCACCCAAGATAATTTTAAGATTACCTTGATTCTAGGAGCATTTCACAGATAATCTAACATAGTTGACATAACACAAGAAAATAGCTGTTATTATTCTTCATAACCTCTGTAGCCTGCTAGCTTAAATCTCCTGCAGAATCAGATACTGACTCAAACTGCCCTAATGTGCAGGCATGAGGGGGTTTTACTGCCAGTAATCATTGACTAAGTAAATCAGAACAATCTCCAGCTAAAGAGAACCAGAAAAGCAGGGAAAAAAGATAATAAATATCTACTTGGAGGCCTGGGGGAGGAAGACACATAAGAAACTCGGGAAAGTGAGCCCAGTAGTCAGAGCTACTTTTCCCTGGGGATGTTTGCCAATTCTGCAGGGAATGCTAAAAGTTTGGTGTTGGTTTACGGAGTAAAGGTGAACCAAACATGCGAGGCCTCACAGGGACTGCATCTCAGTTTAGAAATGGCTTGATCCCCTGAGAGTACATTGAAGTGACTCCAGGTCCCAAGTGTCACTTTCACATAACAAAAGCAAACCTGAATTATCTTTGGTAGAGGAAAACATCCTCTTAGTTCTCAAATGATTTCTACTAACAATTATGCAAATTCCATGTCCAGCACAAAATTAAAAAAAAAAACAACAACCAAAAACTAGGTATATAAGGAGATAAGACTAAACGAAAGAAAACCAAGAGAAAACAGACTTTGGACAGGACTCACAAATAGTGCCATAATTGGACAAATTTTAAAATAATTATGTATACCATATTCAAGAAGATAAAAGACAAGGTTGATAATTTTGGCAGATAATGGTAAACAGATAAAAAGAAAACCCAATGGAAATTAAAGAATTAAAAGATATATAACTGAAATGAAAAATTCAACTGAGGGGTGCCTAGCTGGCTCAGGGGGTAAAGCATGTGACTCTTGATCTTGGGGTTGTGAGTCTGAGCCACATGTGGGATGCTAAAATAAATAAATAAATAAATAAATAAACCCAAACCAAGAAACTCACCCTTAATTGTTTAAGAGATCATTTATAGCAGACCAAAAAAAAAAAAAGTAAGTGAGGAGATATGCAGGATGAAGGACAGAGACAAATAGAAAACAGAGAAAAAAGGTTGAGACAGAAAATCCAGTGAATGATCTAACATGTGCAATTGCAGACCCAGAAAAAAAGGTGAGACGGAAGCAATATTTGAAGTACTAATGGCTGGTGACTTCTAAAACTAGGGAAGATGTCAGGATACAGACTCAAGAAGCCCTAAGCACCCCAATTATAAGTAAAAAAAAAAAATAATATCAGGGACAGCACAGAAAAGTTGAAAACCAAAGACAAAGAAACATTTTAAAAGCATCCAGAGAAAAAGACTACTTTGAAGAGAATTGACAGATTTAGTGGCTTCTCAATAGAAACAATCCAAGTCAGAGATAATGAAGTATCTTTGAAATGCTTAAGGAAAACAACGGCAAACCAAGAATTCTGTAAGTACCTAAAAGGACCTTCACAATGGAGGAAAACGTTCTAAAATCAGATCGTGGTAATCATTGCAGAACTCTAAAGATACTTAAAAGCAACTGACCTGTATACCCTTTTTTTTTTTTTTTTAAGATTTTATTTATTTATTTGAAAAAGAGAGAGCAGGCACAAGCAGGGAGAGCCACAGGCAGAGGGAGAAGGAGAAACAGACCCTCCACTGAGCAGGAAGCCTGATGTGGCGCTCTGTCCAAGGAGGCTGGGATGATGACCTAAGCTGAAGGCAGACGCTCAAACAGCAGAGCCACCCAGGCACCCCTGAACTGTGTACTTTAAATGAGCAAATTTTATGCTGTGTGAATTGTATCTCAATTAAGCTATTTTTTTTAATGTGATGTAAATAATGACATTTGCAAACACTGTAAGAATCCCAGACCTGCACTAAAGGAATACATCAGGTGGAAAGAAATGGTCCTATATGGAAGTCTGGAAAGTGACAAAGGCAGCACTGAAGAGCTACGGGGGGAGGGGGGGGAAGGGGGGGTGACCTTTTTGATCAGTGCTAAAATAAATGATGCTGGTAAAAATGAAATGTAACCCCCTTTTCCACACACACACACACACACAAAATCAATGAAAAATTACACACACATACACAGTTACACAAATCAAATTCGAAGTGGACTGCAGATCTTAATTTGAACACAAAATAGCAAGATTTCTGCAAGGTGTTTTAAGAATCGATCTTCCTGATTTTGGAACAGAACTACAAATTAGGGGAGAAAAGACATGTAATACCCCCCTCCAAAAAACAACTGGGCAAAACATCTGAACAGGCACTTCATAAAAGAGGCTACCAAATAAACATGACCTCATCAGTCGTGAGAAACTACAATTGTTTTTTTTTTTTTTTTTAAAGATTTTATTTATTCATGAGACAGAGAGAGAGAGAGAGAGAGGGAGGCAGAGACACAGGCAGAGGGAGAAGCAGACTCCATGCAGGGAGCCTGACGTGGGACTACATCCTGGGTCTCCAGGATCACGCCCTGGGCTGAAGGCGGCACTAAACCGCTGAGCCACCCGGGCTGCCTTGAAACTACAATTTTCAAAAAAGATTTTATTTATTTATTCATGAGAGACAAAGAGAGGCAGAGATATGAGCAGAGGGAGAAGCAGGCTCCCCACGGGGAGCTGGATATGGGGACTCTATCCCAGGGCCCTGGGATCACAACCTGAGCCAAAATCAGATGCTCAACCACTGAGCCACCCAAGTGCCCCAAGAAACTACAATTTTAAAACCACAAGGAGATACCACTCCACACTTTCCAGGATGGCTAAAATTTAAGGCCGACAATATCTAGTGCTTGCAAGGACGCAGAGCACAAGAACTCTCTCACGCTTGCTGGAAGGAGTGTAAATCGGTCACACACTTTGGAAACTTGGTATTTTCTGTTAAATTTGAAGATATGCCTATCTTTTGACCCCGAAATTCCACCGCTGGGTATATACTCCACAGACAGGAGTGCACGGGGAGGCACTGAAGTGTATTCAGCAGGGCCAAAAGGCACAATCCAAACGTCCACCAACAGTGTGACGGAAATACTGTGATGCACCCATACAGTGGCATACTGCAGATCAATAAGAAAATGGATGAATCTCAAAAACAACCTGAGCGAAGCCAGACACAAAAGAACACTTATCGCATCGCTTCGTTCCTATAAAGTTGGGAAAACAAGCAAGATGAAACCACAGACACCGTAGGTGCGATGGGATGGGCTGGGATGGGCGTTCAGAAGGTAAAATCACACAGGAAAAAAGGCAAGGAGGTGCTGATCCCCAAGGCAGGGTCGGGTTACCTCTGGAGGAGGAATGCCGGCTCGGGGGCGCCCGCAGAGCCCCGGCTGGGGTGGGGGGGTGGGGGGGTCCTGCACTTCCCCGGAGCGCCTGAGGCCAAGCAAGGGGGGCGGGAGGGGAGCGGGCCAGGGAAATCGGCTCCCGGGGCAGCGGGAGCCCGGCTCGCAGCGCCGTCAGGGGTGGGGGAGGGAGGCCGAGGGGCCGCGGCCCGGAGCCGCCACACCTGCCCGCCGGCCTGGACGCCCCCCTCGCCTCGCAGGTGCCCCCGCCCACGGCCTCGCAGGTCTTCCCCCCGCCCCGCAGGTGCCCGTCCCGCCGCGCAGGTGCCCCCCTCGCCGCCCCGCAGGTGCTCCCCCCCCCCGCAGGTGCCCCGCCCCCGCGCCCCGCAGGTGCCCCCCCCCCCGAGCCCCGCAGGTGCCCGTCCCGCCGCGCAGGTGCCCCGCCCCCGCGCCCCGCAGGTGCCCCCCCCAGCCCCGCAGGTGCCCGTCCCGCCGCGCAGGTGCCCCCCCTCGCCGCCCCGCAGGTGCCCCGCCCCCGCGCCCCGCAGGTGCCCCCCCCCGAGCCCCGCAGGTGCCCGTCCCGCCGCGCAGGTGCCCCCCTCGCCGCCCCGCAGGTGCCCCCCCCCGCAGGTGCCCCGCCCCCGCGCCCCGCAGGTGCCCCCCCCCCCGAGCCCCGCAGGTGCCCGTCCCGCCGCGCAGGTGCCCCCCCCCGCAGGTGCCCCGCCCCCGCGCCCCCAGGTCCCCCCCCAACTCCGCAGGTGTCCCCCCGCGTCCCGCAGGTGCCCGTCCCGCCGCTCAGGTGCCCCCCCCGCCGCGCAGGTGCCCGCCCCGCCCCGCCCCGCAGGTGACCCCCTCGCCGCCCCCCCCGCCCCGCCCGCCGTCCTCGACGCCCCCACACCGCCCCGAGGCCCCCCCGCCGCCGCCCCCGCGCCGCCCGCCCGACTCACCTCATTGTCGCTGCCGGGGCGGGCGCGCGGGGCCGGGGGCGCGGCGCGGGGCGCGGGGCGTTAGCGGGGGAGCCGGCCCCGGGCGCGGCGGCTCCGCGTCTCGCTGGGCTGCGGGGGGCAGCGGGGGCGCATCTTCTCGGGCGGGCGTCCGGGCCGCTAGCTGCGGGGACGGGCTGCGGCGGCGGCGCCTGACAGCTGGGCCCCGGCCCCTGCCATCTTGGCGGGCGCGTGCCCGGGCCGGCGTGTGCGCGCCGCCGGGGGCGGAGGGGCGGGGGCGGAGGGGTGCACGCGCCGAGACGCGGGGCGCCGGCCCGGGCGGGCGCGGGGACCGCCGAGGGGGCGGGCGGGGGCGCGCGGGCGAGCTCCGCCGCGAGCCGGGACCGACGGGGCCCCTCCGCCCGCCGAGGGGGTGCGCGTGCTGCCCGCCGCCCCCGGCCGCCGCGGGGAGAGCGCGCGCCGCGGCCCGAGCCCGACACAAAAGGCGCGGGGCCCCACCGCCCGCGCCTCCGGGAGCCTGAGCCAGGGGCTGCGAGGGGCGGGGCTTCTCGCGGAGGACGGCCCGGAGGGGCGGGGCGGGGCTTGGGGCCGCGCTACGGGGATTGGGCTTCCCGGGAAGGACGCGCCTCGGGGGACGGGGCTTAGGCGGAGGCGGGGCGGGGCGAGGGGGCGGAGCTTGGGCCCGCGCTGCGGGGATTGGGCTCCCCGGGAAGGACGAGCCGCGGGGGCGGGGCTTAGGCGGAGGCCGATTGGGGCGGGCCGAGGGGCGGGGCCGAGGACGGGGCGGAGCTTGAGGGGCCGCGCTGCGGGGATTGGGCTTCCCGGGAAGGACCAGCCGCGGGGGGCGGGGCTTAGACGGAGGCCGACCGGAGCGGGGCCGGGGGCGGGGCGCCAGGTCGGCACGTGGAGCGCAGAGCCCCACCCCGCGCGGGGCGCCCCCAGCATCCACCCAGGGCGCTTAGTGCGCGGGCGTCGGTGGCCCGGCCGGAGGCTTCCCGCTGTAGTGGTGGCGCGCCCCAAGTGCTCGGACGCGGGGGCGGGCGGCCGGGATCCGGCGGAGGGGGGCGAGCTCGACGTCACCGACCACCGAGCCCTTTACCAGGTCTGGGACCGGAGGACCTCCCCTAACCCAATGGGAGCCCCATCCGGCGCCCCCAAACCAAGCCTGTGAAAAATCACAGCATGAAGCATGTTGTCCAATTCGCGTCCTTCCTGAACGTTAGCGCGATCCTCACCGCTGCCTGGAGACCTTTCGGGGTCCCACTCCCCGATGGTCATGCTTTCCCAATCTTGCAGTGGATGCTCCCTCTCCTGTGTGTCACAGTAACACTGAAGCTATAGCTACCTTCTTAAAGATTGGGTCCAAAAAAGAGCCTATCAAGCGTCTGGAGAAGTCTGGCATTTAGCAAGAGGGAGGGAAAGGGTCGCTATTTGACTCCTGGCCCACATGAAGAGGCTTTGTGAGGTATGTGATTTTGCCCAAGATATAGGAGGTGGGGGAGCTAGTTCTCCAGCCAGGATTTCTCTGACTCCAATCGTTCTAGTCCGCTGTAGTTGGACGCACTTCTCACTGGTGGCAGGGTGGGTCTCCAGGTGCTTCTTCCCCTCCCTACCCCCTGCCTCTCCCTCACCATCCACTTGTCATGAGTTCCTTAGTGACTGGTTGTCACATTTTCACTTTCTCCCTATTTGTTTGGGCTGGAGTCTTCAAACCGAAAAGATCACATCGATCCCCCATAGTCCTGTTAGCAGGTGGAGAGAGTTTAGGCTCCTTCTTGCCTTATTTGTCTTTCTCCTGCCAGGGTCAGAGGTGGCTCTCTGCTATAGGGGAGACGTGTTAGACACTGAACATCACTACAAGCTCCGGGGCACTTGGAGACATGCAGGTTGCTCTGCAGAGGCAGTGTTACCCTTGGTCAGTGCATTTCTGGCTGTGGGTGAACACCCCCCCCCCCCTCTCCCAGGCCCTCCGGGATATTGGCCTGTTTATTCCCAACTTGGTTTAAATTGAAGCTTATGGCCCACTCTGACCTCCCTGCTGCCTTGGAGTCTGACAAGTTGAGACTGCCCTGTAACTGGAAAAGGGTCACCGGACCATGTTGGTAGTACATTTACTGTAGAACAGTAGCATCAAAGGTGAGGGGCATGCACCCCTTGTCAGCCTTTCCCACTAACTCCCAATATCCTGGAACAATAAAGACAGGAGGACTAGAGAATAGTGATACTGGAAAGGACCTGCAAATCCTTCTGTTGGTAGAAGATGGGGGTATGGAATACCAAAAAAGTAAAAGGGCTCCAACATCACTCAGTGAATTCACAAGATCAGCAGTTGGGCTCCTGGCGAGATCATTTCTTGGATCTGGGGTTTGTTCCTCAGAGGGCTTTATGAGAAGCAGGAAGGGCTGGGGAGGGCAGGTAGGGACTCCTGGCGCCCTAAGCGGAGCCCTGCTTCTCCACGAATGGGTGTTGGGTTTTGCCTACCCAGCCCAGGATGCTGATGAAGGAGAGCTCCATGTGTTGCTGCTCCACCAGCAGTGTAGACCTTTCTGAGCCTGCCTTTCTCACCCCACAGATGGGACTCCTACATTCTTGTAGGCACTGCTGAGGAACAGCACAACGTAGGCTCCTGAAAAGAGCCTTTCCACCCTCTACCAGCAGCCTCACTCCTGCCTCTCCTTCCCCTCCCCCTTAACCATGCAGGTTTTGAAACCAATCTACTTAGCACATTTCCAATTGTCCTTATTCCTTAAAGGTACATGAATTCATGTTTTACATTCTTCTGATAAAAAAGAAAATTAACATTATTTTTGACATGTGTGACCCCGATATGATTTGTCTCTGGAGGTCGCCTGTCCTTGGACTTGAAAGATTGCTCACCAAAGTCAGTGACTTTATGACACATGAGGTGTTTGGGTGTAGGGCACATAGCCAGGCCGACTACCCATGGGGCAACTGGGAGGCCCTCCCAGACTGGTTTTCCCATTTGTGGGGGAGGCAGGAAAGACAGGCTTTCTGCTGTTAGCCCAGGCTCGTCGTAGAGCCGCAGACACATAAAAGAACCAGGAAATGCTCAATGGGTATTTGTCTAACCTCCTGTCCAGAGGGTGAAACTGAAGCCTGGTGATGACACGGACCAGCAGATAAAGAGCCAGATGAACACACATTCCAAGTTTCAGGACTGCCTCCATAATCCCCTGATCCCTCCTTGTTTCTTGAAGCTTTTCCATCCTGGGGTCACTCTTGAGGAACCAAGCCTGTGGACCATCTTCTCTCTCTCTTGGTGTTGCCAAAACAAACCTCACTCACCACAAATAATCCAAAGAAACACAGTTGCTTTTGATGATTCACCAACAAGACCGTGTCTGATTTATATTGACAGCATAAGTAAATTACTAATTCATGCCAGAACCCAAAGTGAAGATGTGCTTCTTTGAAGATGACAGGTATCTTATTGACCTTGGGGACCACCCGTAACACTGCACCTTTTTTTGAAAATCCTCCCTCACACCATTAACCTCATTGCCCAACTCACTTATTACCAACAGTGTTTTCCTTAAATATAACAAAGTTTGTTTTCAAGCACTCCTTCATTCAAGGTTTCTTGAGCACCTATATGTCTCTGCCTTGCTGAGGCCCAGCACACTGCCTCTGTCTACCTGGCAGACCACCTTCAACTCCCACCCAGTGTGTCACCTCTCTCCCAGACCCCTCAGCGCCCCCTTCCCACAGAGCTGCATGCACCATCCTCCAAACTGCTTTGGGGCTTGGGGGGTCAGACCCATCACACCTTCACCATCCCATATTGGATGGTCTTATTACTTGCCAACTCCCTCACAAGACTGAACTTTGGGAGGGCAGCAAGCAGGTCTTATTCCTCTTTGACCCCATGTCTGTTACAGCATAGAAGTGAGGAGACCTTGTGGGCTCTTTGCCCTCATCCAAACAGTGCCTATAGGAGGTAGGGACAAGCCTGCAGGCATTACATTTTGGAAGCCACAGCTCCTGCCTGTGCTCTTCCATCTGGCAGGAAACAGAAATTGCTTCTATCCCATTTTGCCTTCCCCACACTCAAGGATGACTGGCCTCAAAAAGCAACCCTCCTTAAGATCATCTTTCACTTTGAAGGCTCAGGAAGGGGCACCTTTTGGGAGAGGGGCCTGTAGTGGTCATATGGGGATGACTCCAGCTTCCTGATGAGTGTCTCAAAGGCCTGGACCAACCAAGGGGCAGCTTGGTCAGCTGTGTGTTGGGGGGCTAGAGAGGGGGACTTTGGGTACCCCTTCCAGCAGAGGTCAACTTCTTAGAGGCACTCTTTGCAATGGGAGAAGCAGACTGAGGACCCAGGTGGGAGAAGGCCTGCTTTTCGGGAGGAGACTGGAGCTCCATCCTGCTATCCCAGGCTGCCTGAGTGTTCCCACTTAATTAAGTTCAGAAAACCGAGCCAAGTGCATCCCTCAGGTCACCCTAGCCAGCAACCCTGGAGAGAGTTGCTGATAACTGTTTCCCAGGAGCCCCAAGGCTTTTGGGAAAGAATGCCCCACCCAGCCGCACCTTAGGGATGCCCAACCTCCCTGGGCCTTCCCAGCCCGGGAGATCAGGTCCCAGCTTGCCGTGGTGTCCACTGTCATCCCTGGGGAAGAAACTCCCTGGCCACTCCTCCCTGTCAGCTCTCTCACACCTGCTTAGAGATCCTGACAGCCAGGCCTTTGTAGGGCCAGGAGGCCTGGGCCTCTGAGCACACATTTTAGGGGACTTGGGAAATTTGAAGGCTTCGATCTCCTTACATGACGTTCTCCCAAGCTGAGTGGTCAGCAAGTTGCATGGCCAATGGAGGGAATGATAGAGAGTCAAAAAGATCTTGCATGGGATCCCTGGGTGGCGCAGAGGTTTGACACCTGCCTTTGGCCCAGGGCGGGATCCTGGAGACCCGGGATAGTATCCCACGTCGGGGTCCCGGTGCATGGAGCCTGCTTCTCCCTCTGCCTATGTCTCTGCCTCATTCTCTCTCTCTCTCTGTGTGACTATCATAAAAAAAAAAAATCTTGCATGAAAGCAATATAGGAACATAAAGTAATTCTTGGGAATAAGCATTATTATTTCAAAATTGGAAAAAATTAATTAGAGGTAGTGAAAAACAGAAAAGACATTAATCTAAAACTAAGGTTGGCACACTTTTCCTGCAAAGGGCCAGATAATAAATATTTTTGGCTTTTTGTAGGTCATTCAGTCTTTGTCATAACTACTCTATGAGGCCATTGTAGTTTAAAGGGAGCCATAGACAATCCACAAATGAATAGATGTGACTGTGTTGCAATAAAATTTTATTTACAGAAACAGGTGGCAGGCTGGAGTGGGCCTGCAGGCCATAGTTTGATGACTCAGGCCCTAGAAGATCAAATGAAAAAAATTACTTCACAAGCAGACAGAGTACAAAAGAAAGAAATGAAAATTATCACTGATAAAATGAAACACTTAAATGACAGATTCAAGAGATCTAACTTCCCAATAGTAAGAATTCCAAAAGGAATGGAAGGAGGAAAAGTCATAATTGAGGACACAATCGAGTTTTTAGGTCAAAAGAGCTCATCAGAAGACTGGCTGCTTTTTCTAAGATCAGGAACAACACAAGATTATCTACCCTCTCCACTGCTTTTCAATATTGTCCTGAAAATAATTAGGCAAGGGGGGCAGGGGAAGCATTCCATTGAGAAGGAAGAAGTAAAACTATCTCTTTTTGCAGATGGCATGGTACTGTGTACAGCAAATCTTAAGGAATCCACTAAAAAATTATTAAAACCAAAAACAGTTCAGTAAGGTTGTAGGATGCAAGATCAATATCCAAAGCAATTGCATTTCTATACACTTGCTATGAACAATTTGAAAATCAAATTAAGAAAACAAGTCTACTTACAATAACATCAAAAACTAAAAGATTTAGGAATAAATTTGATAAAAGAAGTGTAAGATGTGCACTGAAGACTACAAAATGTCACTGAAAGAAATGAAAGAAGACCTAAATAAATGGAAAGACATCCCATATTCATGGATTGGAAGACTTAGTATTATGAAGATGGCAATAGTCCCCAAATTGATCTACAGGCTCAGTGTAGTCCCTGTCAAAATCCCCCTTTTTCCAGAAATTAGCAAGCTGATTCTAAAATTCATTTGTACATGCAAAAGACCTAGAACAGCTAAAACAATCTTAAAGAAAAACAAAGTTGGAGGATTCATATTACCTGATTTCCAAATTTACTGCAAAGCTATAATTAGCAAGTATGGTACTGGCTTATGGATATAGGTAGATATAGGTATAGATATAGATATGGATATAGATAGATATCGATTGATGGAGTCAAGTTGAGAGTTCAGAAATGAACCCTTACATTTATTTGCAGTTAATTTTTAACAGGAGTGCTAAGATAATTCAGTGGAGGAAAGGGGAGTCTTCAGTAAATGGTTCTGAACAGCTAGAAATCCACAGACAAAAGAATGAAGTTGGATATTTCACATCATATGGAACAATTACCTTAAAATGACTCATAGTCCTAAATGGAAGAGGCAAAACTATAAAACCCTTAGAAGAAAACATATGTGTAAATCTTTATAACTTTATAACTATCATAACTACATGTGATACCAAAAAAGTACAAGCAACCAAAAAAAAAAAAAAAAAAAACAACTAGATACATTGGATTTTATCAACATTAAAAACTTTTGCTGGGATCCCTGGGTGGCGCAGCGGTTTAGCACCTGCCTTTGGCCCAGGGCGCGATCCTGGAGACCCGGGATCGAATCCCACGTCGGGCTCCCGGTGCATGGAGCCTGCTTCTCCCTCTGCCTGTGTCTCTGCCTCTCTCTCTCTCTCTCTGTGTGTGTGACTATCATAAATAAATAAAAATTTTAAAAAATAAATAAATAAATAAAATCTTTAAAAAAAAAAAAAAACTTTTGCTACAGATGATACTATCGAAGTGAAAAGACAACCCACAGAATGGGAGAAAAACCCTGCAATGAGATACCATTTCACTTTCACTAGGATGCCTATAAATAAAAAGTTATCATAATAAAGGAAAATTTAAAAAGGAAAATAAAGTTGGCGATAGGGAGAAATTGGAAGCCTCATACGTTCTAGTGGGATTGTAAAATGGTGCAACCACTTTGGAAACAGATTGGCAATTCTTTATTCACCAACAGAGTTACAACATAACCTGGTTAAGTTTGTGTTGTAACCACTCCTAGGTATATGCCCCAGAGAAATGAAAGCATACATCCACATAGTAACTTGTACACAAATGTTCATAGCAGCATTCATAATAACCAAAAAGTGGAAACAATCCAGCTGTCCATCAACAACTGATGAACAGATAAACTAGATGTGGTCTATCCATACAATGGTATTTTTTTGGCAATAAAAAGCAACACAGTACTGATTCATGCTACAACATTGATAAATCTTATAAATATGATGCTAAGGGAAAGAAACGAGTCACAAAAGGCCACATATCATATGATTCCATTTATAGGAAATGTCCAGAAAAGGTAAATCCTCAGAGGCAGAAGGTAATTAGCAGTTGCGGGGGGGGGGGTGCATATAGGAAATAATGACCTGTTATGAACTGGACTGTGTTCCCCCAATGTTGAAGCCCTATCCCCCAGCACCTCAGAATGTATTTGGAGATAGGATCTTTAAAAAGATAATTAGGTTAGGGATCCCTGGGTGGCGCAGCGGTTTAGTGCCTGCCTTTGGCCCAGGGCACGATCCTGGAGACCTAGGATCGAATCCCACGTCGGGCTCCCGGTGCATGGAGCCTGCTTCTCCCTCTGCCTGTGTCTCTGCCTCTCTCTCTCTCTCTCTCTCTCTGTGTGTGACTATCATAAAAAAAAAAAAAAAAAAAGATAATTAGGTTAAAACGAGGCCTTTAGTGTGGGCCCTAATGTCCTTTTAAGGAAAGGAGATTAGGCCCCACAGAGAAACACCAGGAACAGAAAAAAGGTGATGTGAGGACACCTCAAGAAGGTGGCCATTTGCAAGCCACAGGGAAAGGCCTCAGTGGAAATCAACCCTGTTGGCAGGTGGATCACAGACTTCCAGCCCCCAGAACTGTGGGGGGATAAGTGTCTGTTGTTTAGCCCCCAGCCTGTGATGCTTTGCTGTGGCAGCCCTAGGAGATGAATACACTGCCAGGGAGTATGGGGTTTCTTTTTGGGGTGATGAAAATATTCTAAAATTACATAGTGGTGATGGTTGCAAGGCTCCTGGAATATACTAAAACCCACTGAATAGCATTCCTTAAGTGGGTGAATTGCATGGAATGTGAATTACATCTCAATAAAGCTGTTTGAAAAAAGAGAGCTCACCAGGTGTTTGGGAGGATTAGTGTAGAAAGATACACATTTAGACACAAACTGGTAGAAATGCCTGTTTTTCTCTCCCACGCGGATGAGATCCTTAGCCAGAAAGGATTTTAGGTCTGCAATTCCCTTTTCTCAGAAATCTGCAAACTTCTAGTTTCAAATTGCAGATAAGCAGCCAAATAACCAGTCTGAGTCTCTCTTTACATGATGTATTAGCTTCCTATCGCTGCCACACAGATGACCAAACCTTGCTGGCTTCAAACAAAACACACGCGTTCTCTTCTAGTTCTGGAGGTTGGAAGTCTGACACGGGTCTCACTGGACTGAAACAGTAGGTGCCCGAAGGGCTGTGCGCCAGGGGAGAATCTGTTCCTTGTCTTTTCCAGCTTCTAGAGGCTTCCTGCGTTTCTTGGCTCAGGGCTCCTCAGGAAGGGTCATCTACAAAGCCAGCGGCAAGTACGAATCAAGTATGGGCCAAGGCTTTCTGGCTCTGCGCTCACATCTCCCTCACCTCCTCTTTTCCCTCTCAGGCCTCTCCTTAGGGACCCTTGTGATTATATTGGGCACACCTGGATGATCCATGGTAATCTCCCTATTTTAAAGCCTCCTGATTAGCAACCTTAAATTCTACCTTAAAAAAAAAAAAAAAAAGAAATTCTACCTGTAACTTTAAATCCCCTTGGCCATGGAACCTACATATTCACAGGTTCCAGAGATTAGGACCGGACATTTCAGGGTGGTGTGGGTGGTGGTGTGCATTCCACACACAGGCCATCTGTTTTTCCTCCCAGAAGCTGAAAGAAGTTTCTCATTGTCTTTGGAGTTTGGAAATTCCACCAGAATCCAGGGACACCTCTAAATAACCATTAAAAAATAATAAAAATTTAGTTTGGAAATGTAAAAATACTGTTCTAGATAACTTTCAGCTGAAAGAAGAAATCAGAATGAAAACTACAAATTAATAAGAAATTAATGAAAATGAGAAAACGTCATAGCAACACCTATGGAATACAGCAGGAGCATACCTTACAGATTTTTATTATACAACAGAGAGTATACATGCATGAAGCATTCTGCTTAAAACACAGCAAAATAAATTTGAAAAATTATGAGGAGGGACTAATCAAGATGAAAGCTGAAAGTAATGAATTAGAAACACAAATACTGGGATGATCGGGTGGTTCAGTGGTTGAGCGTCTACCTTCAGCTCAGGCCATGATCCCAGGGTCCTGGGATCGAGTCCCCCATCAGGCTCCCTGTTGTGAGTCTGCTTCTCCCTCTGCCTATGTCTCTGCCTCTCTCTGTCTGTCATGAATAAATAAGTAAAATCTTGAAAAAAAAAAGAGAAAGAAACACAAATACTGAGAAATGAAAGTAAAATCCACTTCTTCAAGAGGAAAGGAAATGGAAAATCTGTGAAGACTAAGAAGTAAAAGACAGAAAAACAGAAGTACAAAACACTAGGAGTGGAAAGGGACTTACAATCGTGGGGCAAACAAGAATAAAATAATTGCATCGCTTTGCAGTGTATATAACTGTTGGGCCATTAATATACACCTGGCATTAATATAAAGTTGGATGTCAGCTATACTTCTATGAGAAAATAATTACAAGAGAATATTATTGCAGTCTTGTTTCAATACATTTGAGGATCTGTACAAAATGGATGATTTTCTTAAGAAAGGTGGTCACTGGAGAACCTAGCTGGGACTGGACCCTGAAACCACACCAGTGGCTGGAGCACCCAGAAGGTGAGCTCTGGGGGACACCAGCCATCTCTGGGACCTCCTCGGAGGACATTCTGCACTGTGATTGTGAACAGCCGCAGAGCTGGTTCCCAGCAAGGCAGCACGTGGAGAGTCACCCCGGATGGGGCTAGGCCCAGGCAGGTGGACCTTGCTGTGTACCTGCTCACTGTGTGGCCCTCCTGGACGTGGGTGTCCTACAGGGCTGGATTCTGGATGGTGACTTTGGACCCCCATGAGGCAGCTGGAGGTGGTGGGGGTGGGGTGGGGAAGAAAGGAGAGGTGGATCGGGTGGGGGTGTGGACATCCGAGGAGTGTTTCTGGTCACCTCCACACTCTGCTTCAGCCAAAGCAGGGGCATTCCTAACCATGTCATAGAGGAGGTTTTCCTGTAAGATTTCATCTGAAGAAAGCTGTTGCTGCCCAAAGTTTGAAAACCAGCTGATTCCCACACCCCTGGGCTGTTTTCAGCTCTTTTTCTCTCTTTCCCACCATCCACTTGCTTTGATAACCGTCTGGCCTCTTAGAATTGTAAAGATGCTCATCATTTAGTCCCCAAACGGAGATGAGTATGAGTGTGTGTGTGTGTGTGTGCACGTGCATGTGTTTTTGTTCTTTAAAAAAACCCTCTTCTTCATTCGGAACATAATTTAAACTTGCTTTTTTACCGAATGGCCAAGAACTAGGCTAGCGCGCAGGGCCTGATGGGCGCCCAGGCGGGTGGCTGGTTTCCGCTTGCACGCCTGACTTTCTCCTCTCAGAAGGACGAGGTTTACAGCCTATAGGTAAAAATAGCTTTGTGCGACTTTTGCCAGGAAGACATTTAGAAACAGAGGATTCATTTGCTAAAAAAGAAAAAGCCTCCCAAATTGCTACCATAATTTTGGAACTCACTCTTGCAAAACGTATCCGGGGTCTAGAGATGATTTTGCCCTCAAATGCAGTAATTGCATCCTGAGACTTTTGCCCCGAAGAAGCAAATCTAACTAAAAGGAAAGCTCAGTAGATAAGCTGTTCTCCGCAGTGTCATTTGCAATAGTAAGCCACTGGAAGCAGGAAAAGATACTCAGGGTTAAGGGCAAAGGTTTAGGAATCTAATACAAGTCCACATGCTCCCCCTCGCTGCCCATAGCTCCATCCATTTGCGCATCCACCTAACACTGGCTGGTAACCTGTCCCCTACCAGGCACTGTGCTAAGAAAGGTGAGGAGACATGAAGCAGAGCATTTATGCCTTGGGGAGCTTACAACATAAGGGCTACAGGCAGTAAACTCCACTTACAACTCAATGGGATAAGGGGAAGACCCATGGACGGATGGGAACCCAGGTCAGGCACTCTGGGAAGGCTTCCTGGAAGAAGTGACTTGTGAGCTGAGTTACAAATGTTACAGTGGTTGGGAGGAAAAATGGGGGGGAGGAGCTTGGGGGCAGGGAGCTGTGTCAGGACTGGTTGGCACTTTGAGGACAGAGGGGAGCTCAGCCATGGAAGTAGAGGGAGATGGTGTTGTAGAGGAAACGGGAAACCAGGAAACAGGCCCTGTTTGGGGAACTTTTCCTAAGAGCCATTGAAGGTTAAGCAAGAGAGTGATGCCTTTGGAAGACTCACCCTGACTGCCATGTGGCTGCAGGTGGCCCAACAGTGATGCCACCGGCCCAGGCAGAGCAGTGCAGGTGGGCAGGGATGGGGACATGGGGAAATGGCTCCCAGAGTCTTGGAGAGGGAGGCAGAGTGGTGCAGTGTTTGGGTATGAACTCTGAAACCGGACTGCATGGGTTCAAATCCCGACTTACTTGCTGTGTAGCCCTCAGCAAGCTAACTAACCTCTCTATGTTTCAGTTTCCTCATTGTGGAAGGAGGATCCCCGTGACAGGTTGTTGGGAGTACTACAGGGGTCACCACATGTGGGGGCGCACCCAGCGGTGACTGGCACGGGGTAAGAGATGCTTCTGGAAGTTGGTGCTGGGGCCCGGGCAGTGAGAGGGGTCTGGAGGGCTGCATGCATTGTGGCTTGGGCTATTGAGAGGTCGGAGTACAGGGTTTAGGGAAAGAAGTGGATGAATTGGAGCATGAGATCAAGGCACTCGTGAGTGAGTGGATGGATAGACAGGTAAAGCTAAGGAAGTTGAGTCCGACATGTGGATCTGGGCCTTATCAGCGTTGGAGAGGGGGCTGATCCTGGGAGTTGATGGGGTGCCCGCAGAGAAGGGGTCCTGGCGGAACCTGCAGCATCAGGAGTGGAGCACAGGCCAGGGAGGATGTTTTTTCGGGGGAGAGGTTCAAGCCTGTGTAAAAGGAGGAGGGAGGCTGCGGAGGGCACACCTGGGACAGATGCCCTCAGTAAGGGTGGCCCTGTTTTTCTTGTCTTCATCACCATCATGAGTGTGGGAGGGCTGGACAGTCCCAGCGGCCTGTTTACACAACCGATGGGAATTATTTATGACAAGTCTATAATGACATTGGAAAAATGCTTATAAAGGTGCAAGAGGAAAGCAACATAAAGCGTTGTATATGCACTATTGTATATGCCCTAGGGAAACACATCCGGAAACGTACACATAGGAAAAAATACGTGAAGGAAATGTGCTAGGAACCAGTAGTGCTACTTCTGGGTGGTGGGGATATGGCAGGGCGTCCTGAATTTGCTATAGGAAGTATGTCTTACCATGTAAAAATAACAGTACACTTCATTTTATAAAAGGAAACAAATTAGGGCTGCGACGTACTGTTCCTGCCAAGGTCACAGCGACCCTGGGCAAATCCCCATATAACAAAGGCTTTGGATTCTATGGCTACGGAAAAGGCAGCTGGCTGAACAAAATAGTGTTTCTTCCCCAACGTGTGCTCCCAGGGACTCTGCCTTGCAGAGAGCCTCCCCCAAAGGCCACAAGGCTTAGGTCCTCACTCTACCACTTGACTCTCTGCTCTTTACTGAGTGCTCAGGCTCAAGTAGCCTCCATCACCTCTGACCTCTCCTGGCCGACCTCCACCTGTCTTGCTCCATGAGAGCAAGAACTGTGGTATCATGTGGTATCCCTGGTCCTAGGATGGTCCCTGGCTCAGAGTAGGGGATGGTGCTCACTGGATGGATGGATGGATGGATGGATGGATGGGTGGATGGGAGGAGGTGGGTGGATGGACATAATGGCCCCTCTGGATAATGTATTAACTCTGAGAAGATCCACATTAAAAATTCCAACCCAGGATCTCTTAACGCCTTGTGGAATCAAATTTCAGGGAACACATTTTCGGAAATACTCCCAGAACATGACCCCCTAGTTCCCCTAGAGTTCCACCATTGCATAAGATGTTCAATCTCTGCTACGGATTCAGCCAGGGTACCTCCAGGGAGGTCAAAGTGTCCTGCTGCTGGGCTGCTCTCTTGGATATTTATTTGTTTATAGACTCCACGCCCAGTGCAGAGCCCAGTGCAGGGCTTGAACTCATGACCTGTGTTGAAACCAAGAGTCAGATGCTTAATGGACTGAGCCACCCAGGAGCCCCAGCTTCTTGGACTGGGGCTGTGATCTCCCCATCTGGCTGTCCTGCACACACTGGGTCCTCTCCATGCACTGCTCCTGGCTGATGCCTGAGCCTGGGGGCTGTCTCAGTCTAGGAAGAAGGTGCAGGAGCGAGCATGCCAGACCAAGGGAAAAGCCTTTCCTGCACTATCTGAATTTCTGAAAATCCTTTCACATCACCCTGATGCCATAGACCTGCAATGATTGAAGGCAGAACAGGGCAACTTCAGGTGCCTATGAGGCCAGGAGCACAGGGGTGTTGTCTGGCTTCTCCGGTGGTTTGTTGCAGATGCAGACAATGAGCTGAAACTGTGGTTTCTAAACCTGCCACTCATGTGAGAATCAGAGTAAAAGAAACCAAAGTAAACCAGATGAAAATAAGAACACTGCAGTCTCACGGGCACACGTGGTGAGGGCAGGCAACACACTGGGGGGAATATCCCAGCCACCTCTTTTTGGCAGTCATTGCTCTGAGGGCCCTGGGGATAACCTAAAAGACGTAGAAGCCCATTTGGGCAAAAGAATCTCAGACATGCCACAGACAGCATGACGTCAGCCTCGCCATGGCAGGGAGTCTGGCAATTTCCTAGATCAGACCTGGTAAGGAGAGAGAAATTACCCCCAAATACTATGAGCGGATTCTTTTCCAGTATATCTCATTTTGCCCCTCCTGTTGTCATGGCAACTCCCTGAATAAAAGGAGCAAGAGTCGGGGCACCTGGGTGGCTCAGTTGGTTAAGCATCTGCCTTCAGCTCAGGTCATAAACTCAGGGTCCTGGGATCAAGCCCCCCATCAGGCTCACTGCTCAGCAGAGACTGCTTCTCCCTCTCCCGCTCCACCTGCTGATGCTCTCTCATTAATTAATTAATTAAATCTTAAAAAAAAAAAAAGGAACAGGAGTTCTTTCTCTCTTGCTCCCTTGTCCAGGAGGCTTGTTCCATTGCTACCGGGTGTTCATCATTGGGCCCTGGCGGTCTCCGTCTGCTGACAGCATATACCAGCGAGGCTGCATGTTCTAGAAGGAGGTGACGCAGAGCCCAAAGAAACTGGCCCTGAACTCCAGTATCAGAGCGAAGCCCCTCTGCATTGTCACCTGCCACCATTCAGAATCTGGCCTTACAGCCCATCCTGGCAGAAACTGCGAGAAGAGGAGGGAATGGAGAATCGTTTGGCATCTGGGTTCCCTTTCACGTCTTTGTTATATTAAGCTTCTGCATGACTAACCTTCTCCCACAGTGTTTCCCAAGATGGTTTGCCATGGAACATTGATTCCGGCCAATAATCAACATCGTGGGAGCACAAGTGGCCAATGCTCAAGATTGGGAAATGCCAGTGTGAGCAGGCTTCTTTATTATAGAATTCGCGATGCGTCAAGGAGGCAACCTGCGGCTCGGGTCTCTACCTACAACACACCATATATAGCGTGGGGGCACTTTCTAAAGTCATTCGGAGACCCTGGAGGAGCAGCTTCTCGAAAGGCGCTCTGCAGAGTGTCAGTCTGAGGACGCCGGTGCCGGCACGAGCGAAGCCCAGGAGACCTGGAACGTTCACCCTTAGTTCAGCAGCCTTGGGCAAGCGCCCCTGTCTTTCTAGCCCTGTCTCTTCAACATCAAAGAGGGGCGAGTGAGCCCACCTCCCAGATCCCACCCGTGTGGATGACTTTTGGCCGGGTGGCAGGGACTCTACTGGTGCCACAGCCCAGGGTAGAGACTGGGCAGAGGAGCTGAGCATGTGCGCCCTAGAAAACCAGGCAGGGATGCCAAGCGCTTGCTCATATGCACAAAGAAGGTTCTGGCGGTAGCGGTGGGTGTCACCAGATGTTGAACCGACATTTCAGACCAGGAACCAGGATTCAAAGGATGTGACCATCGAAGGTCCTTCTAGACCACAGGGAGAATTTACCAAGGATGTTCCCAAGAGACCTCTTAGCCTCCGTCATCCATGTTATGGGTATAAAATCGGTCTGGAATTAGAATGTATTTATTTATTTACTCATTTTAAAAAAAGGTTTTATTTATTCATGAGAGACACAGAGAGAGAGGCAGAGACACAGGCAGAGGGAGAAGCAGGCTCCCTGCAGGGAGCCCGATGTGGGACTCGATCTAGGACCTAGGATCATGCCCTGGGCTGAAGGTAGACGCTTAACCACTGAGCCACCCAGGCACCCCTGGAATCAGAATTTAAAGAAAGCATTCGCAGGAGAGATTTCTTTGGGGCAAAGCTGAGCTGTTGATTCCAGCCCCTGTCACTGAAGAGGGAGGGGTGGGGTTGTTTCCCTCTGACCCCAAGCCTCTGGGGTCCTGCATGTGAACCCGCATGTCCCCTGTGGTTTGTGGGTTGATGGTTGAAAATCTAAAGGCAGGAGGTGGCTCTCATCCAGATGCCCAGAGAAGGCTGTGAGAGGTGTCAGGGCGTGGAGGCACAGAGGTTTCTTCTGACTGTGCTGTAGGGAGCCTGGGGCGGGGGGCGGTCATCTGGGATCCTGCTTACAGGGCCTCCTGGAGGGGTGGGGGGACTCCAGCAGAAAGAGGACCGGTGATGGACTCCTCTGCACTCAGGGGCTGCAGGGGAGGGGGCAGCCACCTCATAGAACAGCCTTACCCAGAAGGAGAGGACAGAGGGTGAAACCATCTGCAATGTTGGGGCTCCCTCCATGAAGCTCTGAATGCTCCCCAGGGCAGGTCGCTTGAAACACCTGCCCCATCCAGCAAGTGGAAGTCCGTCTGAGTCATGGAAGCATTTTCCAGGCCTCACACTCCCAGCCCATCCACTGAGGTCAGAACCCGGTTATTCACGCCAGGGGAGGAGAAGCCTGCTCGGTTTCCCGCCACCAGGTGGTGCACCTGCAGCCAGCGGAGCCCGGGGGGAGGGGTCAGGTCTAAATCCCGAGTTGAGGATTACCTTTTCAGCCTTCATCTCACAGGTGCTAGGCACCTACTTTGCCCTATGCCGAAATAACCAAATGTGTTGCTAACTCATTCACATTCTGAGCTCAGGAGAAATCTGTGCTCACAGGCCCCCAACCTCACCCCTCCCTTAGGCTTCCTGAGTACAGGTGCTCATGTGACCAAAGATAGCAGGTGTGTGAGCCATCCCCCCCACCCCACCCCCCATCCCCGCCACTCTCCCAGGTTCCGGCCTCTGGGTGGTAGGTGTTTGTGTGCCATTCTTACGGAGTCACTAGGGAGTGGAGGAGCCAAGTTGGAACAGCTGGGACCCTCCGGCAGCGGGTTCTGGCTCCCCATGAACAAGGCTCCTCCCTCGAAGCCCAGTGGAGGTTTCTGAGCTGCTACCTGGGCCTGGTCTAGTCTCTCACCTGCCAGCCAAAGTGGGAAGGATCCAGGCTGGGAGACCCAGAAGGGGGGTATCCCCAGGGGGCGAGAGGCAGGGTGTGGGGAGGGGCAGGGCGCAAATGGGCAGGGAGCTGGGGGGTCAGAGTGGGATCTGGAGAAGGGTCCTGAGCTAAGCCTTAGGTGTGTGCTTGAGTCCAGGGAGGGCCGTATGTCCTGAGCTGTGCAGGTTGTAAGGCATCCCCACGTGCCTGGCATTGAGACACGGCTGGTTTGATAACTTGGGAACTCTGAATGTAGACTGGGTGCCAGACCACAAGGACTCACTGTTCAGTTGGTCAGCTGTGATGGTGGTTACATAAAATACACTGTTTTCAGGGGGAGCAGCAGACTGGTGAATGCCATGGTGGCTTGGACTTGCTTGGAAAACACTCCAGTCCTCTCTGTCTCCAAAATCAGGGGAGACAGAAGAAATTAGATTCTCTGAATGCCAATAATTTTTGAAGCTCGGTGAAAGGCTCTACTTTTATATATGTTTGAAATTTCCCATAAAGTTAAAAAAAAAAGCAAAACCATAGTGAATCGGTTTCTACCTCACAATAAGTACTCGTTGCTCATTTGTTTTCACCAAAAAGCTACCTCCCCAGTTGTGCCGTTAGACAGTCCCCCTTTGTGGAGGCCAGAGGCACTCACACATTTCTTCCATGTGCTCTTCTAGAAGCCTCAAAGATCACATGATGACAGTCTGTTCCCAGATCACAGAAAAAAATGATTAATGGGTGGAATGTGTAACTTTTGGGCAGTGGAAGTAGTCACTCAAAAAAGTTGGGGGGTTAGAGGCGCCTGGGTGGTTCAGATGGTTAAGTGTCTGAGTCTTGATTTTGGCTCAGGTCATGATCTCAGGGTGGGGAGATTGAGCCTCGGGTCAGGCTCTGCACTGGAGTCTGCTTAAGATTCTCTCTGCCTGCCCTCCCCACCACTGCATTCCCTCTAAAATAAAGTTGGGGGATTGGGAAGATGCCTGTGTGGGCTCTTGAGTGAACCCTCTCCTGAATTTCCTCCTACCTTGCCTGTGTCTGGTGCTCCGCTGTCTGCCCTGGGATTCTGAGTGCCCCTGGCTGGGTCAGACCCCACTCCTCGCCTGGCTGGACCAGCTCCCTGCAACCTCAGCCACATCCCCAGTGTGAGACATGGAGGTCTTCTGTGGAGAGGCCTGCAGTGGCACCTGCTGCTGGATTTCTGTTCTGAGCCTGCCAGCCAAATGCCTACTTCTGCACTTGCACTTGGATGTCATGGAGGCCCCTCACCTCACTTCATCCTGTCCCAGGCATCTTCCGCTTTCAAACTTGCAATGCTCTGCATCTGAGCCAACAGCATGGCCCTCTGACCAGAGAGCAGTCAGGGGTCCGAGCCTCACCCACTGCCCAAATGCAATCCTTCACTTGCTGACATGCTCCCGAAACTTCTCTCAGGCCATCCCTTGGCTTTTCTGCTTCCATGGCACGTAGCCTGGTCCATGCTGTCAGCACCTCATGGAGATTACGGCCCCTCAGCCTCATGGGCAACGGCCCCACAGCTGTCACTCTCCACAGCCCAGCTGAGCTGATGTGGCCAAGGGCTGTTGGGAGGAAGAGGCCTGGCAGCTGCCCCTGCTTCCGGGCCTCTTGTCCCAGCAGAGTCTTGGATCTTGGAAGGTCTCGGCCTTGTTAGCCTAAGAGGTGACAGTGGTGGTACCTGGCCATTGCTACCTCTGTCGATGAGCGAGCGAGTGAGTATAAGTATGCCTGCAAGATGAATATGGGGCTGTTAAAAGAATACCATTTAAAATGTAGATGAATACGGGGCACCTGGGTGGCTCAGTCAGCTAAGCGTCCGACTCTTGATTTTAGCTCAGGTCATGATCTCAGGGTTGTGAGATAGAGCCTCACGACGGGCTCCGTGTTGGGCATGGAGCCTGCATGAGATTCTCTCTCTCCTTTTCCCTCTGCCCCTCCTCTACTCAAACAAACAAATAAATAAAGACAAATATGAAGATAAAATAGTTTATATAAATATCCTTTTCCCATTATGAGCCTGTTAAAGAGTAGAAGTATATAGAAATAAAAGATCTTACAACTTAAAGATCAGTTAATGGGTCCCTTTCCCCCTCCTTGATCTAGTGATTCCCTTATCAGTGTAAAAATAATTGTTTTTGCCAGTATTACATAACCAAGTAAAAGAACAGCTTGGTATGATAAGTAAGCTGAAGTTTTAAAAAGTTTTTTAATTTGGTTTTTAAAGAATCTCTACAATCAACATGGGGCTCGAACTCACAGCCCCAAGATCAAGAGTTGCATGCTCCTCCAATTGCGCCAGCTAGGCGCCCTTAAACTGAATTCCTTTTTTTTTTTTAAGATTTATTTATTTATTTTAGAGAGAGAGCACGAGTGGGAGGGGCAGGGGGAGAGGGAGAGAGAATCCCAAGCAGACTCTGCGCTGAGCACATGCAGACCCTAATGTGGGGCTCAATCCCACGACCCTCAAGACCACAACCCTGAGACCACAATCCAAGCCGAAACCAAGAGTCGGAAGTCCAACCGACTGTGCCACCCAGGCGCCCCTAAGCTGAATTCTTTATAGTCATCGAATCTGATGGCGCTTACACACTGTATGCAAGCTAGAGTTCTATGTGCCAGTGACCCAGGTGAGAAAAAAAAATATGTATATGAAACAATATAGTGTGAATCATATCTAATTTTAAATATTTTAATTTATATATTTTCATGATTATAGGTCAATAAGAAATCCTTTTCAGATTTAATTTCATTATAGAATATATTTGATAAGGATACATACAAACAGATTCATCTTTAATACACGTTGTCTACTGGTGCCCTGCACTTACGCAGCAGGCTGGAGATGTGATAACCATGCTTCCAAATGTTGTGCTTAATCAGCCGCTCTCAACAACCAGCGCTGTGGAGTTCAGATAATTCCATTAACTTGCCTAGAACAAGTAGAAATCTTAGTATTTGTTTTTAAGTCTGTTTATTACTCTTCTATTTTAAAATCTGAGATACATTCCCCAATGTAAACAATAGATTTTCAATCTGTCACACAATCAAAATGGATAAGGCCTTCCTGACAAATGTACGCCACCTCTGTTTTACCCATCAGAACGCAACCTTACTTGGTAGTGTGGTGAGCCAGCCATGCACAAAAGACAGGAAAAGAAGCTGCCCTTAGTACCTGGTGGAGCCTTCCAGACTTCTCCCCGCTGCAGGTTTATTGTACACTTAGGAGATAACCGTGTCCACTTGGTCTACTTGGTCTTAAGATACAAATATACAATGTCCATAAGCATAAAATAGTAAAGCCTAGCCTTACGTATTTGTGATGAATTTCTACAATCCTATACAAGTACAATACCAGATCATGCCAATTCATATACAGAAGAAGGTGGCTGGATGTCTCCGCCACTCTCCGGGGCACGTGAGCGCGGGACAGAGGGTGTGAAGCGGCTGCCTGCATTTGGTTAGGCAGACAGTGTCACTGAATCTCTGCACTGCCTGCATACCCTGCTGAAATATTTAAGTTAATCTGGAGTACAATCTGCTTAACACGAGAAGAATACAACCCCTTAGAGAATGTAACCAAGTGAGGTCACATTTGCATTTCCTGATTCAGCTGTGCAAATCAGTCATCCATCCTCTTCTCCATCGATTCATCCTTGTAGGACCAATTAATCAATAGCCATCCAAATTCAGTACCTCATTATTCTCATAAATATTTGACTTGGCGAGCTAGGTGGGGAAATAGGAAAGCCTATGTACAACATATGAAAAGGCATTCTGTGACCATTTTTGAAGGGTTCGTAGAAAAGTTACGAGGGATATACCAGCCATTTCTGTTGGTGTCACCACAATGTAAACCCTGGCATATTTTTTTTTATATTAAATGTGCACTGTTTTATATACTGTACAACAAGGGAGAACCGTGAACCGCTGATCCGGTGTGACGCTCACTGATTCGCTATGCTAAGGTAACTGGTAGAGGGAGTGGTTTTCCTGAGGTTTGTCAGAACTTCTCAAACAGAACAGAAATCACAGTGGTGGAGCGTAGCACGAGTCTGCGCCTGCCCCTGTTCTGCTCCCCGCGGCTCTTGCTGGGACTAAATGACCCGCCACTGCATGATGCTCGTGTCCTTGCCGCCCGTGGAGATGAGGTGGCTGTCGCCGCAGAGGAAATTGACATTGGTGACGTGACTGCTGTGCCCGCTGTATACGTGGCTAGGAGCCTGGGGAAGAATGACAGAGAGACAGTTTAATGCAGAGCGCGCTGCGTGGAGTCGGAAAGCGCTGGAACCCTGCGCTCCTTCCTCTCCCTTCACTCTGCAGCTCTCACCTGCACACCTGCCTTGTTGCACAGGTGCAGGAGGGATACGTAAAAAGACAACACAGAGGCCCTCCCTGTACACCTGGCCTGGTGGGGGGACAGAAGCGGGCAGGTGACTGCATCGGGCTGTACCAGGCATGGGGCCACCCAAAGGAGGGACTGACTGGGTACCACCAGTTGAGGGTGAAGGACGAGGAAGGGTGTTCTAGGCACGGGTGTTGGCTCAGCTCAGCAGGGCTGGAGCGAGGGGGCCTGGTGGGGGCAGAGAAGCCAGCTGGAAGGGCTCTGTGGGTGGGAGTTCTCCCCCGGGAGCGCCAGCACAGCGGGACTGCAGGGTCACGTCTGCAGGTGTGACCAGCAGGTTCACACACGGCGCCCTTCCAGACAATCCGCAGATGGCCAGGGCAGGCCACAGCACATACCCCCGAGAGCAGGGTTCGTGAAGGAGACCTTACCCGGAACTGGGAGCAAGGGTAAGAGAAGAGGTGCACTTTGCCGAAGTCGTCGCCAGTGGAAAGGAGTTTTCTCTCGTGGGCCCGACAGACCGCGTTGATGTCGGTTCCGTCCGAGCCTTCGGGCCACACTCCTGAAAGGCAGACCACAGACAGCACTGAAACCCTGGAAACACGGGGACTGCCACTGAGCTTTCACGGAGCTCTGATTGCCCCAAGGCCCTGGCTTTCGAAGCCGGGGACAGAAAAGCATCCAGCCTGCCTGTGACCGTCTCACGCCAGGGCACTCCCAGGTGACCCTCCAAGGTGCGGTCTGTTCCACCACATGGGAGAGGTCCGGTGGGCTTTCCGGGCTCCCACATCTTTTGGGGATCCTTTCTTTCTTGACTCTACAGCAGAGAAACCCTGGCATTGGACACAATGCCTTTCCTTTATCCCCAAGGCATCTGTGGGGAAGCTGACTAGTCCTCGGCCGACGGTTTCCTAACTTTTCTTTTTTGGGGGGTAACTCTTTATATATGAGAGTCTCTCCAAAGGACTGTTTAACCCTGTGTGTGCCTTTGAGGTGTTTTTTATTTTTTAAAGATTTTATTTATTTATGGGAGAGAGAAAGTGGGGAGGCGCGAATAGCAGAGGGAGAGGGACAAGTACTCTGTGCTGAGCACAGAGACTGATGTAGGGGCTTAACCCCAGGGCCCTGAGATCATGACCTGAGCCAAAGCCAAGAGTCACCCAGGGACCCTTCAGGTGTTTCTTGGTATCAGTTCTTTGTGGCTGCTGCTTGCCTGATGGCATCCGGCAGGTGTGTTGTCTGCTTGCCGTGGGCCTGGAGCCTGGTTTGGGGTGGAGGGCAGTGTCTCCTGATCATTGTTTTGGGAAACCTTTTTGGTCCAATAACATCAGATATGAGACATCAGTTTCTCAACAGGCATATCTAGAGTACATCTAGGGGTACCTAGCATTTATACCAGAAAATGATAAAATGCCAGCTCTGCAGAGATTTGTGAAATTCTGAGCACCTTATTGATTCATGGCCTTACATAAAGAGATTATAAATACTGTCTTTTCTATTCTACTGAACTGTGGTCATTTATTTTACACCATTTATAAATATATTCTAATCTCAACTTCAAAGGAAGTGAAGAATTTAAAGAACCAAAAAAAAATATAATGACTAACAAATGATAAGTAGATTGATTGAGTGCCATCTGGCCTGTCTCTCTAGAAAGTCTGGCACAACCTCCTATGAGAAGATTCTAGAGAATTAGCTCAAGGCTCATTTCATACAGTAGAAAAGGGTGAAAACCTATGTCTCTGGTTTTTGCCTGGCCCTTCCCCTGGGGGCTGCAGGGTGCATGTCCTTGTAGGGTCAGCGGCAGCGGAGCAGTTGGACAAAACTGGTGGCCATGAGAATTCATAAGTATTAGTGAAATGTTCTAAGAGTAGATACATGTTATGTCTGAACTGAACAAAAGTTACAGAAAACTTACCAAAGACATGGAACCCCAAAGTGCAAGTGTTTGTAGCCCATTCAATGTCTCTCGTGGTTTCCACACTTACAACTTGCTTACAAGCTGAGGGAACCCCTGGGAAAAGCAAATCAGAGTCTGGTGATGGCTGAGCCAAAGGCCCCGCCCCTCCCCGACAAGGCTGGCCCTCGGATCCTGGCTCCGGCAGATCCAGAGCCCTTCCAGAGCCCTTCGGAGTGGGGCCCCTTTCCACTTCCCAGCCCCGCGGGAGCCCTGCCCACGGCTACACCTGTGCCAGAGCCCGGGGCCTCTGCGGGCACCACCTGCCATTTCCCTCTCTGGGTCTGTATCCCTGCAGTCTGGATTCTCTTTCCTTTGACCTTCCATGGGTCCCTCCCCCTGCCCCCCACAGAACCCTTGACCCGCTGTGCCCCCTGTTGTCAGGCTCCCCAGCTGTGCCTCCAAACACACACCCCCGTTCGGCCCCGAGTCAGGAGTGGGAGCTTACGGAAACCAGTCATGCCCAGGTGATTTGTTTGTTCCCCAAATGAGCTCTCACTCATAGAGCATGAGACCGTGTCTGAGAAGATTCTAGACCCATGCCCTATTTCTGAACTCTGCTCCCCTGCTCTGGCCCGTGTCAGCCAGGACCTCGGAGAGGTCAGGAAGGGAAGACATGAGCCACCTGGTACGTTCTATTCCTCTCCTTCCTCCACTGCCAACAGCTCTACCTACCCAGGCTCCTCAGCCAGTGGCTGGCTGCCTCCCTACCCACTGGCTCTTGATGCCCACGGCCTCGTATCTGAGCCCAGATTCCCTGTTTACAAAGGGGATAAGCCTGGAAGAGCTGTGGATCATGAGATAAAATGTAAGTACACTTTTGGTACACGACAGGTGCTTGGCACACGTTTGAGGAGCCAGGGCATGGTGTGCTGTGGCCTTACATCCTCAGTGGCCTCAAGTCCTGCCTGGACACAGACCCTGCCAGAAGGGGTGGGAAAGAAGGAGGAGGAGGGGTCCCAGGGGCTGCTGGTCCCCCAGGCAGGAAGACTTCACTGTGTCGGCCTGCTTGGGATGACGCCTTCTCAAGGGTCCCCACTCTCTTCTGCCACATTTGTGTCCCTCTCCCTAGGATTTGGCATTCTCCTCCTTGGAGCCTTGCATCTTCTGCCCCATAGGGACCCATGTCAACCCGAGACCCCAGTATCTTGGTGGCGTGAAGGATCTTAGAGGTGGCCCTGCCCAACTCCCCTGTTTTTTTTTTTTTTAAGATTTTATTTATTTATTCATGAGAGACACAGAGAGAGGCAGAGACACAGGCAGAGGGAGAAGCAGGCTCCTCACAGGGAGCCTGATCTAGGACTCTCTCCTGGGACCCCGGGATCACAGCCAAAGACAGACACTCAAGCACTAAGCCACTCAGGCATCCCCCAAATCCTCTGTTTTATAGAAAAGAAGACTGAAGCCAGGAGGTCATGGTACATGCCCATGCGGTAGGGGAAGTGGGGTTTTGCAGGAGACCCCATTTTGGTCTCAGAGTGACCATTCTATGTGATCCGAACCCACACAAGTCCTGGGGTGCTACTTACAGTAAAGGATTTCATAGTCTCCAGAATTTGACACGAGGAATTGTGAGTTCACAGACCAGTCCAGGTGAGTGATGAAGCTGGAATGACCCTGGGAGAGAAGAGCAGGAGACGTGTCACTCGCTGACACGTGGTGACCACACACATCCCCGTGGAAACGGGAAGAGCGCCTACCGAGCACTTGCCAACACGCGCGTACTTCCTCCCGTTGTCGCTGACTCCATAGATGTAGATGCAGTTGTCATGGGAGCCGATTGCTAGGAAGGTCCCATCTGCAGAAATATGCAGATGACATTTGTTTTAAAAATAAACGCTTATCAATGACAAGGGATAATGTTAGTGACATCACAGATTTGGGAAAAACAGCCAGATCAGTGACTTAATTCAAAGAGAACATTTTGCTTTTTAGGGAGTCCTCTACCACTCCCAAAGCTGTTCTTTTGAAGGTCTGCTCCTGGCCAGCTCTCTCCCCCATTGAACTCCGTCCCTCTGCTCCCACGGAAGGACTGTGACTCATTCCCTTGGTGGCCGAGGCCCTCCAGGATGGGCCACCTTGCTCCTCACTGCGCACCTGGCTCTCACGTCTCCGTGCACACACCATCCTCCCTCCCACCCCTTGCCCTGCCCAGAAGGCCCTTCCCACCTCACTTCCAATAGGCCATCAGTTACCATTTTCAGCTGGGTTTCTGGCCTCAGGAAAGCCTAGGAAATGGGGTGTCGGTGCTTGTGTAGAAACACAGGGAAGGAGCTCAATGTAACATAAAGGCAGAGCCAGCCCCTGCAGCTGGCAGATGAACTTGCCAAGTGTGAAGGCAAAGCGGGGAGATCCAGGATACACTGGGAAGGAAACGAGGCAGGAGAGAATAATCCAGAGAAGGTCAGACTTTCCTGAGGCCAGGAAGGTGGAGGGCAGGCAGCCTGAGAGGCAGGAATGGAACACCGCGTGGCAGGCTCTCTGCACCCCGGCTCGGGGCTGTGGATGCATCTCTGCTCACACTGAGCATCAGGTCCTCTATCCACAAAGCATGGCAAATGGTGCCCTTTCATAGCAAGTCAGAGGAGTCCCTGGACAGCATGTGTAAAGGTCCTGGTGGCCACTGGCCATCCTAAGTCTTCAATAAAGGTTCTCCCCAAACCACTTTCATCAGATTTTCCTCTCCCAACGTAGTGTGTCCTACAGGAAACAGTATGGCCTGACACCATCAGGAAATGGTGTTCCAGGAAGTCCTCTCCTGGACCAGATCAAAATACGGGTGTTGGGAAGACCACGTCAGCCTGTCCCGTGCGGGAATCCTGATGGAATGGGAATCCTGATGGGATAGGGTAAAGAGGCCAAGGACAGCAGAGGCCTGGAGGAGACCATCTGTTGCTGATGGTTCTCAAGAAGGCTGGAGAGCTGCATGGGAAGCCGTCTACCCTTGATTCCTCCAACTGACCAGGCCCTGACAATAATGATGATAAACACTAAATGCTAACAAGAATTACTAGCGAATTGTAACAGCCCACTTTTATGAAATGTCTACCACGTGCCAGTACCATCCTAGGCTCTTCCTGTGTTCATGTACTTAATCCTCGTAAACCCTGCAGACAGGTAGATATTATGCCCATTTTTTCAGGAGCAGAAACTAAGGCATGAATGGTAAAGTAACTTGCCCAAGGCCACACAGGTTTATATAAGCTGGGATTTGAACCCCAGGCAGTCTGACTCCAGTGCCTGGAGCATTTCATTGCTAAATAATCTGTTGAATGGCTATACCACATTATGCTTGTCCATCCATCTATTGATGGACACTCGGGTTGCTTCCACAGCCTAGCTACTGTGAATAATAATGCTACGAACATGGTATACAAATGCCTCTATGAGACAAGGGTCACCTGGTTAATGAAGAAAGACCCCAAAGCCAGAGAAGCAGAGTTGTTGGTAAAAAGCACTCTCTGGTCTCCAGGGAATGGCCATTAGTATAACTGATAAGAAATGCAAATATACTCCCCAAAGGACTTTGCTCATGTTAACAGGACCAGATAGATGTCAGAGGGCTTTCTAGGAAAAGATGGTGTAGATGAGGGCCTCTTGCACTTCATAGACATTCAAAATAACAAGAAAATGATGAGAAACACATAAAACACATAAAAGAATGCAGAGTACTGGCCAGAATTAACAGTAAAATATGATATTTAAAACAACAAGAATGAGGGTAGCCTGGGTGGCTCAGTGGTTTAGCGCAACCTTCAGTCCAGGGTGTGATCCTGGAGACCCAGGATCGGGTCCTGTGTCAGGCTTCCTGCATGGAGCCTGTTTCTCCCTTTCCCTCTCTTTCTTTCTCTCTCTCTCTCTCCCCCCGTCTCTCTCATGAATAAATAAATCTTTAAAAAAAATAACAAGAATGAAAGGCATTCTGAAGGACACCTGGGTGGCTCAGTGGTTGAGCATTTGCCTTCAGCTCAGGTCATGATCCTGGGGTCCTGGATCAAGTCCTGCATCAGGCTCCCCACAGGGAGCCTGCTTCTCCCTCTGCCTGTGTCTCTGCCTCTCTGTGTCTTTCATGAATAAATAAATAAATCTCTAAAAAAAAAAAAAAGTCATTCTAAGATGAGTAAATTCCTCCTTAACACTGAGAAAAGGTTCTGGTGGTCTGGGGTGTGTGTGTGTGTGTGTCCATTTGGGGTGGAAAGCTGTGAACTTTATTCAGGCACAAGGAAAACACATCTGAAGGAGTGCTCCTTCTTTAATGTTACTTGTACAGATTAAGAACACAGCCCTGCATAAGTAGAGACCACTGTCAATCAGCTTATAAAATAGAAGACTCGTACAGAGCAGCAGCAGCTCAGGCTTGGCCAACTATTTCCAAGGACAAAACTGTTATTTCCAAGAATGTTCACAAAGCTGAATATTCTGCACATCACAGAAAAATAGCATTTCTTAAAACACAAGCATACAGTGACCAGGCCTAGAAGCAAGGGCTCACCCAGCAGCAACGAGCACTCTGGAACCCACAATGTCAATGTTCACCCACCACTTGGGTGCTACAACCCAGTGGCTTCCACTGGCCAATGATGAGTAAACCAATTCACCTATGATAACTATCACCAATGGAAACAAAACAAATATGCTCTAGTTCACAATGGCACCCAAACCACCACCACCGATCGAGCACTGCTAAGGGGTACAGAGAACAAATTCAACATCTCAGAATTTGGTAAAGAAAGTAAAAGAAACCAGGCAGGGGTGCCTGGATGGTGCAGTCAGTTAAGCGTCTGACTCTTGGTTTCAGCTCAGGTCATGATTTTAGCATCGTGAAACTGAGCACCATGCTGGGCTCTGCGCTCAGTGTAGAGTCTGCTTAAGAATGTCTTTCTCTCCCCTTCTGTCCCCCCTGCCACTCCCTGTCTCTCACTCTCTCTCAAATCAATAAATAAATAAATCTTAAAAAAAAAGAAACCAGGGATTTATCTTGACTTTCCTTAATGAATGCTACCATATTAGGTAACAAAATAGATGATGAGCAGTTTGTCTTTATAGAAATATGGTATCTAATAAATGAAGAAGAAAATCTAACATGGGGGAACCACTTGTTTTCAATCAATCTAGGCATTGGACACCAACGGCTGCTAATATCACAAAAGTGAGATAAGCAGACATGCTTCCTGTAGGAGGAAGACAGCAATATACACAGAATGGGATCCAGCCTCCAGATCGACAAATCACATCAGAGGAAGGACAGGGGACAGAAGAACAAGTTAAACGCCACGGGGACGCACTCAGCAAAATCCAGAGTGTAGAAAATGCTATGGGAAAAAAGGGGGAGGGAGAGACCAAGCACAGGGAACTATGGTTTAAAAAGGACTTTGGAGACCTACCACCAAGCAATGACCATGCGTGAGTCTTTTTTGGATCCTAATTTAAACTGTTAAAAAAGAGTCAATTGAAAATTTGAATACTGATGATTTCGAATACGTGGTGTTGTTAAGAAGTTAATGCTGATGTGGGCTGAGGAGGTGACAGTGATACTGTGGCTCTGTTAAAAATAAGCGGGCAGGGCTTCCAGCTGTGGCCCAGTGAGAAGCCTGGCAAGTCCTCTCCCTCTATAGCAAATTATAAAGATGTACCAAACTGACAGAAATAACCATTCCAGCACTCTGGAAGTTGATCAAAGACAGAAAACCATCTGAGAAGTGTTTATACTTAAAAGGCTGCAGAATTTGGGGTCAGGACAGTATGAGTCTGTGGTGCACTTGCCTGGGGCTGCTCTCACCCCTCCCACTGGCTAGGCTGGCTTAGAAGTTCTGGGAGAGCAGAGCCGGCTGTGAGGACCAGAGGCTTTGTTTCTGTGGTCAAGCAGCTCCCTCCAAACAAAGCCCTGGGCAATGCCACTTCTGTTGACAGTGACGATCTCCAGGGCAGCTGAGGGGAGAGGGCGGATGGCTCTAGCAGCCTGTGGTCATGCTTGTGGCTGGAGTGAGCTCATTCCTGGTGATGGGAGGCTGCATGCATGCACAGGACAGGCAGGAGTGGACCCCAGCTAGCCAGACACTCGTGGCCACACTGAGGCTGTGTGCACGCACAGGGAAGATACCAAAGGGCCAGTAGAAGTAGAAGCTGGGCAGACCTGGAAACAGCCTGAACTCTAAACATGCTTTTCCACCTGCACACACGTCCATGGGCAGAGGGTGCCAGCCTTCCTGGCTTGAGGTGTATGAGCGCATCTCTGTCCAATCTTCCATCAAAAATTCATGAAACCAAACCAAGAGAGCCGAAAAGAGAAACTAACAGGTTCCACGGTAACAGAATAGTGCAAGGACATGGATGACTCGAACAACACATCCATCAACTCTGAACACTGTCCACCAACTTGTCCTAGTTGACTAATAGAGAACACCCCACGCAGGAGTGCGGGACACACATTCTCCTCAAGTACACCTGGGACGTTGTCCGGGACAGACCAAGTGCCAGGCTATAAAAACAAGTAAAAGTGATTAAGTCATACAAAATACATTCTGTGGTCACAATGGAGTTAAATTAGAGAACAATAGGAGAAAATATGGAAAATCCCCCAAATATTGAGAAATTAAATGTCTAAATAACCCACAGGCCAAAGAAGAAATTATTTAGAGAAATTAGGAAATATTTTGAATGGAATGGAAATAAAAACACAACACATAAAAATTTATGGGATGTGACTGAAACAGTGCTCAAGGGAATTTTTTTTTTTTAGACATGGGGAGAGAGGGCCAGACAGAGAAGGAAAGAGAGAATCTCAAGCAGGCTCTACACCCAGAGGGGAGCCTGACATAGGGCTCGATCTCATGACTCTGAGATCATAACCTGAGCCAAAATCAAGAGTCAGATGCTTAATCAACTGAGCCGCCCAGGTGCTCTCAAGGGGGAAATTTATAGTTTTACACATCTCTACCAGAAAAGAAAGGTCTCCAATAAGTAACTAAGCTTCAAGAGCAAGCTAAATATTAATCAAGCAGAGGAAGGGAAAAAATAAAGATCAGAACAGGAAAAAAAAAAAGAAAAAGAAAAAAATGAATAAAAACAAGAGTTGGTTCTTTGAAAAGATCAACAAAATTGACAAACAAACCTTTAGCTTGACTGACCAAGAGGAAAAGAGAGGAGACAGAGTTTCCAGAATCTAGAATGAATGAGGAGACCTCACAGTCCTAAAGGACTTTAGGCAAATATATGAACTATTTAATGCCAACCAAGCAGACAACTTAGAAGAAATGAACAATCTACCAAAACTGACTCAAGAAGAAATAAACACTCTGAATAGATCTACAAGAAACTGAATTGTAATTAAAAACCCTCCCACAAGGAAAAGCCCAGATGGCTCACTAAATTCACATGAATTCTACCAAATATTTAATAAGGAAATAATATCAACCCTTAAGAAACATTCAGAAATTAAGGAACACCTCCCAAATTACTCTCATAAGACAACAGTACTCTCACAACTATGCCACACAAAACCATTCGAAGAAAAGAGAACTACAGACCAATATCCATCATGGACAGGGACACAAAAATCCTTAACACAACTTCTACAAAAGGAATCCAGTGATATATAAAAAGGATGATATGCCATGACCAAGTGGGATTTGTCCCAGGAACACAAAGTTGGGTTAATATCTGAAAACTAATACAATAGACCATATTAATAAAATGAAGGATAAAAGTCACCTAACCACCTTAATAGATACATTTGACAAAAAAAAAAAAAAAAAAAAAAAGCATTTGACAAAATCCAACAGCCACTCATGATAAAAACCCTAAAAAAATTAGGAATAGAAAGGACCTTCCTCATCATGAGAAAGGGCATCTAACATCATACTTAATGGTCAAAGACTGAATGCTTCTCCTTCTAGGATTGTGAGCAAGGCAAGGATGCATTCTTGCCATTTCTGCCCGACATTGTCCTGGAGGTTCTACCTAACCCAAGAGAGAAGAAATAATTAAAGGCATCTAGATTGGAATGGAAGAAATAACAGTCTTTATATGCAGATGACATGTTCCTCTCATGGGAAGAAAATCCCAAGGATTTTTTTTAAAATTTTTATTTATTTATGATAGTCAGAGAGAGAGAGAGAGGCAGAGACACAGGCAGAGGGAGAAGCAGGCTCCATGCACCGGGAGCCCGATGTGGGATTCGATCCCGGGTCTCCAGGATCGCACCCTGGGCCAAAGGCAGGTGCCAAACCGCTGCGCCACCCAGGGATCCCAAAATCCCAAGGATTTTACAGACACACACACACACACACACACACACACACGCACTCACACACACATAACACACAAAACTACTCAGACTAATAAAAGAGTTTAGAAAAGTCACAGGATATAAGATCCAGGTGAAAAAAATCAATTTTATTCTCTACACTAGCAACCAACATTCTGAAAATAATGTTAAGAAAATAATTCCATTGACAATGGCATAAACTTAGCTGACCTAGAAATAAACTTAACAAAGGAAGTGGGACTTGTACACTGGAAACTATGAACTAGTTGCCGAGAAAAATGTAAGAAGATCTAAATAAATGGACAGACATTCTGTGTTCAAGGATTAAAAGACCCAGCACTGCCAACCCAGCAATTCTCCCCGTATTAATCTACAAAATCAACATTAAATCCCTACTAAAGTTCTGGCAGGCTTTTTAGAATTAGAAGTGGACGAGCTGGTCATAAAATTCATAAAGAAATGGTGAGGACCTAAAGTAGCCAAAACAAGTCTGAAAAGAAACAGAAAAGTTGGAGGAGTGAGACTATTCGTCTTTGAAACTCATTCTGAATCCAGACTGTGTGTTCCTGGCACAGGGATGAACATCTAGGTGAACAGGACAGAACTGAGGTTCCAAAAATAAAACTTTATACTTTACAGGTCAATTGTTTTTTTATGGAAGTGGCAAGATTATCTGACAGGGAAAGGACTGTCTTTGGAACGAATGATGCTGGGATAAGTGGATATCTATCTGCAGAACAAATCAAACTTTTACCTCTTACGTTATACGAGCATCACTGGGATGTAATGGCTAAAACAATCACCTTTCTATTTTTTTTTTTTTTTAGAGAGGGAGAAAGAGGCAGGGGAGGGGCAGAGGGAGAGAGAGAATCAAGCAGAGGCCCTGCTGAGCACAGAGCCCCATGAGGGGCTCCATCCCAGAACCCTAAGATCGTGACTTGAGCCAAAATCAAGAGTCAGATGCTTGACTGACTGAGCCTTCCAGGCACCCCAACAATCACCTTTCTAAAAGAAAGCAGAGAGGAAAGGCTTCATGACGTGGGCAGGACACTAAAAGCATGATTCATCAAAGGACAACATGAGAAACTGGACTTCATCAAAACCGAAAGCTTTTTCTTTATTAAAAGGCCCCAACTGGAAGATGAAAAGACAAGCCACGCCCTGGGAGAAAATACTTGCAAATAACATAGCTGGTAAAGAACTTATACAAACTCTTAAACTCAAGAGTAATAATAATAATAATATTAAAAACCCTCAAGAGTAAGATAGACAAGCTAATGAAAATCCAGCTAATGGGGATCCCTGGGTGGCGCAGCGGTTTGGCGCCTGCCTTTGGCCCAGGGCGCGATCCTGGAGACCCGGGATCGAATCCCACATCAGGCTCCCGGTGCATGGAGCCTGCTTCTCCCTCTGCCTGTGTCTCTGCGCCTCTCTCTCTCTCTCTGTGACTATCATAAATAAAAATTTAAAAAAAAAAAAAAAAAAAAAAAAGAAAATCCAGCTAATGAAAATATCTGGCAAGATCTTTCACCAGAAATGTGGGAGTGATTGACAGGCACAGGAAAACATGCTCAGCATCTTTGATGGTTGTGGGGTGGGGGAAGGGTGCAAATTAAAACCACAGCAGATACTACTCCACCCCTGCCCCAATGGCCATCATAAAAGAGGCAGGCAATAACAGGTGTCGGTGGATATGCAGAGAAACCAGAACCCTCGCACGTTGTAAAACAGTGCAGCCTCTCTGGAATGCGGTTTCATAAAAGGTTAAACACAAATTTACCATGCAATCCACCAGTCCCACTCCTAGGAATTTACCTAAGAGAAATGAAAACAAATGACCACAAAGAGACATTTAGTGAATGTTCCCAGTGGCACCACTCATAATAGCCCAAAGCTGGAAAACAACCTTCGTGACCGCTGATGAACGTATAGACACGATGAGGTATATGCACAAAGTGGAATACTACCCAGCAATTAAAAAGGAATAAGCTGCTGATACACACATCATAACCTGAATCGATCACAACAGCATGCCAGGTAAAAAGAAGCCACGTGCGACAGGCTACGTAGTCTACGATTCCACTGACGTGCAATGTCTGGGAAATGCAATTTATAGAACAGACAGCAGATCAGTGGTGGCCTAGGTTTGAGGGGGCAGGACTGGAGGTTAATCGCTAGGGGCAAGGAGGGAACTTAGGGTGATGCAAAGGTCCTTGCATTGCTTTGTGGTTATGGCTGTGCAGCTGCATGAGTTCATCTCCGCATCACTGAGTGTCCATTTATAATGGGTAAAGAATGGCACGTAAATTACACCTAAATAAGGCTGTTAAAAAAATAAAGAGTCCTCCTCTTTTTAAAGATCTATACAGCAAAAGTAACAGATGAGAGGGAAAGTTCTGGGAACTGGGATGGGGCAGTGGATGGGCTCTGGGCCTGTGAGATGGGCGGGGTCCGTACTCTGCAGCTGGGAGATGAAGACATGGGGATTCAGCAGGGCAATGGGCCCCTCTGGTCCCTGACAGTGATATGCAGCATGCAGCTTAGCTCCGCTCAGGAGGCTGGTGGGATTTCTGCCTTGAAAGACACCGACACGGAGTCTCGTAGTCGTAGTAAGTGTACGGCGACCGGTCTGCGCTCTTACCCGGCGAGTAACGCATGACGGACAGCTGCTCGTTTCCATCCGTGTGAACAGTGACCAAATCTTTAGTTTCTGTGTCAAACACAAACCACCTGTCATGAACACAAGGAGAAGCGCAGTAAGTGATTTGGTGAGAAAATGTAGGAAAACTCTTAGGCGAATAGTGACTATTAAAAGCTAGTACTTCTCAGTGCTTAATAAACACTCTGTGTCGCTTAACAAGAAGGGGTCCGCACGGAGTTTTGTCACTTACACGTCAAAGGACAGGAAGCCCGAAGGCCGGGCGTGTGGCCGGGGGAGGCAGCGAGGAGGCTGTGCACGGGCTCACCCAGAGATGCGGCCCTGGTGCAGCAGGATGGGGGGCAGGGGGTGCGCTGGGACAGCCTTGGGGTGTCTGCCTCCCACGGATGTTGGGGTGCACCAGGGGAAAGCCAGGGCAGGGAGGGCAGAGGAAGGCATCTACGGGACCAGTCTGGGCTCCGTGTCCTTGACTGTAAAATGGGGATGAGGGCCCAGGTCCATGTGGAGGACCAGTGTTAAAGCAAACTGTGATGGATGCAGATGTGCTTCGTATCCTCCCACAAGGACACGGTACTCGCTAAATGTGAATTGCTGGGATGACTGCACTCTCCTGCCTGCGTGTTCTCAGCCGGAGGCAGTCACTGGGACTCCAGGGTTTTCAGGGGGTGAAATGGGGCGTGGGTGCCCTGCTGTTGCATCTTCAGACCCCAGATGGCATGCATTCCATAGGCATGTCCACCAACTGGCACTCTGGTGTCCCTGCCTCCCATTCCATGGGACTGGCTGGCTCCTAGCATCTGGATTTGGCTTCTCAACTCTGATCCCTTGTGTTTTCAACAGCCATTTACCTTTAATGTGCTACTGAGCATTAACAGAGCTCAGAACATAAGGAGCAGAGAGGCTGGGGCTAATGAGGCTGTGCTCTGAAGCCCCGTGAACTCCCATCCAGAACTAAGGCTGGCACTAGGACCAGAGATGTGGGAAGCATATGAAGAGGGAAGGACCGGTTTCCATGTGCCATGTCTCCTCCCCAGAGAACTTGTCTGTGATGTGGAGCATCCCGGCACGGTCCCCATGCTTTGTCCTACTACCCAGAGTCAGCATGCAGGTCTGGTGATCACTGGCTGCCAGCCATTCCTCAGAGCCTGCTGAGTCTGAAGCTCCCACTGTCCCCGGGAGAGTTAAAAGGAAGGAGTGTGCGTGTGTGTGTATGTGTGTGCGTGTACACATGCACACAAGTGGTAAAACATTTTCATGAAGAATTCTGTTGGATATGAGGTGCCCAACCCTCAAGATACTGCGACCCGTGACTTACAAAGGGCTACTCTTTCCTCATACATACTCCATAGTCATCACAACAGAGTCAACATGGTTTGCTTTTTAGAAAGGAAGAACGGGAGGAAATCACCAAAAATATTTGAGTTAAACCATGATAAGTATATATGTAACTGTGACAAACAATACAAAAGTGCAGTCAAAATGTACAAAACAATAATCCCCATAGCCACCAACACTGCCTGCCAGACAACTCCAGAAAATACCGCCTACACCGTCTCCTCCAGTCATTGGTGCCATGTATCTAGGCAGCTAATACTGTCACAATTTATAAGAAAGGAAACAACTCAGAGAGGTTGTCTGACTGGCTCAGAGACACACTGCTGCCAGGCGGTGGAGCGGGCAATCAAGTGCAGGCTTGCTGCCTGGCCTGGCGGAGGCACTTGGTAGCAAGTAAGTGTTAGCTGCATCTGAACATGAGGCTCGGGATGGGGCAGTTTCTAAAATTTTGAAAAAGGCAGCAAGAAAAGCATTTTTAAATCCTTGGCACTTTGAAATGTTTTCTTGCTCGATTCCAAGGCTGGGGCTCCTCCCACAGCCTGCAAGATCAAGGCTTGAGGAGCTCCACAAATCCCTCCGAAACTGTCGGTGCATGAGTGCATGCGTGTGTGTGCATGTGTGTGTACACGCACATCTGTGCATGGATGGGTGGGGGGGCTTTTCTAGAAGGATCCATAGCTTTCCTTAGATTTTCCCATGGTCCCAAATGCGGAGGACCGCTGTCCTACGTATTATGTTAGAGTTCTGACTTAATTCTGGGTGAGTGGCTAGAAGCGGCGAGGGGCAGTAAGCGCTACACCTGCCCGTCCCCGGGGAAACACAGACACCAAAGCTCTGGAAGCACGAGCCGTGCTGGAGTGGACTTACCTCCCGGTCAGTGTTCCAACTGCAACCACAGACCCTGAAGGATGAAAACCAGAAGACTGAGCTGGATCCTAAAATATTTTAAAGGAAGTGTAAATTGATGGCCAGACACAGCACTACCGCAGAAAACACACACAAGCACAGCTGTTCCAAAGGGCTATGTGGTCCCATTTAAACCAAAAGTCTCTCCTCTCCAAGAGAGCTAAACGTTTCCCTACTCGGACAAAGGTCACATGTCAGTAATACTAAATTTTTATCCCTTTAGAATTTTTCTCTTTCTGTCTCACTATCTTTTCGTGGCGACAGTAATCAAATGACACACCAAGTACATGCTCTTCCTCCAAGCCTTGGAAGCCCCTTCCGTTGACCCCATGCTGGATGGAAAGCTTGTCGAACGGTGTGCTTGGTTTGCCTGGAAATCCGACTGCTGTGACCAATGCCCGTGGTGACCCTGGATGAGAGCCCTGGGCACAGCCCCAGGAGGATCTCGAGACGAGTCAGGCAAGTTCAGGTTTGGATCTAGGGTTTGTTCATTACTAGAACTGACACAAGGTGGAATGGGATCGGCGATGGAGGGAAAAGCAAGCTGTCCGGTTGCAGGAGAGGGAGAGTTAGATGAAGTTGGGCGGGGAGGCTGGGAAGAGGCTTCCTGGTGCCAAGATCCTCCGAATCGGGCCTTTCGGTACAGGAGGAATCATGGGTGGTGAAGGTGGAGGGGACATTTCAATCAGAATTTTCTCAGCCCAGGTGTTAAGGAGAAAGCAGTATGATCAAAGAGGTAGAAGTATATTTGGGGCACATCTGAGGAATGGCAGGTGGAGAAGGCGTCACAATGTGGAATGTCCCAGGGAGGAAAAGAAGGCATGAGGACGGCGTGAATAATGTAGGCTGTGCCGCCACGGTAAGGGCTGTGATCCCTGGGAGACAAGGACACGGTGACACCGATTGTTTTCTCTCTATAAAGAGTGTGACATGATTGGAGTGCCGGTCTGGCTCAGGCCGTGGAACATGCGACTCTTGATCTCAGGACTGTGAGTTCGAGCCCCACGGTGGGCATAGAGAGGACTTAAAAATCATAAAATTAAAAAAAAAAAAAAGTGTGACGTGATCGAATCTGCATTTTAGATAGATCACGTGGTACAACTGCTTAGTATGGACCGAGGCGAGAGGAGATAAATGACAGGGAGACCAAGAACAAAGTACCCATGGGAATGGAAATAGAGAAAGGCATTCAGATGCCACTGGATAAGCTAAACAAATAAGATGCCAGTGGCTTTAAGGTTCTGATTCCGTTCTCAGCGATGGCTTTTTCCAGAGCCTTTTTTCAGGGCTGCTGCTGAGAGAAAGAAATCACCTCCACTTGAAGCTTTATCGTGTAATTAATTCACTTAGGCTCTTAACATTTCCCAGAGGGAGACACTGAGGCACAGGGAGGTTCCTGTCCAGAACCACATGGCCAGTGGGTTAGGGACCGAGGACTCGGCCACAGATCTTTCAGGAACCCGGTTTGGGGCCCCTTCCCTTCGGTCAAGCTGAGGGGTGACTGGTCAGGGAAGGGGGAGGAGGATGGAGCCATGGGGTTGCTTTCAGAGGGGCTGTCACTGAGAAGCAGGGGGGAGGCCACCTTCCCAGATGCCACTGCCCCTGCTGTACCTGCCTCAGGTATTCCTCATCTGTTCCTCCAAGCACCTCCGGGGTGGGGGTGGGGGGCAGATACAACCCGGGACGCCACTTCCTTCAGCCCATCCTGCCGCCTGGGCCACTTGCACTCTTCCCTCTGAGTGGCTCGGGCCCTGTCACTTCAGTGACACAAGTGGTGGCCAGCTCGACCCTTGGTGACCTTCTCCAAGGGGGCTGATCCGACATGCTGGGAAGCTCTGGGACTTCTGTGGGGGCTGCGAGGAGCGGCAGGACCTACAGAGAGGCTGCCCCTGTCACGGGATGGGACATGTCATCCAGGGCATGGGCTACACTTTAGACTCAGTGCAGTACCGTGTGGCGGAAGACTGCGGGTTTGGGAATCCAGCCGAGCTGGGTGTAAAGGCTGGTGGCTCCGTCACTTGCTGGGTTAGTGACCATGGCAAGCCTCAATTTCCAATTCAGTAACATGGTGCCCACGGCTGCTGCCAGGACTACAGATAACCCGTGCACAGCGCCCGGTGCTCAGTAACTACACCCGCTGCTGGCTCTGTGCAGGCGGGGCAAGGACATCTCAGGGCTCCGATACACAATCTGAGTTCCTTCTGTGAGGATCACAGCGATGCCGACTGTAAAACTAAAGCCTTGTCATCAAACTCCAATTGTAGAGATAAATTATATCGTATGCATCAATTCTCACTCCAGAGGTGCATGGTAGGTGGTGTGCAGGCTCATGACAAGGACTTCTGAGCGTGGAAGCCTGTGAAGGGACTCTGCACTCAGGAGACCCCCAAAACCAAGTCCGCAAGGCTAGCTTGCTGTTGAAAAATTCAACAGCAAGCTTTAGAATGGCATGGATGAGACCACTTGAGGCGAAGTTTAAAGCAATGCTGATCGAAGGAGGTAAACTGAGTGACATTTACTTTGGGACAATTTTATATCACTACCGATTTCATGCAAAAACATAAATGAAGGTGTTCCAGGTGAACTTTTATAAGAAAAACGCAATGTAACGTGCACGTCTACCTCTATTATTTTGTCCCAGACGGGCCGGTGACCAACAGCGTCCCAGAGAGTGGCGTGCCTGTCATGCCCACAGGTCAAGAACTGAGGTTTTGAGGCATGGATGGCCAGTCCCCAGAGCTCATCAGTGTGACCCTGCAAAGGACCAAGACAGATGGAGCTCTCTGAAACACCAGTCAACACTCAGAGCCTCGGGATGGGGTGCCCATGGCATACGCAGCCTTTCAGACTGCTTTCCTCAGTTTCCCTTCCCGCCCAACCTAGGCCATGACAGCAACTGAAACTGATGCCAAGGAAGGTTACATTGGTATAAAACAAAGGAATAATCTACTCTTTGTGATGTTTTCTGATATTCTAATATTGTAAAAAATGAATAGGCTTGGTGGGCCTGGTAAGTTGGAGCATACCTGAGTGATGGGTGTGAAGTCCCCTGACAGAGCACCCTGCAGAACAAAGTTTCTAGTTGTGCCTATCAAGATCACGTCGCCCTTCCCCTCGGCCACTGTCCGGATCGGGCCAAACTGTTCTGGAATCTGCATTGAAAAGAAAGCACCGAAAATGTCCTTAAATATTAGCTCCACCATTCAAAATACATGTTTATATGTCATGATAGCTCCCCCGCCCCCGCCACACACACACATAGCATGGATAGAGAAAGGTCCATGGCCAGGATTTGTTGAGTGAATGATCTGACTTTTGAACTCCAAACACATGTATATACTTTTATAGAATCAAGAAGAGTAAGTAAAAAGAAAAAGAAAAAAAAAAAAAAACAACAACAATACAAAGCAAAACATTTTTTTCTTGGTAAGATTAAAAAATAAGAAGTAATCCTGGTTAGTTTACTCTTTTCTTGTGGCTTTGGACAGCAGGAGCTGGTAAAAGTTGGAAAACAGAATAAAATAACATGCCATAATGAGAGCTCGTAAAATTTACTGTAACTTAAAATGGTAAATTCTTTGGCAACTTCGCTCTACTTAGTTTTGGAATCGACTGTTCATGTTCGTAAGCATATGGAATTATCTAAATTTTAAGAAAAAGAATTGCAAAATACACCAGCCAAGAACAATTCGCTGTGATAAAATAAACAGGGGTCCTTGCGCTTCATAAAAGGAACAAACTGCAGCTAGACCCCCGCTGGGCAACGCTGAGCGCTCCGGTTCTAGAGAGGAAAGAAGCGGCCTGCTCTCTTACCAACTTTCCACCTCCTGTGCGGTTTGTTGGCACAGATTTAAGAATAGGTAAAGATAACTCATGCTAAGGAAGAAGCAGGGATGCTTTACAAAGTGATGAGTATCTTCTACGAAGCTGCATGAGGCTTTGGAGCTTTTGTGGCAGTTATGGTTTAACACGGGGGTACACGTTCAATCAAATGCCGGTCAAATCTTAGGATAAAGAATGGTATCACAATTAAAATCTCCATGAAAGGGGATGTGGTTTTGAAAGCTCACCAGAGGGCCTCCTTTATTGAGAGCAATAGCAAACAAAACCATATCTCAGACCGCCAAAGCACCGTGCCACGCGGCTCTGATACAACACGTTGCAGGATGGACGTGTGTCGTACTCATGTCACTTAGAAGTTGGAGACGTTCTATAGCCTGTCCATTCTACGCTAGGGATGAGGACCATCAGCCTTCTGATTGATGCCTGCCATGTGTGTGTCTGCTCACAACTCCCCGGGGTCTGGGGGAGAAAGTTCACTGGTGTGCAAGGCTGCCAGCCATGGAATAAGGAGGTAAAATCGATACTAAAAGGAGATAGAGCTTTAGAGGATATGCTGGCACTCAGCCACGTACAAAGCAAATACTCAATAAGATGTTAGTTCCAGGGGGTCATGTCTCCAAAGTCACATCTGGAAATTACAGTGGAAAAAGGAAGATTTTAATGAATAAAATCAAAACACGGACAATAAATATTCCCCTGGAAGAGTGAGACTGTGCAGTTATGTCGATATTCTAAATGTGAAATATGTTACGACCTAAAGTTTTACCAACCCAATTCCATTTTGGTAGTTTCACTTCATCTGCTTCCGGTGATTTTAATAAAATGTTACCCTATTTAATAACATTGTGTCTAAACCACTTTCAAAAGCTGTAAGCTAATAAGATTTCAAACTAACAAGGAAACTGGTTGGTGTACCAGTTTTAGGTTCAAAATGAATTTTGAAAAAAAGGACAAACCCTGAACTTCAGTAATGCTGCTTGTTGTTGTCTTACCTCAGTTTTACGAAGTTTCTGGTAGTTTCCATTCCAGGAAATGAGCTTACGGTCCTTCCCTCCTCCTGACACCAGAGTGCCGTCCCTTAGCATACAAAGTGCAAAAATGCCACCCTCGTGGGCCCCCTGAACAGCATAGCTTATCCGATTCGTACCTAAACACACCAAGAAAACCACTCTCAGTAGGTTATCAAAAAGCTCGCTTCTGTCCATCCCATCGTACTTCTGTTTTAAAACATGATCTTGTAGGACCCCTGGGTGGCTCAGTGGTTTGGTGCCTGCCTTCGGCCCAGGGCGTGATCCCGGGGCCCCAGGACTGAGTCCCACGTCGGGCTCCCTGTATAGAGCCTGTTTTTCCCTCTGCCTGTATCTCTGCCTCTCTCTCTTTCTATGTCTCTCATGAATAAATAAATAAAATCTTTTTAAAAAATTAAAAAAAAAACAAAAAACATGATCTTGTTGGTTAGGGCATCCCTGCAGTATGAATCTACAAAGCTAGAAGCTCACAAAGCACCAGACCAGCATGGCCCTGGGTTACTTTAGGATTCAGGAGAACACGCTCGAGGGAAGGACAGGATGAAGACACCACAGAGGGACTCCACATGGCAAAGAACAGGGGCCTGGGTTCCCATGCTAATGTGCCCTGTGTCTCTCAACGAGTGACTTCACTGCCCCGTGCCTCAGTTTCCCCTTTGTGTAATGGGGCTCCTGCTTATCCCACAGAATCGTGCTATGGGTGAAATGGAGTGATGTGTGAAGCACCTGCCTCCACAGTAGTTGGGATGCTAGTGAAGTCACCGAGTTACTCTGAAATCACATCTGTGGGTCTGTTTCCACCTTCACCCCCAACCCAAACTCTGAGCCCTTTGAGGACAGGGATGGTGTGCTTTTCACTTTCCTCCTGCCATCAATGCTTATTGAGCATAATTGAATGAATGTTTTCAGAGTAATGACTCCTCTTCACCAAGCTGCAGGCTCCTTGGCAGCAGGGGCTTTGGATCACTGGTGTACGCAGTGCCTAGCATGCTCCCTCGTACATAATTAGTTCTTTTTTTTTTTAATTTTATTTATTCATTTGAGAGAGAGAAAGAGAGAGAGAGGGAGCACGAATAGAGGGGAGAGGCAGAGGCAGAGGGAGAAGCAGATTCCCTGCCAACCAGGGAGCCCAACATGGGACTCAATCCCAGGACCCTGGGACCATGACCTGAGCTGAAGGCAGATGCTTAACCATCTGAGCTCCCCAGGTGCCCCCATAATTAGTTCTTAATAACTGTTTGTCAAAGGCCATACGAACCAGAAAAGTTATTTAAATATTTCATAGCTATATAGTCATTGACAACTTCATCATTATACTTTCTTAATAGATCTCCTAATAAAGCTATTCTGTCAAAATATTTTAGGCTTAAGGAGCTTTTTGCAATAATAGAAAGTGAACAGTTCTTGGCTGTTCCTGTTTTGTTCTGTTCTAGTTTTAAGATTTCAAGTTACATAGTCACCGTGTATGTATATACCCATAAAACTTGGGATTTAGTTGTAATCCTATCAATCATACTAACAGACAATTCTTAGAGAAGTCACCTTTGACCTCATATAACATTTGCTTCCGTCCCCCCCGCCCCCCATCTTTTGCTCGGGACACAATCCTGTTACCTTTTCCCCACACCAAGATGTTGCCGCTTGAATCTCCAGTGATGGTGTCACCGTTTTCAGAAAAAGTCACGCAGAGGACAAACTTTGGCTTTTCTTGCTTCTGCAGAATGTCGTAAATATAAATATGTATTTAGTCAAGACGGCCTCTTCTTTGTATTAATACTACCTAGAGTGACAGCGCTCCCAAGCCGGACAGTGATCAGCTTCCGCTACCACGCGGGATGCCTTTCATTTCTATCTACCGTGATACAACTTATGCTGTGAGATTACCTGCTCTAAAACAGAGAGGTTTCTGGGCAAGATAAAGTCGCAGACAGTTGGAGCAGAGGGTGTTGGAGGGGCTGGGGGGCGGGCTGTGTTGGCAGCAAAATAAAGCAGTCCTCTAAGTGGGCCTGGTGGGGTAGTAGCTTAGGGACGCACAGGGAAGGGGGTGCTGTCCCTGGTACTCACTAGGCCTGAGGGCCTTCTCGGTTGTTCTTTGCAAGGACGAAGAGATGGGAGGGGGTGCCCGGGCCCCGGAGGTGACAGTCCCTGTGTTTCTCCCTGGGTTGGCCCATCTTTCCTTCCCAGCATCGCCAAGGCTAGATTCAAGGGGCTTCCTAGTTCTGTTAGGGGCCCCCAGGAATACTCTTCAACACTACACGCCCCAGATACGCTTCCATATTTATCAATTAAAACAAATTCTAAGACTACGGTACCCTCTCCACTCCCGTAGCAGCTGGCTGACCACGCACACCGCTCAGTGAAGAGTAAAACAGATGTGATTTAACGTTACCTCGAATAATCCTTGCTTCTTAATAAGGGAGTTTCCTTCTAATGTCCAAAAGTAGAGATGTGATTTTCCACAGGTAACTATTATATTGGTGTCCGTGGGGTGGAAATCCGCAGCAAAAACGGCTTCGTTGGAACACTTTGAGCAAAACAGGAGAATCAGATGTCTCAAGTCTCTTGAGACCCTTGAGAAAATAAATAACCTCTGAACCACAAACAAATAACTCCTAAGCCTCGTGATTTTTCTCCCCACTGAACTCACCTTCCATAAACACTCAACTTATGTTTGCCACGTGCCATAACCCCTCCTTGTCTGTCTCTCCCGCTGGAGCGTGGCCCTGAGGACAGGGACTATGGCTCCTCTCTCGCCGTGGGGTCCCCAGGAAGACCCCACAGAATGCTTTTGCCGAAGGGGTGGGTTAGGGGCAGGAAACTTAAGAACCACAAGAATTTGCTTTCATCTTCCCGTCACGGGCTCCAAGCCGTGGCTGAACAGAATCACCTGATGTGTGTTACACTGTGGATGTCAGGCCTCATCCCCTCTGGGGACTGCAATCTTCGGGAGGGGCCCAGGAATCTGGATTTTATACAGCTCCCTCACTCCTGGCTGACTCTGGCAGTCCTGTTTGCTTTGGGATTCCCTCCTGATTTGATTCCTGGACTCTGCCAGTGGTTTGGTGACCAGGCCGGGGGTCCAGGGTTAGGGATCTGGCTCTCTGGGTGTCCCTGCGCCACCTCCGACCTTGTTCTCTTGATTTCCAGCACCTGCACTTGAGTCAGATGAATCTGACCCTGATTGTTCCTTCTGCTTGAAATTCAGTTATAGGTCCTTAAACCTGGGTGTTAATTTGCCTCTAATTACTTCCAACTCAGTAACATAGCAAGAACTTAAATACTCGACCAGAATATTAGAAGGCAGGGCTCTAGAGATGGGAGGGGGTGCCCGGGCCCCGGAGGTGACAGTCTGTAAACAGGTGTTAGACAACGTGCCAGATTAGAATACAGACCCTGCTTCCCAGACACTCAAGGGAGAAAGCCAAGGCAGTGCCATGGTGACCCTAATGTTCGGGAAGTAAGGTGATCTAAGGTTAATGGATGACAGGAAGAGAAATCTGAAGTCAATTCTGTAAAACCTGGGATCCATTCATGATTTTAACAGCAGGAAAATACAAGAAAGCTTAAGGAAAGTTTGGCGACCTATCGCACAAGATGGACTGGTGGCGTTAAGAGAAGTCCAGGTGCTCCCCTACAGGAAGAGTCCCACTGGGAGGCGCTGGGACCTGGCAGGGGCACTCGCTCACCTTTGCTGAGGCCACTCAGCTTTGGACAAGCCCCATGCTGCCTGTGCTGGCCTCTCCCTGCACCCTCTGCTGTTCCTGACCTGTCCCCACACCCCCGAGCCCCTCCCTGGCGGCGCAGCGGGCACATCTCATGTTCCACCACCACACCTGCAGTGCCCCCTCGACAACGTGAGGACACATGTGTCGAATGAAACAAAGCAGCAATGAACAGTGACCAATGGACTGGATGAGGAGGGTAGGGGCTGTAAAATGAGGAAGCAAGAACCTTACAGGTATCACGAAGGGAGAAAGAAACCCTGCCAGGACTTGGAACCACACCCTGGGTGGGGGGATGAGTGGGCTTGGGATTCGGAGGTACTGGTGTCATGCCCGAGGGCTGCGTTGGGAATGGGGAGCCTATAGCCCCCCGACAAGTGGGAAACAGGCCTGGGAGCCAGCGGAAGGAGAACGCTCCGAGGGGGGACATTCTAACGGAGCCCAGCAATGGGCCTGGGGAGAGACCTTCACGTCGGCCAGCCGCTCCTCTTTCTGCCAGTCCCACACGGACAGCACGTGGTCGTTGGAGTCATCTACGGCACAGAGATTGCTTCCTCCATTCTGGAAAAGAAAAGGTATTCACAGGAAGACTACATCTGAGAATAAAATGGGTTAAAAGTGATTTACAATGAACATTAATTTCACTTTTAATAAAGAGTCCATTTTGGCTAAAGAATATGTACGTGTTGCTTATGCTACCTGCTTTCCTGGCCATGCAGCGGGAGCAGGTGAATGTGGGGCGATGGAGGGACAGGAGCAGAAGAGAGGGGTCAGGGGTGGCCCTGCCTCACCTGTTCTATCAAGACCAGCCTCCGAAGGGGCTGCAGAGCCCCCTCCTGGAGAAGCCAGTGCCTGCAGCACACACAGCACACATCTGTGACTAATAGGGGCTGGGAGACTGGGAGGCGGTGTAGGAGCAAAGGCCCTGGGGCCGAGGCATGTAGTGTTTGATGTGAACATGTGCATGCGTGTGTGAATGTAAGTTTCTGAAATAGTGGCTTATAGGGTGGATCTGTTGAATGGGCACATCCTGAGGAAGATCTGGAGACCATGAGGCCCCTCCGACCCCTGCTAACGGACAGGCAGCCCTTGTGGGGATGGCAGAGACACACTGGAGCCGCCTACCCAGGGACAGGTGAAATTCAATGCCAGAGCAGACAACAGTGCCTCCAGGAACAGGAAGACGGTGCTGCAGGGCCTCTTTCCATCATGTGTGTGACCCCAAGGGGACACGTACGACCTCAGAATGAGGGGACCTGGGTAGCAGGACGGTGTCCCAGGCAGCCAGCAAGCACATCAACTTCTTCCCTTTTCAACCTTGAACTGCCTCTCTCCTCTCTACGGACAAGGGCCCTGGTACCCACGGGGCTCGGACTTACAGATTTTGAGAACGCGATACAGGTGACAGCTCGGTCAAAAAACCCAACTCCGATGACGTGCAGTGTGTTCAGTGTCACGGAGTCCCAGATGCGCACATGTGGAGGCAGTTGCTGTTTAGAAGGAAATGCAGAGAGAGTCACCGACCATGCTGGGCAGACGAATTCATCTTTCCCTTGAAGCTACAAGGCTACTTTGGTTTTGTCAAAATGAGAGGTCTTTTCCTGCATTTGATGATTCTGCCTTTTGGCATCAACGAAACATTCACAACAGCTTCAGGAGATGGTGGCCCCTGTGGGGAGGGGACCCTCTAGGGGAGGTCCACCAGGCTTTACATTTTGAATAGCCAATTCTTCATAATTGTACCATAGGGACTGGCATGCTTCCTCTGTGCATCGAGATGTGTCTGAATTTTAAAATGAAAAATGAGGGCAGCCCGGGTGGCTCAGTGGTTTATTTTATTTTTTTATTTTATTTATTTTATTTTATTTTATTATTTTTTTAATTTATTTTATTTTATTTTATTTTATTTTATTTTATTTCTATCTATCTATCTATCTATCTATCTATCTATCTATCTATCTATCTATCTATCTATCTATTGGCTCAGTGGTTTAGCACCGCCTTCAGCCCAGGGCCTGATCCTGGAGACCCAGGATGGAGTCCTGCATCAGGCTCCCCACATGGAGCCTGCTTCTCCCTCTGCCTGTGTCTCTGCCTCTCTCTCTCTGTGTCTCATGAATAAATAAATAAAATCTTAAAAAAATAAAAATAAAAAATAAAATGAAAAATGACAAGGAAACTGGGATCTCATACAAGGGCTATTCTTGTAAAGTCTGTTTGTCCATAAGGGGTAAATACATCTAAATTCAGCAAGCCGGTCACCACCAAATAGTATCGAGAGGTTTTTGTTTTTTTTTTTTAAATGTTTTTTTATTTTATTTTATTTATTTATTCATGACAGACACACAGAGAGGGAGAGAGAGAGGCAGAGACACAGGCAGAGGGAGAAGCAGGCTCCATGCAGGGAGCCCGATGTGGGACACGATCCTGGGTCTCCAGGATCCGGCCTTGGGCTGAAGGCGGTGCTAAACCACTGAGCCACCCGGGCTGCCCAGTATCGAGAGTTTAACATAAGAATGGGCCTCACGAGGTGCAGCCCCGGTGGCTCAGCAGTATAGTGCCGCCTGCAGCCCAGGGTGTGATCCTGGAGACCCAGGATCGAGTCCCACGTCGGGCTCCCTGCATGGAGCTTGCTTCTCCCTCTGCCTGTGTCTCTGCCTCTCTCTCTGTCTCTCTCATGAATAAATAAATAAAATCTTAAAAAAAAAAAAAAAGAATGGGCCTCACAGAAGCAAACAATCAGGTATGCACAGGGGAAATTTAGAGTTGTTACCATCAGTTCAAAACCTCCCAATTGTGTTCCAAGGTGAATGATCCTAATTTTTCTCTCCCTCAATAGACGAAAGCGTCCTAGCACGATCAGCAGGTGGATCGGGAAAAGGACTAGCATTATACCCGGTGCACAGAGCGGGCTGAGGAGGGCCAGGCTCCGGGCTGGACTTGCTCTGAGTAGCTGTGTGTCTGCAGACAGTCAGATGGCCTCTCTGTGTCTCTCTGCACCTGAACTGAAGGACCGGCTCAGAGAGCTATCCTTATCTTCCCTGGCTCGGAAGAAGTTCTGATTCAATTTCAATGCTAGAAACTGAAATACATTTTTAATCCACTAGAGGGAGGAACAAATGGTTTGCTTCAAAAACTTTAAAAAGCCACTTCACATTAAAAAAAGATGAAGACCCTATCCTGTTTATGTGTTATTTACATAATCATAAACTGATTTCCATCGTTCCTGTTACTTCTTTTTAAGTGTAGAATTTTAACATGAAAGGGCATAAAGTTAATATTTATTTATTTATTTATTTATTTATTTATTTAAGATTTTATTTATCTATTCATGAGACAGAGAGAGAGAGAGGTGGAGAGAGAGAGAGAGAGAGAGAGAGGCAGAGACATAGGCAAGAGGGAGAAGCAGGTTCCATGCAGGGGGCCTGACGTGGAACTCGATCCCAGGTCCCAAGGATCACAAGGCGGTGCTAAACAGCTGAGCCACCTGGGCTGCCCATAAAGTTAATATTTAAATTTTGATGTTATTAAAATATTTTCTGGAAAATGGCAGCATTTGTGTTTTCCAGGAAGAAAAGATACTGGTAAAAATAGAGGTGCTCTGTGTAATTAGGTTTGCTTCCTGTATTGGGCAAGAATAAGCTATACAAGGTAGATATTATAAAAAGCTATAAGGAGTTTTGGGTAAGACCACGGACTGGTGTCAAGAAATACCTGGAAGCCAGTTTTGTGTTGCTCTCTCTTAAGAGTCCACGGTTCCCTCTCTGATTCCTTAAAATTCAAGTGAAAGTCTTGCTGAGGGTGCTTATAAAACTTGAGTCCAAGCTCTCTGAGCAGCCTTTGGGGGCTCTGGGGTGACGTCAGGAATACAGGGCACTCAGGCAGAGGGTCTGAGGTTCACTGAAGAGCCAAAATGCCCCCTGTGCAAATGCTTATTCATTAGGACTTCTACTTATGAAATGTATACCTAATATTTTAATCTTAATCGTGTGTGAGTAAGGATCTTAGGGACTGCTGAATTCTCAGGCAAGAACAAAGCTATTTAAAAACTGGCTGAAAGTAAGGCAAGTTCAAGGCGTTTTTAAGGTCACTGGAAGAATATGCAATAAAAAGTCCTTTAAAAAAATTTTTTTTTGCACTAAAAAAATCTAATGGGGGATTAAGAAGCATTCGGATACTTTAATTTTACCTAGGCAGGCTTATTCATCAGCAAAATGTTCCCAGAAGACTATATCGAGTTAGTAGTTTGTTATGAAAATAGGAAGAGATAAAGCAACTCACTTTTCCATCCTTAGATGTGCCCGCGACCTGTCCCGTTGCTATTGTGATCCTGTCAGGGTGGACCGCTAGGCTAAAAAGAGGATATTTATAAAACAGCCACTCTTTAAAGATAAGCTTTACTTCCCTCTTGGCCAAATAGAATCTAGCCAAAAAATTTAATATAAAAGAACTATACGGTACTTGACTTCTCACGGACTCAGACTCACGATGAATTTTCAGAGCACCCCAACATCCCTGGGCCATTAGCACCTATTTCATTCCATCCTTTCTGGAGAACTTCCTGACTCAAGGAGAAAGCATCCTTTGCTTGGAGCATACCATGCCTACTACAGCAGCCTTTATTAAATATATGGCAAAATATCTTTTTATTTTATATTAAATATATATTTTTTTATATTAAAATATATTTTATATCTTTATATTAAATATATGGCAAAAATATCTTTTTCCAACAGGATTTTTAGAATTGACCAGGGATCTAGGACAAGTAGATATAGGGAAAGACACCCGTTCCACCTCCCGTCCTTCCAAGATACATAAAACCCCCATCAAAAGCTATGCGTGAGTTATGAATGAATGAAAAAGGAGTGAATTAAACCAAACCCAGTCATAAGCATGAACATTTTATTTTTTTTTTATTTTTTAAAATAAGGACCCAGATCAGAAGCTATTAGCATGCTTAGAAGGCCTCCAGACAGGGGTCTATGGGAACTATTCATCTGGGTGATACGGTAGGTTAAGATGATGTGTTCGAAGGGTAGAAAACTAAACTAGCCTATAGTGTCTTAGAGAGCCAGCAGCTGGCAGGCCACCAGCTACGGACAACACAGAACGTAAGGAGAGCTTTTCCGAAAGATCCTGTTCTCTCAGATCCCTTTTCTTTACTTGTAGCTCAACCCTGACATCCTTCTGCAGATGTACTTCCACGAGGGTGAGGACTCACCACTTCACGTCGTCATTGTGGCCGGTGTAGTGCCTCTGCAGCTGCTCCTCCACGTTGTACAGCACCACCACGGAAGCGATGAAGTACACTGTCTCCCCCGTCGGAAGCAGGTACAGATTGTTCCGGCAATCACGACCCCGGTACCCATAGCTTGGTGTGTGTCAAGATAAACTTTATTTCCTTAAGAGCGGACAAAACACTGGCTTTGTTCAGCGGGAACAGACAATACAATTCCACAAGACTATTATCATCAATTTCTCTCATTTAAATAACATGAAATCATAAATACTCCGAGCCAAATACATGCGACCCTCAACAGGCAGGCAACAGAGTTGGGAACGGTCATTGAGTTGAGGTGAAGACATATTCTTATAAGATAGGGCTTTGTTCGTAGAAGTTATATATTATATTCTGAAAGCTGAATTTTTCAGCTTGATCAAAAATGTGACTTATTGGGGCACCTGGGTGGCTCAGTGGTTGAGCGTCTGCCTTTGGCCCAGGGTGTGATCCCGGGGTCCTGGGATCAAGTCCCGCATTGGGCTCCCTGCAGAAAGCCTGCTTCTCCCTCTGCCTGTGTCTCTGCCTCTGTCTCTCTCTCTGTGTCTCTCATGAATAAATAAAATCTTTTTTTAAAAAGTGACTTATTTTAGTTACCAATGGTAACTGGATCGGACATTTGTGAAGTCACCAGGAAGAGAACTACTTTGAATTTAGCCAATCAATCATAGACCTTGGGAGCAACAGTCAGGGCCATATTTCTTTATGAATTGTTTGGATTTTACATGGATGCCTGCCTTTTTCACGACTAGTCTGCCTTTATATTTTTTGTCAAAGGGGCAACCTGGCTGACTCGGTGGAGTGTGTGACTCTGTGTTGGGGTTGTAAGTTCAAGCCTCACATTGGGTGTAGAGGTGACTTAAAAATAAAATCTTTTTAAAAACGAAATTTTGCCAAGCTGGTTTTCTGAAAGGCCCGCTATCCTAACCAGCTTGACACTAAAATTAAAATCACCTGGACACTGTATTTTGACACTTCACAAGGATGTTGGAATATTTTGCTCTAGAATTTTTCTCTTTCCTTTCTGTTGCCTTCCTTGTGTAGCTCTAGGTATCATACCACCTGCTCAGATCTACTTCATTATCACAAGGTCTGCAGTGTACTCTTCTTCCTGCTGGAGTGTTGGGTCTTTCACGGAAGAGGGTTGACTCTGGGAGCAGGAGAGAAGCAGGGCCAGCTGGCTGCCATCTCTCTGCCTATCCCATCCCGCTGTCATCCACTTGGGGGGCTGATGTCTCACCACTACTCTGTGGCTTCACAAGAGGACTGGCTCTGGTTCTAGAATCATAGCTGGGAAATTATTCGAATCCCTATGACAGGCTGTGGCATTTGTAGCTCTTTTGAAAACAAAATAGTTCTGAAAATGTTAAGTGACTGAATTATCTCAACTATTAAGCAGTGTGAGGTCAAAAGAACTTCAAAAAACAAAAACAAAAACAAAAACCCAAAACTGAAAAACAGTAAACCAAACCAAAACAAAAAAGCCCCTGAACTTTGACATTCCTTATATTTTAAAGTATTTTTAAAAATAAATTTTAAGATACTGGTAAATGACTTGTATTGGCCTTAGTTATTGAGTGAATCTTCCTTTTTATTGTAATCTAGGGGCTAAATCTTTTATTTAGATCTTTTCTCTTACATTATAAAAGTACTTGTAACAGGTGCAAACAAGACTCCCACATACATATGCAAAGGATAAAAAACTTCGATCCTCCTTGCCACAACCATCCCCAGCTCCTTGGAGATAATGACCTCTGTTAAGACTTTGGCATATATACTTTCAAACCCTGCAAACTATTTTGGGAGCAAAACATCACTTGAACTTGGATGTGAAAAACTAATCTAACAAAAGTCCCATTTATTTGAAGTAAGCTCCACTGTTTTACATCTTCAAAAATACGAATAAAGAGTAGGCTGGAAAAAAAAATGTGTTTTGAATAATGATTTCCAGCTACGATTTAACCTAAAATTTAAACTCTTATTGACTTAAAGAAGAACTGAATCACTTCAATTACATGTGCCAAAATAGATGCACGTAAATGCTTATGATATCTGAGTCTGAAAATATAAAAAATATATTTTGTGAGAGAAATTCAGGCGCAGATGATAATACTACAAAATTCCCAAAGAGTATGATGCCATCATTTCAAATAGTAATTCTTCCAACTGAAATGACAACAGCATTGATTTAAACCAGCTTCTTCGAACTTCTATTCCGGGCTTGGCAGCAAACTGTTACTTAATAAAAATTTGTTTGAGGGTGGGACACCTGGGTGGCTCAGCGGTTGAGCGTCTGCCTTTGGCTCAGGGTGTGATCCTAGGGTCTGGGGATGAGTCTCGCATTGGGCTCCCTGCAGGGAGCCTGCTACTTCCTCTGCCCATGTCTCTGCCTCTCTCATGAACAAATAAATAAAATTAAAAAAAAAATTGTTTGAGAGTGAAGAAAGGAATCTTGCTCTTTGTCTTAAAATCTGTATGGACTGGAAGGTGGCCTCTGCAGGCTTCCTCTAAAGTAAAATAAACATAATAAAATAAAGTAAAATTAAGTCAGGAAAAATAAAGTAAAAATTTAAAAAACCCCAACACTTCATACACCCTTTTTCATAGGCTCTACTTGTTTATTTCAAGTTTTTTCTCCTTGAAGCTCATTCACTTTTCCAAATCTCATTGTATAAAGGCTCCAAGAGCTTTATCTTAGGATCATTAGTCATAGGGCTGACTAGGATTTCTGTGGCTTTGATTTGGGGCAAGAGGGAGTTTTTTTCTTAAAGTAGCATTCTATCTAGAAAAAATTTATTTTAAAAGTAGCATTCTATCTATGGCACGTGTTGATTTTTTTTATGCCTTCACTATACTCCCTTCATTTAGTACTGGGGTATTCCTGATGTTACTCCTTCAATTAGTCTCCCAAGGCTAGCTGAGCCCCCACTTGGTTTGAGGGGTGGGTGCCTGTCCTTCCTTCCAGGGTGTCTATCACTCTGTCTGGGGGTAAGAACCTCCAGCCAGCACAGTGTAGCTCAGTTTTTGATATATTCATTTTCCTAAGTTTGTAAGTTTGGTGTAAGTTGCATTTCCACGGTTTCTAGGTAGACAGGTAGAGCTCCTGGCTGTTCCATCTGCCCTGCAGAGCTGACTAAGCATATGACAGCTACTGGTAAAAATAATCAGTTCTTTCAATTTCATGAGAATCCTTAACTCTGTCCATTTGTGATTGTTTTCGATAGGCTTGCTTTTCCATTAGTTTTTAACTACATTTATTCTGTTGGAAAGATTAAAGTTCAGGCCAGAGAGTGATGCATTTTCCCACAACTCTCTAAAAAAACAAAACAGGAAAAAAAATAAATAAAAAATAAAAAAACAAAACAGGGATGCCTGTTTCTGTGGCTCAGTTGGGATGCCTGGGTGGCTCAGTGGTTGAGCGCCTCCCTTCAGCCCAGGGCGTGATCCTGGGGGCCTGGGATCCAGTCCCACATTGGGCTCCCTGCAGGGAGCCTGCTTCTCCCTCTGCCTGTGACTCTGCCTCTCTCTCTGTGTCTCTCATGAATAAATAAATAAAATCTTTAAAAAAAAATTAAAAACAAACCCAAAAACTATCCAGCATATTTGTATTTTCTTTTTTTTTTAATATATATTTGTATTTTCTTTTCAGGAATGTAGATGTATTTGAGCAAAAACTATAATCATTCAAGAATAAGTCAGTGTCCCCACAATCAGCTGCCCTCATGGAGCCCCTCCTCTGCCAAGACACTGTACTGCATGCTAACACATGGCCTGTTTTGTTAATTTTTTTTAAAGTGAGAATAGAATATTTTGTTCTTTTAAAAAAAGCTTAAGAGAACTTGGAGTGCCTTGGTGGCTCAGTGTAGGTTAAGTGCCTGACTCTTGATTTCCACTCAGGTCATCATCTCAGGGTTGTGAGATCCAGCACTGCATCGGGCTCCATACTTAGCGTAGAATCTGCTAGAGGTTCTCCCTCTGCCCCTCCCCCATTCCCCCCCTCTCAAATAAATAAATAAATAAATAAATAAATAAATAAATAAAAGCGGAAGAGAACTTAAGTTTTATGAATTTCTACAGTTAAACTTTAAGCTCGGAGCATGAACCAACTTAAACCTCGTGACAGGTCCAGCCAGTGAATAAAGGATACACCCATTCCAGCTTAAGTCTCTTGGTTGGTAGTTCTACTTTTGCTTCCAAATTGTAAGAGTCCACTTGATCTTTGGGCATGTACATGGTAACAGGGCGTCCACGAAGAAACATTTTTACATATCCTTCTTCTACAAAAAGAACAAAGATATTAGTAAGACACCTCAGTGCCCAGTACATCTGAAAACAAATGTTATCTTCTCGTTAGCCTTTTAATGTAAAAGGGAGAAAACTTTACCCTTCGTGTGATTTCTAATTAACATGTTAGGGACAAAGAACTGAAACATAAAATTAAAGAGTTTAAAACAAAAGTTTTCACCCTGTTTACTTCTGACATGCTGCTGCTTACTTAAGTACGTGAAATCTAGAAGAGATTGTAAAAGGCAAGGAGGAACTAGATTCCATTATTTTTCCACGAGAGACTTGGTGCTTACATTTTCTTTATCATCAGGAGGGGGAAAAAAATGCCACCTCAAGAAATTACAACTAACACAAGGAAGCCACTAAAATTTTTTATTGACTTCAATGTATATACAATTTCAGTATCAAAATTCATAAGATATCTTTCAATATTTAAATTGGTTTGTTATATTGCGATGTAGAAACGTATCTTTATGTATCTTTTTACAGTGGACACATTTTTTCAAGTGTAAAGAACACAAAATTGGCCAAAGTACATGCTAGGGTGCACACGAGAAGGAAAATGCTCAAAGAAAAGCTAGAGAGAAAATAAAAGAACAATTAGAGGCATTGTGAAATAGAACCTTCTAGAACAAACTTTTTTTTATAATAAAATAACTTCTGATGTGTCAAGAAATTACAGGGCAAGAGTCAAACCCAGTAATACGTTGACATGGGACAAGTGTGGTTTTAAAAAGAAATAAGTTGGAGTCTTCTGCTGGCTTTCAGGGTATAATAAGACCAGAGAAAATGTCTTGTGAGTTCCTGATGAATTAATTCTGTTAGAACTCACTGCAGATCAAAGGATCAGGCCTTCGCAGCAGTTAAATCAGGCAGTTGGAACCAGCCAGAGCAGCACATAACTCAACAGAAAGATCATCCACAGAGAGGAAACTGGTGAGAAGTCACAGAGTCATTACACTGCCATAAGCACCACATTTACAAATTAGTTTTGTAAGTCTTGTTCCTGAGGATCCTCAAACAATGCCACATGCGGTATCACCTAAATTAAGAGGCCATCCCGGTTTTATGTTACTGTGTGCGTGCACTTCTGGCCTTGCATGCATGCGTGTGATGCACTCTCCACTCTGCATAGCAAGTCTGATTTTTTAATAAGAACCCACACATGCTCATCCTGCAGACAGTGCTCCATGGACCCTCCCTGAGGATGCTGCCACCAGGCTCTGTCTTCCCCAGATCTGCAGGGACCAGCCCGTCACAGGTCCCAGCACCCCAGGCTCTCCTACTGCCCTCCTGCGGCATCGTACACCGGCTGCCAAAACCATCAAGGCCCAAAGTGGATCTCACCACGTCCTTCCTCCATGCAAAATCCTTTTCCCGCTGTCTTACCTGCTAGATCCAAACATCTAGCACCTGCCTCCTCCCCCCTAAGTAACATCGTGGCTGCAAGCACCGCACCTGCATCCTCCTGCTGGGCCAGATGTGCTCCTACTATCTCCCACAGGGCCTCTGCCCTTGCTCTTCTCACCCCAAACCCCTTCCCTTCCTTAATCCCTCACCGAAATCTGGGCTCACCAGACTGTGTGACCCCACCCCTGCAGGACCTAGGGGCACCCCGCAGATGAAAGAAGGGAACAGAAAGCAGGCAGGAGTGAGCATGGAGCTAGACAAGCGATTCCATCAATTCTCTTTGTAGGAGGGGAGGCGCAGAATGTGGATGGGTAATAAAGAGGATATAATGCCATCTCCACTGCACGGCGGAGCCCTCCGTGGCTGCAATGATCAGTGTGCGTGAAACACGGAGTACACTGTAGCCGTGTGCTGGTTAAGGCCTCACAGTGGAGGCTTACTTAGCACAATTCTAAATCACTGACCTAGGCAAAAAAAGGCGCTGAATTTTGCCGTGGCATGGTTTTGCACTGGTAATTCAGACATTCTACATTTAAAATCAAAATGCAGGGGCGCCTGGGTGGCACAGTTGGTGAGGCATCTGACTCATGGTTTTGGCTCAGGTTGTGACCTCAGGGTCGTGGGACCGAGCCCCATGTCGGGCTCTAAGCAGTGTCTGCCAGAGATTCTCTCTCTCCCTCTGCCCTTCCCCCTTTGCTCTCTCTTCCTCTCTCTCTTTCTCAAATAAATAAGTCTTTAAAAATATTTTAAAAATAAAATCAAAACACAGCAAGGGAAGCAATGGTATTTTCCAGGCGTGTTAGGACAGCGGATCGCAGCCGCCAACCCGAGGGCGCAGAGGGAGAGGCCAGTAGCGGTGCAGGACACCAGGTCAAGCAGTGGGACATCCAGGGCTGCCCTATAGCTCTCTTAAGGTTTATTCAGATTTTTCAAAGTTCCTGCAATCAGCCAATAATCAAGCCAGATTGAATGTAGCAGCTACTTATTAAAACCCATCCAAGTCAATGCGCAGGAATGCTTTTAACTTTAAGTCCGAGTGGCTCGTGTGCCCAAAACATTTTCATACGAGGAGATTATGTGCTTGCCTGTATGAAAAAAGTTTCTGCAGCCTGGATAGCAGCTTTGCTCAGAGAGCTATGAGGTTTCAGAAATGCCGCCTACCTTTGCAGTGTGTCACCCGGCGTTTCCCTTGTGATTTCGGAGACAGGGACAGAAGCGCTAGATAAAGAGATGGCAAGAACTGCAAGAGGGACCGGCCTGCCCGCTCGCTGGGGAGCAGCTCTCGCCGGGAGCAGCTAGCTCTCAGTCGGAGAGGCCGCCCTGCCCCCGGCAGGAGAACCTGCCTGAGGTGCAGGGGTTCGGGGTTCCGACCAGTGTGCTCAACACCTGGCTCTGCAGGCTTAGGGCAACCACATTTTCAGCACATGACCTCATGCTTCCCGAAAATGAAATGAATACTAAAGCACATGCTGAAACCTACGGAATGCTGACTTTTAGAGAGGTTTCAAATCTGAATCGAAGGGACAAAACTGAAAAAGTTAAAACCGAAGGGATTTACTTAACGGATGCCATACCTGTCAGTGATTTTGCATTTTAAATGCGCTTTTAAATCAGGTTAATATCCTAAAAATAGCATCTACCTTATTATAAAATGTGTTAGAAAAAAAAAAAGGTATATGGAAAGATACCTATGAACTATTAGTTTGCAGTTTAAGAAACCAAAGGCAGAAAACAGAGAAAAAAGCTACTTTTAGATGAAGTTATAACTTAATGCACCAGAAAGCTACCCTTTTGGAGAGCTGCAGATGTTGAGCCAGAAGCCCCACGGGGTCAGGAAGGAGTAACAAAGGCAACAGAAGTCTTTTCTCCTAGAAGCTCTGCTTCTGCTCATGTGGTGGCATTTTACTCTTCCTCCTTATTGGCGCATCTCAAATTGTGTTTAAAGGGGGACAGTAGAGGGTCCAGTCTCGATGACCATTTTGCGGCTGGTCTCCGCAATCTGAGCCCCGGCCCCCCGGGGACACAGGCTGGTGGCACTCGACCTGTCAGCCCCACCACGAGGACAGCGCAGGTGAAAGGTGACCCCGGAATAGCTATGCATTTGTCCCTCGAGTCCTGGGGTGAGTGAGGGGCACCCACATAAAGATGAAATCAGACTTACCAGCGCTGAAGACGGGCTCCTTGGGTTTGCTGTGGAGACGAAACAGAGACAGGTTTAAAGGGAGGCTTGTGGCAGGTGGTTTCACCCCCTTCACGTACGGGCTGATCACGGATGCTGCACCAGGGACACTTGTTAATAAGAAAAAACAAACCCATGCAACTGCAAAAAAGGAACAACTGTAAACGAGAAGGTCTAAACGCAGGTGCAAGAGACTAATCCCAGCTTTATCACCACAACTGGCCTTTCAGGAGAGCAAGTAGGGGCCTAGCGAAGAAAAACGTGCTTCATCAAGAAGGGAATGGCCACGTCTCAATGTGTAAAGGTTTGCTCTTCTTCCCCAAGCTCTTCTGATGGATTATTTAAAGAATTTATGTAAAATCAGCAAATTCCTGACACGGGGTCTTCTGGGTAAGAACCCATAGAGCCCAGCTCCTAGCAGGGTGGCTGCTGTGAGGAGAAAAGGAGAACAAAAATAAGGAATATTGGGGTGCAGCCGTCTCATCAGTGTTGTGGGAACCCCACTGAGGATTTTGGCCAGGCTGAGGCCACCCCCGGATGCATCTGGGAAACCAAACTCCCAAAGCATTCAAGGTCATGCCACTGACTGGCTAAGGTCATCCCAAAGGGGCAGGCTTCCCTGGGATGAGCTCGCAGGAGGAGCCCCCTGTCCCCCCACCCAGGGGAGGGAAAGCATTCCTACTACGTCGCACAGCAAGCACCTGTAGGGAGAGGTTACATCTGCCTGCCAGACAAGGTTGGGGGGACTCTCGGGCTGGGCAACAAGCGTGTCCCGTTCAAACACAGAGCCAGTACTTGACCCCAAGACTCCAGGGTCCGCGCTGTCTTCCCCTGTACTCTCCTGCCTCCTGGGTAACCTGCTTTAGGATACGGAACAAGACAGACACTGTAAACGAAAGCCACTCCCGGGAGAGCCTCCAGAAGCTCACAGATGTGCGTGCGTGCTCATAATTTTTAAAAAGTACCTGGGCAGGGATGCCTGGATGGCTCAGCAGTTTAGCACCTGCCTTGAGCCCAGGGTGTGTTTTTGGAGCCCTGGGATTGGAGTCCCGCATCGGAGCCTGCTTCTCCCTCTCCTCTCTTTCTGTGTCTCTCATTAATAAATAAAATCTTAAAAAAAAAAAAAAAGTACCTGGGCAGATGCAGTCCTAATGTTACTTTTCTTCTCCATTTTTCTTAAAATACATTGAGAAACACCACCAGTAAGGGTTAGTGGTCATCTGGGGCGCCTGGGAGGTTCAGTTGGTTGGACGGCCGACACTTGATTTCGGCTCAGGTCATGATCTCGGGGTTGTGGGATCGAGCCCGTTGGGCTCCATGCTGAGCACAGAGTCTCCTTGAGATGCTCCCTCTCTCTCTGCCTCTCCCCTCGCCCTCGCCCTCTTTCTCTCAAATAAAGAACTTGAAAAAAAAAAAAAGAATTAGCTATAACCCCACAATATAATATTACCAATGTCCTTCATTCCCAGGTAACTTTATGTAGAACCGGGGCGGGGAATTTGGACTGATGCTTCAGAAGTGCTTTGTGCTCGGCTCAAATGTGTTTTAAGTAGTTGGATCTGTTGCACAGCTCTGACTTTGGTCACTGAAAACTACTCTGAAAGCACAGCAGAATGTTTAAGGTGACATGTCTTACACTGGCCTCTGCTCCTGACAACTTTATTTTTCCGTCCGCATGTCCCCTTACTGTCCCCAGTCCCGGAGTCTAGCTGTCCTGGCCCTGGGGCCCCTCACACGGGCTGAGAGCTCCTGTGTCAGGCGTCTGCCCTAGCTTCCCCTCCTCCTGGACACAGGTCCCACAGCCCCTGTGCGTTGTCTGTGCTTTGAGCCACTTCCCGGCCAGGCCTCTCTGCTGCTCCACTCTGCAACCTCCTCAGACCTGCCCCCGACACATCCCATGCCACGGCAGCAGTATTTCTCTCCAGGGCCCCGACCAGCCACATCCTTTCATGCTGTGTCCCTCCAGCAGCAGGTCATTGCCTAGAGAGGGCGGGGACCTCTGCTCTGCTCACTGCTGGGTTCCATCCCTGCGATGGGACACAGCTGCCACCTGGCACCTGGGGAGCCCGGGGTGTGTGTGGGGTTCCCTCAGGTCTCCCAGTGGGGTCCTCAGAGCCCAGCACGCACCACACCTCCAGGGCTGTCAGCTTCCCTGTCCCTCCTGGGGGGTGGCCAGCTCCCGCCTGGCACCCATGCAAGCTGCACTGTGTAGAGAATTTCTCTCGGTGCCCCCGCTCTGTCCCTGGACGACAGCAGCCTGGCATGCCCGCACCTCAGGAGGGTGTCCTTCCGCATGCCTCACCTGCTCCCGATTTGTCACGATCTCACTGAAAGTCTGCAGTAAACGTAGGGGTGTGTGCATGTGTGCAGGTGTGCATGCGTGTGTATGAAGAGTCCCCTGTGCCGGGGGCTCCCAAGATTTCCAAGTGACCATCCCAGGCCACAGTCAGCTTAATTATTCCAGGAGCTTTCGGCTGCTTTCTTCTGACATGCACCCAGGAAGGCTCCTCTCTTCTTGCAGCCCTGCCCAGGATAAAGGGAGCGGGGGGGCCTGTCTCTCCTAAGACAGGCTTGTCTCTTTGTGGATTTTAGTTCATCATACGACTTTGCAACCTCAGCTCCAGGGTGGGTTTAAAATAGCCGTGCTCTGATAGCTCACTGTCAGAGCAGGAATGACACTCCTGTGATTGTCTGCGTGGAAGCACAAGTCTTACCTCCGACTTTCACATATGATTAGATTCACAGGCGGGGTGAGGACGTGAGAGGAAAAGTGGAAACGGAAGACTGCAGGGCAAGCGCACTGGTTATAGGAACATAATGACAGGGGAGCCAGGCAGGGAATCAGAAGACACGAAAGTCATTTATCCATCAGGACTTTGATCACAGAAGTGGAGAGACACAAAAGCCACGAATGCAGGAATAAGCAATCCAGAACCTTTCCTGGACACTGAAAAGAACAATTATGAACTCTGTTCTCAGAAAAAGAGATCCGAGGGCAGTGTGAATTCCAAATACAGGAAGGACTTTTGATGCTGAGCTTCTAACATTAGAGGAACCATCAAAGATCTCTAATAAAACACTAGAAATGAGGGCGCCTGGGTGTTTCAGTTGGTTAAACATCTGTCATTTGGTTCAGGTCATGATCCAGGGTCCTGGGATGGAGCCCCACATTGAGCTCCCTGCTCAGCAAGGAGCCTGCTTCTCTTTTACCCTCTGCTCATGCTTTCTCCCTCAAATAAATAAATAAAATCTTTATAAAAAATTAAAAAAGAACACTGGAGGGCAGCCCTGGTGGCACAGCGGTTTAGCGCTGCTGCAGCCCAGGGTGTGATCCTGGAGACCCTGGATCGAGTCCCACGTTGGGTTCCCTGCATGGAGCCTGCTTCTCCCTCTGCCTGTGTCTCTGCCTCTCTCTCTCTCTGCATCTCTATGAATAAATAAATAAAATCTTTTAAAAAAATAAAAAATAAAAAAATAAAAAAGAACACTGGAGATGGCAGTGTGAGTGTTAATGACTGAGAGTCATGGAGTGAGACACCAGGTCACACTAAAGTATTCAGAGTTCTTGAATTTTGCTCTGAATTACACATCACATTTTGGATATATTATATTTAGAAAGGATACTATTGTTGTGTTTCATTATTTTAGAAGGCTACATTTTTATAGAAAAAAATAAGCTGTTTACTTTCGAATCCATTATTCCCGCCTACACGCCAGCACCATTCCTAAACGGCACCAGGGCGCCAGCGAAGAGGGAGTCCCACTCCCAGGTGCAAGTCTTACGAGTACAAACCTAGGAAGCGACAGTGAATCTTCCCAACTAGTAACAGAGGGGCAAACCCATGGGAGGTGTGGCCATAACAGTGCTCCAGGATTAGAGACGCTGTGGCCTCTGGTCAAATCCATTAATGGGAGCAGCATGCTGAACTCCTGTGCTTTCCAAAACTCGCTGTCCATACATGGAGAGTGGGCCCTTGGAACCCAGCGCTGTTGCGGGGCTGCAAGTTCACTCTGCGTGGGAGGAGGCCACCTGTCCAGTGTTGTGTGGTTTGTGCTGATCAACTGATTCCTTAGTGTGAGCTAAGTGGGAAAGTGTAAGTGCGGCTCCAGGGGGGGAGGCTGACTGAACACCAGGACCACAGCGAGGCTTCACTCATCCCTGTCCTAGGGCGAGGCCGGCACACATGTCCCCGACTGTGCCCTGAAGCCCACAAGAGACATAAGCCCAGTGGAGAGAAAGGATGTCCCCTCTGGTGAGCAGACCCTCATTTCCCCTTGGCACCGGGCAGTGGCCGATCCCTCCAAAATGCACAGTGTTGCAGACGGGTATGGTTTAAACTGCTCTGTTTTGGCAGGAAGAAGATTTGCCGAAAGAGTTTGACTGTATGTCTCCTTGAGCTGGTTGGCTCAGGAAATGATCTCAAGGACTCTTACAAGCTATACGCAGCACCTGGGGACTCAGGGAAGATGCGAGGCAGCAGAGAGCCTTCGCCAGGCCAGTGGCTGGATCTGGAGGCAGCAGGAGAGAACCAAACAGTTGAGCCAAGGAAAGGCTCTTGTCCTGAGCTGTGAGCTCACGGCCACACCTCAGCTACAACCACCTGAGTCTAAATCGCTGGTTATCGGGGCACCTGGGTGGCTCAGTGGTTGAGACTCTGCCTTTGGCTCAGGTCATGATCCTGGGGCCCTGGGATCGAGACCCGCATTGGGCTTCCCACAGGGAGCCTGCTTCTCCCTCTGCCCATGTCTCTGCCTCTCTCTCTGTGTCTCATGAATAAGTAAATAAAATCTTGAAAAAATAAAAATAAATTGTGTGTTATCAACTCATCGATAATGTTCACTGTGAACTCTGGGCCCAGGGGTGGTGTACTAGTGGTCATTTGTCTTTTCATCTGCTGACACTCACCTTGCCCCAGGCAGGCTAGGTGTGTATCAGGAGGGGAGTCTGGTGGGCAACTTGCTCAGACTCCAATTCAACCTGTATTTACTGTGCTCCTCCTCTGCAGCACCATCTGCACTCAGCACTTCCGTATCTGTTACCTAATTTGCTCCATGTGCCTGAAAGGGGGGGCTCAGGGGCCCAGGTTCTGCGTGCTGCAGGTCTGACACGTGTGACGTGTGTAACGGGGCAGAGCAACAGACGTCAAATGCTGTTTGAGGAGAGATACTTGCTTTTGAAAATGATTAATAATGTCAAGGAGGTCACCATTCCAGAGTCAAATGTGCTATTTCCCTGAAATTTATTCACCTATAAAAACTGTGGCTCTTTTTTTTGTTGTTGTTGCTTTGTTTGTTTGTTTGTTTTTAACTGTGGCTCTTGACATACATACCATGAGTCCTTTTGAAAAGGATCTCACTTGAAATAACATTTTTACTGGAAACCAAAATACTTCACCGTGGAAGTAATGATTCTCTATATAAATGCCCTTAAGTGGCTTTCCACTAGAAAGAGGGTCGTTCAGGAAACATCCAGAAGAGCTTAGAAGTCACTGGAGACCTCACAAGGGACAAAGATCGCTTCACAGACATTTCCAACCAATACTTCCTGCTTAATGCGGCACAATGAGCCAGATTTTGAAGTCAGCTGGATCTGCATTCAGGTTGGGCAAGTCGCTTTACCTTTTACTTTCTTTCATCTACAGAATGAGACTAAAACCAGTGCAAGGTACAGGCCAGATCAGATAACGTGTGTCACAGAACGCCCAGCACAAGGTGATTCATTGATGTCATTTCTTTCTTCTTCCTAATTTCACCAACAAGAACCTACTCGTACTTCCAGGCTCTCTGCCTACCAGCCTCCTAACCATAACAGCATACAGCATATCAGCACTTAGTATTTTAACATTTATCTTTTTTTAAATTTTAACATTTATTAAAAGATGAATGACCCCATGGCTTGGAGAGTGAACCATTTTCAGTAACGGGAAGATGCCTAACTTGAGTCGCCTTTACAGTGCAGAAGGCTTTAGAATCTAAAGTGTAGTGTCAAGCCCATCCACCAATAGGTGGTGCTGTTTACATGGTTCTTAAGTGACTGTGTTTTTTGTTTTTGTTTTTTTTTTAAATTAAATATCTATTCTTTCATTCGTGCCACAAATATTTATTGAACAGCTACTGTGTGCCAGGCCCTGTTCGAAGGGCTAGTGATACAAAGAGTAGTAAGTGACAGCCTCTGCCTTCCCAAAGCTCCAGGGAGGGCAAGCACATGTGTGGGCACCTGGCGAGTGGGGAGGGAGTTACAGGTAGAGCGAATGAGCAGGTACAAAGCAATCAGACAGGCAACTCAGACCAAAGGGCCAGGGCAGGCTTCCAGAGAAAGGGGCACCTGAGCTGGGTCTCAAAGAATTGGCTGGAGTTCCTCCAAATGTATCCAACCATCCACCCCCACCAAACTGCTCCAGACTCGCACACATGTCACTCAGGAGAAGGCGACAACCCTCCACTGACTAAGGGCTAGAAGGTGTAACTCATTAAGCTATATATTTGCTTGGGTGGGGCGGGAGATATATATATACATTTATAATTATATATATATAATATATGTATTATACATAATACAATATATATGTTATATATACAATACAATATGTACAATATATATAATATATAGTATTATATATAATACAATATATATAATCTATATACATTGTACCTGTGCTTTATTTTATAATGCAATAACGTTTTTTTTTCCCAAAGATTTTTATTTATTTACTTATTTTAGAGAGAGAAAAAAAGAGCAGGGGGAGGGACAGGGGGAGACAGAGAATCTCAAGCAGATTCCATGCTGAGCATGGAGCCCAACATGGGGCTCAATCTCAGGATCCTGAGATCATGACCTGAGCCGAAACTAAGAGTTGATGCTTAATTGACTGAGCCACCCAGGTGCCACTATATGATAAAGATTTTTGTAAATATAGTATCTTCTTACTCATATTTGCATTTCCTTAATTAAGACTGGGTTTGATCACTGGGGTGCTAAGTGTGTGTTGAGTACCTATTGTGTACATTGTTCTGGATGTTGGGCTCATCCGACTGAATCAGAAGAACCTCGTTGGTGGGATCCCTGGGTGGCGCAGCGGTTTGGCGCCTGCCTTTGGCCCAGGGCGCGATCCTGGAGACCCGGGATCGAATCCCACGTCGGGCTCCCAGTGCATGGAGCCTGCTTCTCCCTCTGCCTATGTCTCTGCCTCTCTCTCTCTCTGTGACTATCATAAATAATAAATAAAAATTTAAATAAATAAATAAATAAATAAATAAAAAGAAGAACCTCGTTGGTGCCTGATGGCCTCTAAAGTTCATTTGTCTAGATAAACGATGACCCACATCTAAAGGAACATTGTAAGAGTATATTTACTGACATAAAGACATGGCTGTATAACATGTGAAAAAGAAGGTCACAAATAGATTAAAGTTATACACTACATACACGCAGGACCCTAGAAATAAGTCTGGATGGACATGTTAATAACATGTTCTCTGAGTGGCAAGATTTTCATTTCCTCTTTTTTGGGCATCTGGATTTCCCAAGACCCACGTTACTCGTGTAATAAATCAATTATCTCAAAGAAAACAATTCTTGCTGGGGATAAGTGAGAGCTGGGGTTGGGGAGGTGTGAATATCAGGGCACATGAGAGGATGGGGAGCCAGCAGACGATGGGCCTTTGCACCCAGGCTGAGGACTAAGATTCAGATCACACTGTCAGTGATGCTGAGGTTAAAGAACAAATTTTTTTTTAAAGAAGTTTTCTTTTTAATTTTTTTAATTTTTATTTAAGAAGTTTTTTTTTTAAAGATTTTTATTTATTCATGATAGACAGAGAGAGAGAAAGAGAGAGAGGCAGAGACACAGGCAGAGGGAGAAGCAGGCTCCATCCAGGGAGCTGGATGTGGGACTCGATCCTGGGTCTCCAGGATCACACCCTGGGCTGAAGGCGGATGCTCAACCGCTGAGCCACCCAGGTGTCCCTAAAGAACAAATCTGAGCCCTGAGGACCCTTGGGGTGTTGCTGAAAAGACTATTTCATTCAACACTAGAGCTTTAGGAAGGATGGAGCTCAGAGTCTCCAGCTTAGGGTTCTGGACCCTACAGTCTGGATAAAATGGCTGGTACAGGTGTCCAGGGTGTTCAACACAAAAGAGCATCCGAAGGGGGCATTTTCACATCTTTGTGACTTTGAAGATTTTTTTCACATTTGTTGACTCAAGATGGGGAATTTAAGTGTGTGTTGTTCTTCTTCTTTTTAAAATAATAAATATGTGTTCTAACAAGGTTTCCAGCAGAGGGCTGAAGCATTTCCTGTTCTAACAAAATAAGCCCATTACAATAACATTTTGATGGAAACAAAATATCTTATTCCCAAAGTTGATATGTCACTCTAGTCAGAATTACAAGAGGGGCCCAGTTTCCTAACTGAAACATTTAATCAGTCTAGCAACATCTAGCATAAACCGTAAGCTAGGTAGTAGCTGTCTTTCTGTCTGACACAAAGCACTTTTTTTTAATTAAAAAAATCCCTACTGGATTAATATAGTGGCTACATTAGATAGCATAGGTCATTCATCAGAATGTTACTGTTGGCTTCCTATTTAAATTTAAAAAATACCTGATTATGGCACAAATCACTACATAACTATTATTATTTACCATCAATAATACATAGGGTAAATATTACACTGCCATATATTGCTTTTGTTTTTATAGAAGTTTTGTCAGTGCAAAGATTAAGTGCTATTGTTACAAGCAAAGTATTTTAAGGTGTTAAGCACTCAAGATAAGAGCCTTCAATGTCACAAAAACAACTGTCAAATCCAGTGACCATTTCCAAAGAAAATGAGATGCAGGCGCAGGAAGGCTGAAACTCATAAAAGAACACAGTTTCTACTGAAAGCAAAACATGCCATTATTTTTAAGTAGATTAGTCTATGTCGGAAAATGTGAATGTCGAGGACCTCAAAACCACTATTATTTTGTGTTCGACATTAAGATTTGTACGTGGTACACTGAAAAAAAAAAAAGATTTGTACGTGGTATATGGAGTAGTTTATATCTGCTGTAATTATTATTGAGAATGATATATGCTGATGTGGGAGTGTTTTCCTTGAGCAAGAGGAGGCTTTTTCCAATTTTCGTAAAAGTGCCACATGCGCTAAAGACAGCTCTGCATATGGTGTGCGGTAATGTGAGCTCTGCAGCCAAGAGTCTGCGCTTCACACAAGTTACAGCACCGCCATGTGTGCATGACGTGCTTCTTGCACAAACCGGGACTGATCCAAAGTCACTCCTGTGCTCCGTCTCCCTCGCTTGCATCCTGGCGAGCTCGCCTGGGAATCGTGCACGGCCTGCGGCCCCCGCTCATTCTGATGTGATGTGGACAACTGGGAGGATGTGTAATACTTTATTTCCTCCCCGAGTGCTTCTAGATCTTGCCAAAACTCAGGTTTGTACTCCCAGGACTGCATCACTCACATGAACATCAGCTAATGAACATCAGGCCAGAAAAAAAAGACTAGTTGCTTTAGACACCGTGGAACTCCCTTATAAAGCTCAGAGTTTCGGAAAGCCTCGCAAATTATTTTCCTGGGCTCTGCTCACGTCTCGCTTTCTAGCAGCTGCCACCACCATGATGCCCATGATCCGGTGCCAAGCCTTGCGCTGGGTGTTTTCCTACCAGTCAGTTCGTTGATAAGATTCAAGGCGACTGGGCATGTGATCCCTAAGTCATCGAGGTAAGAGCGGAGGCTCGGAGAAGTTCTGTGGCAGAACTGGTTTACAAACCCAGACTTTTCTTTCACTCTGGAGCCCGTACCCTTTCCATTTTGTCTTGCCGCCCCCAGTAGCCAAACAAGACAAGCTCTGAAAATGAAGGACAGTGCCCTGGAACCATGGGCAGACATCAGAGTGATACAGGAGAGATCACACCGTCTTAGACTACTGAAGACCACGGTGTTTCAAAGAGGGCTATGGCAGGGCCACCTCCCTATACCTTTCCTCTGCACCCTTTAAGTCCTGGACACCAGGCTTTGGTCCTTGGGACTCCAGCTCTGCTTTGGTGCCAGGTCCACACCGCCCTGGAGGGGTGCTGCTCATAGGGGAACGGAGAAGAAGGAAGCAAAGAGTCAGGCAGAGACTGGATCACCAGCTTGACCTTCACTGCTACTGCTTCTCCCCGTCTCCGTTACTCTGCTATCATTCCCACAGAGCCCTCTAGGTATCTGCGAGGACCAGCAGTGACCTACGAGAGAAAGCAAGAACTTTCTATCTCAGGTGCATGCAGCTCAACTTGTTTCATGCTACACAGGCCTCAACTTACCCTGGGTCCTTATGAAACGAAGGATTTATTTTTCAATGGACACATTTCGTGACTTGAATTATTTTTAGAGAATGATCAGTAGATTTTCCCCCATCCCTCATTTCCAAATCAAAATGTCCTACTGTGGCATGAAAAACCAAACCAAACCAAACCAAACCAAATCCTCTGCAAATATCTTTTATGGAAAAGTTTACCCAGTACATTTATCAACGCCGTAGGATTTAAAAGATAAAACAGATCTGGAGTTTGCACAATACAGATTCTTTTTGGAAATACTTAATAAAAATCAGATGTGCACAGAAAGGAGCCAAGTTTTTAAGAACTGCCAAGATCTAGACATTTCAGGCCAACTTCCAGGCTTACCCTAAATTCAGAGAAGCCCCAAGGCCCCGCGGCATGACCCACTTACGCTGTACTGCCATCGTAGCCACACGGCTTTATTTCTAAGGTATTATGGTCCAATTAGCATAATCTTCTGATAAGAAGTACTAACAGTCTAAATTAGAAGACAGAAGCCCATGTCAGTGGTCTCTGAGACTGCTAATCGACCGTGGCTCTAACCTGCTACAGATATAAGAGGAGCCTGCATCTTTTCTACAAAAGATATCTTTTAGGAATAGAACTGAAAAAGAACTTAAGCTTCCTTTCAGGACTGAATCAGGGTGGATTTACAAACTTGGAATTTTTACAGCCTGTGGGTTGGAGTCGATTGCTTTATGACTAAGCCTTCTCCTTACATAAACATTTGGGGGGAAGAAAAGCCATGTTTAGCCTGTGAAGCTGAAATTCCTTCCTCAGCCTTGCTCAATAGAGAGAGAGTAAAATTAAAGCATAATGTTTAAAAAGAGAGAATAGAGGACAACATCAGGTATCTGCTCAAACTGATCTCCTGTACCCGCGCATTCACCGGCGTAAAACAGGCCATGGAAACGCCAACAATTAGCTTTCGCTTATAAAAGGTTACTATTAGTTGTGCAGGTGTTTACCATAATCCGTTATAAATTAATCTCAAAGGGAAGATTCAAAATTAGAAGTAAGCATTATTTCCTGAAACCAGAAAGAAATGACCCTATTTCTGGGGTCAGCTCAGTATTAAAAATGGTTTCTGACAAATTGTAAAACTTCAGCCTTTCACCCAGTCAACCTTGGGAAGTACTGTTGACAAAGTTCAACAGCCCAAGGAAATCAATTTCAAAATGGCAGCAGAAAGTACTGGAAGTATAAAGGGTGCTGTACGGAAATTCAGAGTGGCTTCCCAAATTCCATGGATTTGGTGCTAAGCGAATTCTCAGGAACTATTTCTGTCTGTGTCAGGGTGCTGGGATTGCAAGTTATCACCTTCCACTTGGACCGGGACTGGTGGGAACGATGGCCAGTGGCCACCACCTGCAATGCTCTCAGGAGAAGGCCTGTCCCCTGGGGAGAGCTCGTAGCTCATGTGCATATGACGGGGTCTTCTGATTCGCCTCTGGGGAAAAGAGGTAGCAAAGCATCCGAATAGCAGGACCAGCAGAGAAGATGCCCCTTACCTCTCACTGTTCTTTTTGCCACTGGAGGAACTGCTGGTGGATCCCGTGCGGTTTCGGTTTCCTTTGGAATCCCCATAGCTTTCCCTTCGGCCGCCAGGAGATACTCGCTCGGAGGAGCTGGTCCTCTTGATGGTACTACAGCGAGATGTAAATGACAGTGAAATTCTCAACAGAGTGATTTTATTTTATTTTACTGCTGAGTATAAAAATACATTACGGAGGACATCATACTTCCGCATGGATATGGAAGAGATTGGCTCTACGTTCCTAACTATAGAATGTCTGTCGGTCTCCGTCTCTGTATGTACGTCCGTATGTGTTCCTAACTGCAGAATGTCACTTGGGACCAACACCTCTGCTAGTTGCCTTTGGAACTGCGGCAATTGGTACAGTTCAAAGTCACAGCAGAACCTGAGAGGGAAGATCTCCAACAACCCCATCTTAGAGACTCCAGCGGCTTCACAGGAAATATCCTGCCCTGGAGCGGGCTCCAGTCTCAAACAGTGGTGTTTAACCCGGGGTGACGCCCCCAGAGGACATCTGGTGACATCTGGAGACACTTTTGATTGGCACCGCTGGGGGTAGGGGGCTGCTCCTGGCATCCAGTGGGTAGAGAGGATCCAGGGATGCTGCTAAACATCTACAACTCCCAGGATACCCTCACGACAGAGAACAATCCAGCCCCCAGAGTCAGTAGTGCTGAAATTGAGGAACTCTGGCCTAAACTCTGTCCCACACGTGGGACAAATGCACACAGGACGCCACTGGTGATGACAGCAACATTCCACCCCAGGTACTATGCCTCTGTTTGGAGGTAGCACCCATACTTGCATGGGGAACTACCAGGGGGAACTAGACTGGTTGGGGGCCTGGGGGCAGTGTCTGGGAAGGCTTCCTGAAGACTGTGAGTGTCTGGGAGAGATGAAATGAATGGCTTGAGTGTGTTGTGATTACACGGTAGGGAAGAGACTGTTCTAGGAAGAAGGATGGCCCATGTGGCATTAAGGGGTGAGTGAGCCAGGGCAGGGGCTGCAGGTACACTGTGCCACTCCTGGACTACATACGTGTATTACAGGCAGCCCTGCTACGTTTTATCCTCCTCGCTAGGCCATACATCTCTTGGGACCCTCTCTCATTGATCGTTCTTAGGTACTTCGAGAGCCTGGTAAAGAAGCATGATACTTATTCAATGAAAAAGATACTTATTCCATGAAGCAGTAAACGGGAATGTCACACTGTGCAGCTGTCACAGGAAGGGATCCGAGGTGCTCTAAGGTAGCACCTGCTCTGCAAGAAGGAAGGAGAGGGCAGGCTGGCGGTGCCAGTCCAGGGCTGGGGCTGTGGGTGGAGGGCCTGCCCTGGGGGCGTGGGAAGGGGCGGCAGAGAAGGCTGGAGAGGCGGGAGGAGGAAGCCAGGAGAGAGGGGCCAAAGGCGGGAAGAAGTGGGGTGTGGCCAGCGCAGGGGGTGCAGGAGAGGATGGGAATGAGAGAGGAGTGCCTGGTGGCCCGCCGCGCGGAGCACGGCCCCAGGGAGGGTGCACGTCAGACCACACTTCAGCCAGGAGGACACGGGAGCCGAGGGACCTGAGACCAAGGCTCTGCTCCTGGGAGGCGTGGGGTGGTCGGAGCCCCCCTTCCTCCTAATGACACAGAGTAGCCTCCACTCACTCTCCTTCCCCATCCTCGCCCCCATCCCTCGGCCGGCTTCAGCCCCTTTCCCTTGGAACCACCCATCACTCCGCAAAGAGTCTCTTAGCATGTTTTTAAAAACTGAATGGTGTATCAGCTTTTGAAAAGCCCTCTCGCGCTCTGGGTGAGCGAACACAAATAAAGTGACCATGATCGTGATGACAGGAACATGCTTCCTGCACAGGCTTTTCGGTAGCTGAGGAAGCTCTGGCTTTACAGCACCAGGACCTCACAACCGGGATCTGGACGGGCATGCCTTAAGGTCAGAACGTGCATTTTTAGAACGCTCAATTTGGGGACAAGGAAATTACAGATCTTAGGAGAGCATTGCATTTCGGAAATTTGGGACTGAGGTCTAAAAATGATAGAAAGCTTTGTGCTTAAAGTCCAATCTCTTCCAGAGACGAGAAAGAGCATGCTGGTTTAATTTCGTGGGCTCTTTCCCTGCCAAGCATCCAGCGTGGGGCCCGGAGGCGCGCTGCCTGGCCCCTGGCGGCCCCCTGGGAAAGGAGCGGCCGCCGGCCCAGAGCGTCACCCACACCGTATCCCTTAGGGAAGTTCATGGCAAGTTCACAGCAACTTAGAGACTTGTATTAAACACTCGTACAGAGCTGAAGAACTCTGACTGCTAATCAGTTATACCCGACATGAACCGACTTTTCTAATAACGCTGGGCTTGGCGGCTGGAAGAGCTACCAGGGGACACCAGTGATGGAAACATGGAAGTAGCAGGTGGCAGTGATGGGCCACAGATGCTAAGAACTTCATGGCTGGCATCTGTTATTCAATCTAGTCCCCTGAAAAGCATTGTTATTGCCCTTATACAGATGAGGACACAAATCCAGGATGCAGCAGCTAGTCTGGGGTTACTTCGCTTCTTGTTCTCTCTGCTGGGCCTCCCACTCAGGATCGTGTACAGTTCATGAGACACCCACGCACGCGGGTGTGAGGGCCTGCTGAATGTCTAAAAATTCAACAAACATCAATATTTAATATGGTTACAGGATGTAAGGCTCTACCAACTGAAGAGCTTTATACTGGGTGTTTACAGAACCTAATGCTCCTGGGCTAGAAAATAAATCTAAGTACCCCTCACCTGTGTGCCCATCTATTTAGTCTGCATGCAGCCAGGAGACTCGCAGACCTATGTAATCTACGTGTAAGAGGCCCAGAGACAAAGTGGAATAAACCGAGAGCGACAACAAAAGGGTGGAAAAATATTTTGGTAAGCTTCAATAAACAATAGAACACACACCACACATCAAAATGGAAAATGTGGGATCCCTAGGTGGCGCAGCGGTTTGGCGCCTGCCTTTGGCCCAGGGCGCGATCTTGGAGATCCGGGATCGAATCCCACGTCAGGCTCCCGGTGCATGGAGCCTGCTTCTCCCTCTGCCTGTGTCTCTGCCTCTCTCTCTCTCACTGTGTGCCTATCATGAATAAAAAAAAAAAAAAAAAAAATCAAAATGGAAAATGTTTCTGTCTGCATCCACAGACTTGGATATAGCTCTTCCCAGATATTTGTCATTTGCACATTTGCATTAAAATGTTAAGCTTTTTTTTTTTTTTAAAGTACTATTGTTGTATACATAGAAAAAAAAAACAAGATATTTCCTTTTGAGAGCCAAAAGCTCTTATGAATTAAAGAGGATTTACCAAGACTCAAAGTGAAGGACACAAAATAAAGCTTGAAGACCAGACATTCACAGGATCAAGGGCAGCTGGAAGGAGTAATACTGTATACTCACTGCGAGAAGCCTCCTTCAATAACCAGCAGGGAATATCAAAGAAGTTATGTTCCCTCTGGACAGCAAGGGAAAAATACTGCTCTTCATCTTGAAAGTGGTGGAAGAACTGGTTTTTGTGAGACCGTATAGTAATGGGAGTACATTTTTTAGCACTTACAGCAAGGAAAATATTTTTGGCGTAGAAATGCATGGACACCATCACCTCTTCTTTTCCCTTCTGGTCTCTACCCCCACTCCCAAAGCAAGAACCTTCTCAGTTCTGAAAATACAATGGCTCTTTATACTACATTACATACCCATCCAATGGTTTTTACCAATTTAAACTAAATTTTAGACATAATATCATTTCTGCAAGGGTGACTGGTGGCAAGCTCTCTTCTTACCGTTAGATAGTAACTCTAAACAGAATAAGCTACAAGTATGTCTTTTTTCATCACGTGATTTGGAATCAAGGATCGGTTTTCCAAAATTTTGCAAGAAGAGCCTAAACTTTTACCATTGAAAAAACTCAAATCTGACAGGTAGCTCTTGTGTATGTACAACCAGAGATTTTCTGATGATGTCTTCTGTAGTGACAGTCGGGGCGATGACACTTGATTAAAACAATGATCCACTCAACAAATACGTATTAGGCATTGACCGTACACTGGGTGCTGCGCTCAGCACTCATGAGTCCACATGGGACCAGGACCGATCTGGTGCTTGTCCTTAAGTTACAACTCTCGCAGGAGATCACTCACTTCAGTGATTACAAAATGCTCTTATCTCCCTCTCTTCCGCTGTATCTTTGTGGCAGAAACCGAGTCATTTTCTAGGGAAGCTGGTGATCTTAGAGAATCTGACATCTTCAGAACAAGGTTTTCTTCTACCATGTGAAGCCAGCTACCTGAGCCCAGAGGGGTGACAGCATCACTTGGACAAAGGGATAGGTCCCAAACCATCTTCCTCTGTTCAAAGGCATAATACTTCCATCTCTATTTTGCTACAGAAACAGACTCGAAATGTGAGTTTAACGCCTACATTTCAATGGATCAGAACGATAAGGAAATATATCAGAAGTAATACTAATAAAAACCCCAGAAAATCAGATTTCACTTTTCTACTTTTGAAATTGTGTGTGGGTCCAGCACTGAGCGGTGCATTTCCAAATGGGTATTTCTAACAAGTATAACCATTTTTCCAAAGGACTGTCAGCTGTTATTTTGGAAGTGATAGATGTTTTCCACCCTATCTTACACTTGGAACAGAGCTTTTTTTTTTTTTTTTTTTTTAATAATGCTCTGTTTTGTACCAGTTTTGTTCTTTTGATCTCTCTTCTCACAGCTCTGCCCTATTGTAAACTTCTACTTAGGAGCAGAAAGAATGAGTGATTGTCCTTGTTTTGAGCCAGTGGAAATGTTATTCTATTGTCAGCTTCAGCATCCCCACTGAGCAAGGTATGACCTACAATGTCTTCCCCGGATTTTCTGCCTTTTTTCCTTTGACTAATGGAAACAAAGCTTTTCCCAAGGATTCCAAATCAAGCCCCCAATCGAAGTCTTAATTGGCAACACAAAGCACCGCCGCTGGGCGCTGGACAATTTCCAAAGGAGATTTTGTTCTTAAGCACTAGGCTGAAAAAACCCCAGAGAAAAGAAAACAAACATATACCCATCCGCACACTGCAGATGCCCCAACTTGGTTAATTTGGAACTCTGATTACAGAAAAATTCCCGCGTGATTGTAAACATATTTGAAATGTCCTGGAAGCAATTTTAATCCTAATATTCAGAATGCCCAGCGTGCTTCTTGCTCTTTTCAGAATTCTCTCCTAATGAGAGATCTATAGGATCTTGACCACAGAAGAATAATTAGATGCTACTGTTTGGGTTTCCAACGTCCAAGTGGATGGGAACTCATATCCATGGAAGCCCATAAAAGCCAGAGAAAATAAATGAATCACTTATGTTCTACCCTGAAAACCAAGAATCTTGGACACTCAATCTAGAAAACCATGCATTTCTGGTTGGCTGCTTGACAACAGTTTATCAGATGAACCAAATTGATTATTCTGCAAATTAAAAAAGTGTCTACAGAGGCCTTAGAATATTCTGGAAGGAAGGTTATTGTTTAAATGTTAATATGCATACATGTACACATGCACACAATATGATGGCTACAAATAACCAGCCCTCCTCCCTCCGTCCCTCCCTTCTTTCCTTCCTTTCCTCCTAAGAAAATCCTGCTATGAGCAGTCACTAACCATGAGTCCTTGCATTTAAGGCTGACACAGGGGGCAGAGGACCAGGCCTCTCTGCTCACAGCACATGGCCGGCTCTGTCCCTGGAGTCCAGCCCCTGCTGCCCCTTACTCTCAGGCAGTCCTATTTCAGACTTGATGCCAGGAGTCATTGCTGCTCCATCAGCACTCATAGGGGCATCTCAGAACCTCATTGCTCCTGATAGTAGAATGCAGAGAACGTGGAGCATGCAAGAGGGATTATTTCCAAACAGTAATTATATCAAGCATTTTTTATGAGTTGATGTAAGTGCTGACCTGGACACCTTGTGGGAAGCAGCCTAGCACCGTAGAGTTAGGAGTGTGAGCTCTGGATGCACAGAAATCTGGGTCTGAGCCCTTTCTGAGCTCTGTGCCGTGGGACCTGTGGAAGTTACCACACTTCTCTAAGCTTCAGTCTTCTAATAAAATAGAAATAATAATATGTACCTTGTGAGTCATTCTGAGGATGAGTGATACCAGGATTAAAAACCTGGTACTTCATAGCCTTCTTGTCATTGAAGAATGACTTTTGCTGTCATCACTGACTTATAAGGGGCTCGAGGTATGCATCTGATTCCATAGCCCAGCCTCACTTCTGCAGTCAGTTTCAGAAAACTCATTCCCCAGCCTTACTCTACTCTACCCTGAATAAATATTACAAATGCTAGAACTGAAAATATAAAGTGCTGGGAATTCTAGCGATAGTGCCAATTAATCCTATGAAGTCTAAGAAAACTGTGAACAGTCTATAAAGTGAAGGGCATTACTATACTACACCAAAGTTACTTTGGACTAAACATGAGACTTCTACAAAATCAGAGAGCAAGAATGCTAGACATAAGCTCTCATGTAATAAACTGATAACTAAAAATTATATTTGCATTTTAATTTTTACTTTTATTTTTTTGCTCTGAAATTTTTAAAATTTTACTTAGATTCCAAGTATAAGAGGTATAAACAATAAAATTCTATTTTATCCAAGAATAAAGGGAAAGAATCTCCTTTTTTGATTACTAATTTGCTCCTTTTTAAATTTATTTAAAAGATTTATTTATTTATTTAAGTAGTCTTCACATGCAATGTAGGGCACAAACTTATGACCTTGAGATCAAGAGTTGCATGTTCTACTGACTGAGCTAGCCAGGCACCACAATAATTTGCCATTTAAAAAAGTCACTCTTTGGGGGTGCCTGGGTGGCTCAATTGGTTAAACACTGACTTCAGCTCTGGTCATGATCTCAGAGTCATAACTGAGCCCCACATTGGGCTCTGCACTGGGCATGCAGCCTGCTTAAGATTCTCTCCCTCCCCCTCTGCATGAGCTTGTGCACGCACACTCTCTCTCCCTCAAAAATAAAATAAAAAGTCATTTTTGAGATGAAACATCTCGCTCCTGATCAATGGGTCAAAGAAGAAATCACAAGGGAATTTAGAAAATATTTAGAAACATAAAAATAAAAGCAAAACATACTAAAACTTATGGGATACATAGAACACAATACTAGGAGGGAAGTTTTATAGCACAAAAGATGTACATTGAGAAGGAGAAAGATCTCAAAACAACCTACCAACAATCTAACTTTCTGTCTCAAGGAACTAGAAAAAGAGAAACTGAAACAAATGTTAGTGAAAGTAAGGACCTAATAAAGATTAGAGCAAAGATAAACAAAACGGAGAATAGAAGTCTAGGGAGAGGGCAGCCCGGGTGGCTTAGCAGTTTAGCGCCGTCTTCAGCCCAGGGCATGATTCTGGAGACCTGGGATCAAGGCCCACATTGGGCTCCCCTGCATGGAGCCTGCTTCTACCTCTGCCTGTGTCTCTATCTCTCCCCCTCTCTCTCTGTCTCTCAAGAATAAATAAATAAAATAAAATCTTAAAAAAAGAAGTCT